>NC_135498.1:184211748-184567515 GCF_052857255.1 Amblyomma americanum | reverse complement strand
CTGCAAAGCTATAATGTCCGGCTTACTATCCAGATTTTGCATGTGCAACTGCAGGTTCCCCCGCTTGCGACGGAAGCCCCTGCAGTTCCACTGCCAAACCTCAATTTGCTGGCGAGGGGCCATGGTGAAGCCCTAGGTTCACTAACATCGGCTCTTGGCCGACTACGGGAGGCAATCTAACCTCTAGCATAGCATTTAGCTGTTTAAACATGTCCATTACCTGGGTCTGGAAACCCTGTATGTCATTGGTGAAGGCGTCAAGACGCTCCTCAATGTTGCCTAGTCTAGCTTCTATCCTGTCGACCCGGCGATCCAGCCTATCCTGTCTTTCTTCCAGTTTTCCTACTCTCTCCGCAAGGGTAAGCATGTCTCTCTTAAGACAAGTGACTGTAAATACTGGCTGCGGCGTGTCCGCCGCCGAAGTTTCTGCTACTCTCTTTGCACGAGCTCCCTCATCTGCCGGAGGTGGCCTTTTGACCGTCCCTCGATTCTCCACTTTCTCCACTTCCATAGCTGTGTTATCGTCCACGCGAGAAGCGTTCGCCTGCGCCGCTTGCTGTGGGGCTTGGGCCAACGGCGTCTGTACCCTGTCTACTCTGCCGGTTTTAAGCGCGCGTTCCATCTCTGCTATCCTATCTTCCATCTTTTTGATAGTTTCGGCTTGCTGCAGCACCTGCCTTTGTAGCTCCTTCTCTCGAGCAGTCTCATTTTGGGAGCCCGCGTTGGGCCAGCTCACCTTTTTCCTCGTGGCACTTGGGCTTCTTCCATGACCGGAACCTTGCCCTCCTCCTTTGCCAGGCTCGGGTCCGGGCAGTGGCGGGAAGCCGACCGGTCCCTGCTCTTGCTATCGCCTCTCGCACCGCTAGATGACCGCTTCCTGGGCCTCGAACGCCGCTCCTCCTTGCCCGTTTGGCTCTTGTCCTCGTTGCTCTGCTGCAGACCCGTCGGCTGCTGACGGGCTAGGCGAAACTTGCAGTTCCGACTTCCCGTGCTGTGCGCCCCATGACACACGATGCAGTCCGGCGTGCAGGTCAGCGACTCTCCCTCCGGTGGTGCAGGATGTTCTTTCCCGCAGCGGCGACACAAATTAGTCTTCGGACGATAGCAAACGTCCGCCCGATGTCCCACTCGTCTGCAGTTATAGCAGGTCTCGACTAACTCTCTATATGGGATCACAGCGTACAGACAGTTCCAATAGATGACTTGCCGGGGAACGCGCTTCCCCCCGAACGTGATCTGAATCGCCTTTGACTTGCCCAAAGGTCTGGCATCCAAAATTTCCATGTCTTCATTCCTCTTCAAGAATCCTGCGCGAATTTCTGCCAGTGGGCATCCGTTGTACGCATTGTAAATTACTCCGCGCACAGAATTCTCCGGCGCTGCCACGTACGCCGAAACCGCAAGGTCACGACCGCCCAGCTGGAGCGTCTTGACATTCGCATATGCCCCACTACGATTCATACACGGCGTGCTCACCGTCATCGTGTTGTTTCTCTCATTGACCCGCACCAGGTCTTCTTCCACCGCAGTCGCGTTCGTCAGCTTCGCTGCCGCTCTCAGGGCACATCCGAGCTCCCTCGGCGTCACTATGCTCAAGTCCCAATTCTTGGGCCGGCACACAACCTTGAAATCCTTGGCTGGCATCTGAAGAAACGGTCCCCGTTTCTTCCACACCGGCGCTTTCCCCCGCTTGACTTGGGCTGCTCCGTGCGTCTGGCGCCCGTCGCTGCCCGCCTGTTTCTCGGTAGGCCTACTCTCGGTGTGGTCCCCGTACACAGCCTTCTTGAAGCGATCTTGCGCCTTCAAAACCCAGTCCCATTCTCCCGCCTCGAATTCTTCGGGCGTTATATATTCTCCCTCAACGGAGTACTCCATCATCTTTAGCCTCGCAAAGGCCCACTACCACAAGGCACGGCCCAGGAGCCCGGCGCCGTAGGCGTCGGCTCGGCCTACAGAGTAGGCCTAATTTTGCCGCACCGGGGTCGAGTACAAATCGTGGAAAAAAAACCCTAAAAGGGGGAACACTTGCCAAAATATGGTGTCCACAGGGACAGGGCAACTTCCTGCAGACGATTCCATAAAAAGCAAGACCAAGGCACAGCGCGTTCCACCGAAAAACGGTCTCAAGGTGGGAGCTCATGCGGAACACGTCCGCTAGAGTCCGCTCGAGAGTATCCCCCCGATGTCAGCCGAACATTCTTCGAGAGCGCGTCGCCGCTGCCGCCACCGCCACTGAGGGCGCTAAGGTCGCGTCGTGTGCATACCTTTTCCGGTGCAAGATCACGACTTCGTGCGCACAGACCGAGTCTTTCAAAATTTGAGAACAAAAGGCTCACCTTCTCACAAGTTCGCCAAACCGGAGACGTTGCCGAGTGGCTGCCGGCAAAGTCACTCGCAATGCACAGAAACAATAAAAATGCAGTGCCACTGACTTTCCTGGAGCAATTCCAGTCGATTAAACTTCCAACTGTTCGCACCGACTACCTCTGCAAGCATGTCTACAAGTTAGCGGCGCAGCCACGCCATTTCCAATTTACAGAGCTGCACGGGAAATTCATAGCGCCATTCGCGTATTCGCGCTCAAGCTCACGTCGCTGATGTCGCAAAGGCGCACAACGGCAAAAACATATAAGATGTCTTTAATTTTACGGTACCTTTTTTCGCTGACAACCTGAATCGTTTGATATATTGTTTTTTTTTTTTCTTTTCGTTGCATGAACGTTATTACCACCAGCGGCAGCGCAGCTTGGCCATGGCGAAGTCGAAGCGCTAGCCGAGCCCGCAGTCGGAAACATGTGCGCAGTTAGCGCAGTGTGGAGTTGAATGAACAGGCGCTATGGAATGGGTTTTTGTTCTTCCGTGTTCGCTGCATGCGTCCTGCGCGTTGTGTGTCTTTAGTATGTGTGTGTGTATGTGTGTGGCCCGAACGCTGCATTGGAGTGTACATACAACAGCTTGCTGTCCCGTGCGGCATCGGTGCGTAGTAAAACGATCATGCAGAATGTGCGTTACAATGCCAGTGGCCCTGCACGAAAGAGGAGACTTGAAGCCGACGGAAAAGCTGCTCTCCCTCGTGGGACTACAAGAATCTGGCGAGTAACAGTCGAAGCGCGTTTCGGTGGATGATTCCGTTTACCACGCCAAAACATTCAGCCCTGGCCAAGAGCAATGATGAACTACTGCTTCATCATCACCTGTGTGATGTTTGTGACAAGCTTGTTGGATGTGAACGTGGCCATGAATGGTATCCGCCGTGCAGCGTTCCTCAGGGCGTGGCACCAGTGGATACCTGAAGACGATTACTGTTTGCCCGCGCCCTGGCGCCTAGCATTCAACCGAATGCTTTGGCGTTAATTATTTATATCTGAATTTCACATGTAGTTGGACTCGCAAATATTACAGCCGCATCGTACAAACGTACCGTCGGAAGAGCACCCTTTTTTATTTTTTTTAGGGAGTAGTTGGGGGAATTACCGTCTGCTCGAATTTAATGTCACTAATATTTTGAGCTTATTTTCTAAACAGGTGCCGGGGTGGCACTGTAAGCAATGCATTTATTGGGCAGAAGTTTATTTTATGTTGTATTGGCACAAGGTTGATGACTGTCATTGTACTGTGGTGCCATGTTCAAACAGAACACATCATTGCACACTCTGCAGAATGTCTAATGAGGTAATAAATTACTGAGCAGCGAGTATTCACTGTGGTAAATGCGACGAACGTTACTGAATTACTTCACACTTGTCATGTTCTGTTGTCGTTAGTGATTACGTATGCCTGGGTGTGCTGCTTTCCCGTGTAGGGGTCGAGAGGCATGTCGAGTTCCGCTTAGCAGCTTTTTTCCTTCCACTCTCTACTGGCCAACATGGTAAAGTAAACTCAACATAATGCGTGATTGCTCAGACCTAGATTAGACTACCATTTCACTTATTTACTCTCAGGGCCGATTGGCATCGAAGGGTGGAGTGAGCGACTAACATAAATACATGTGTAGGCAGATTAATTAAAATTGTTATACACAGCAGACTTGAAGGCATTGGATGCAGTGGTGGACATGACGAAGGCAGAGAAGATGTGACAGCTGGAAACGTATAAGAGTGGAGATCTGCGTGAGTTTGTACGCGACTTAAGGTGAAGACTAGCAAAAAATTAAGAAGGCGCAGAGGACTGAGGCCAGAGCTAAAACTGTAGTTTAACAGAGGAAAGCACCTCCCAGCAAGCCAAAATGTGCACATGCAAGCAGTTATCCGAACACAGAACATGGAAAATGAAACTCCTTTTTGGACAGAAGGAAAGCTAAGGCACATTGCTTATTGTGATGTTGCATAAAAAGTTGGTGTCTAGTTGTTGCCCTTCATATCTGGTCCTTCCACACCCAGCAACTGAAATGCCATCAAAAAGGAGCATCTCCAATCACTCTAATTGCATGGAAGGTACACATCGCCAGATGTCAGAGGCTTGGTGTCTCATCTTGCAGACTAGCTAGTTTGGCAGATTTAAACTTTACCGCATGTAAGAGGCATGCAGTAGCCTTGTAGCGGGAGTATTTCATAAGTGTTACAACATATTGTACAGTGCTGGTATGCTTCATTATTTACATCCCAGTAATATGCTAGCACAGGCTGGAAAGTTTGTAAGTGAACAGAAAAAAACAATGTTCATGCCATATCTTAGCCATTTTCTTAGTATTGTATAAAAAGTGCAATTAAAGAATTCCTCATTTTTTGTCAGCTTTTCCTTTCTGTGCATTAATCTTTTGCAAGTTAGCAATGTTCTACAGTCTTCTGTGCCTATCAGCTGGCCCCCTTGTTTGTTAAAGCTGCCGAGTACACAATGGGTCGTGTTAGTGCAAGCTAAGTAAATGATGGATAGAAAATTCGTGCTTTCAGAGTATTTCCAGAAAAACTGCTATTATTTCCTACTCAGGATGGGGGAACAGCATCGATGGTGCACATCCTCCCTGTCACTGCAGCAATTATGGCTGCTCGCTGCTTTTTGGCGGCGTTTCATTTATCTGCAGGAAGAGCAGGCATGAATGGGCGGCAATAGGTACCTACTAAATTAAACATTGCAATGAGCAATATGTTGTTGTGTCGGTGCTTTTGTTATCCATGAAGGAGTTGGTGTTTTTGATTAATGGTTGTGTAGCAAAGATGTAACTGCTACATTGCACTGCATTCTCAGATTTGTTTTCCCATGCTTTTGGTTTTCTCAGTGGTTCATTTCCTTACCAAATGGCAGATGGAAATTCGGCTTTCAACTTGTGCACTTTCATCCTGTTTGCAATGTACTTTCAGCTGGTGCTCAGTTTCACTTTGGAGAAGTTGTCCGACCATTGTCTGTGTCTAAATGTTTTCTAACAGTTGACCTCATTACGCAGCATTTCTCACAGAAAGCAAATGTTGCAGTAACATTTTTATTAAATGTTACTCTATCATGTGGCTAGCAACGTAGCGAAAACATTTTTTCATCAAGTCAGCTTTTAACATTATAGCAAATTAAGGCCTTTGTTATTTAACGTTGCTCACAATTTGTACCAATCACTCAACCTTGAAGCAACGTAATGCGTTATCACCCTTCCTCGGCCCTTCATTGTGTTAATCGCATTAGACATGCTCACGGTCGTTTGCCATGCTAGTTTGCGAACATTGTTGGCTAAGAGTAAACGAGACAAATCAAAAATCGGACGTCATGTGATGTCTATAGTCCGCGGGCCAGCAGTTCATCGTGTAAAAGTGGCGTCACATCATAAGCATCTTCTGTTTTTGCTGCCTTTGAGCAAGTTATTAGTGCGTTTGGTGCAACACATAGCCGATGCGGTCAAGCGTCCTGTCGTGTTAAGTTTTGATCCCTAAAATTGAATGTTTAGTATTTTTCCCTGCAACGACTACGGAGAAACACGGACGTTTCCTTCAATACTGGACTGAATATACGGTCATTCCCTACATTTCATTGAAAGCAGAAGTGGTTCCGGTTTTAAAACGTACATAGTCTACGTTTTAGGTACGGAATTTTTTTACAGTGTAGTCAGGGGCCCGAAATGAATAACTCCAATCAAGAGCATTGAGTAAATGCCAATGGCTGCCTTTTCATTTTGCGTGGAGGCGTCTGTAAAAACGGCAATATGGATACGAAAATATTCAAGATACTCCTCAATACGCCCATTTAAAACACTGGGAGGCAGATTTTTAGCATTCCCTGGGAGGTTGTCATCAAAAGAGACTAGAGTATCAGCGCGGCAGTGGATAACAGGTACTACCGATCCGCCGCTACAGTTCTTTAGTTGTTGTTGTTGTCCACAAACTATGGCACATGCCCACATGGGGGGGGGGGGGGGGGGGAATTGGACAAGAATTGGGGGCGCAGAGAGTTTTTGAGGTAAATAATTATTGGACGAAATTTAAATGAATGGTAAGGACGGAAGAATTAAACAAAAAAGAACAACGAAATGAAGCGGGAAATTCGGAACGCACGTTTGAGATCGAGACTGATGTTTATAGCCGAGTAGTTAAATGATAATGATAATTGTAAGAATAAAAATAATATTGAAAAAATAAAAAAAATAACAAGGTAGCCGCCTTGATTCCATTACAAAAATTTGCACGGCAGTAAAAACAGACTTGTGGCTGTACCGAAGTATGGTGGCTCCAAACGAGAACAAGACTGGGCTGTTCAAACAAAGGCCAAGCTGTTGTAGAGGTTTCTCTAAAAACCGTTTTGATCGTACAGTTCTGATCGGCTCGAACTTGAAGTTCTTCGTTCTCTTCGCGCGTGCTGCTACAGGGCGCTACAAGGTGGTGCTGCATGATTACAGTGGTGATGAAGATAACGATGGAAAAGGTAAAAAAAGCAGAAACGCAGAATAAAATAAAAATAAAAATATTAAAATTATATAGTAATAAAAATGGAACAATAAAAACAAAAAAATGACGAAAGAAAAACATGGAGAGAGAAAGAGAGGACAAGGCAAGGCTTGCACATTTCTGTTCTTAAGCAGACTTAAGTGCAATGCTGTAATTTTTCCTTCAGCTGTTTTGCCACTATGCTGTTTTTTCGCTGCACTGTTTTGCCACCATGCTACTTTTTCTTTTTGTTTTGTGGCTGTGTTTTTTCTGGCGAGCTCTTTGGACGCGAGCTGTATTTTCCCCATGCCACTTTGCCACCATGCTGTTTTTTCGCTGTGCTGTTTTGTCGGTGTGTTGTTTCGTCGGACGTTCTGTTTTGACGCGAGCTATTTTTTCCTTGTGCTGTTTTGCCACCATGATGTTTTTTCGGTGTGCAGTTTTGTCGCTGTGTTGTTTTGTCGGGCGTGCTGTTTTGCCAGGATGCTGTTTTTTTCGCAGTGCTGTTTTCTCTGCCGTGTAGTTTAGACGCGAGCTGTTTTTCCCTGCGCTGTTTTACCACCACGCTGTTTTCTCTTTGTGCTGTTTTGTCACTGTGCTGTGTGCGCTGTTTTGCCACTGTGCTGTTTTTCGCAACGCTGTTTTGTTGTTTTGCTGCATTTCCCATGTGTTGTTTTGTCGCTGCGGTGTTTTATGTGCGCTGTTTTGACGCATGCTCGCCTCGAGGAGAGGCACATTCCCTGGTTAGTTACGTTAATTAACAATAGAGGGCACCAGCGTCGCATTTCGAGAGACGACTTGCAGCTCGCACACGGGAGAGAGGGTGAGGCCCTTCGGTTGGGATCGTCGGCGCGAGCGGACATTTTGCACGCGGCTCCGCTCTTCGCCAGGGGGACGAGGAAGCGGCGGGAAGACTTGCTCCCGTATCTCATCCGGTCCGGCCTCGGAGTATCCCTTGCCCTAGCGTGGGCAAACATTCGCTCGTAACCTTGCTGGTGAGTCGGACGACCTTGATTCATTAGCACATTTTGTTGCTAGCTGGCGTTATTGTTGCTGCAGCAATAAATGCCTGTTTGTGCCAGCCAATGTGCCGTTCCTTTGTTCCGTCAGAGCAAGGCTCGCCGTAGCCGGCGAGCGCTCGGTAGCGTAGGCGATCACGGGGTGGGGTCCGGCGGCTTTGAACTTTGTCAGCCGCGCTTAAGTGGGAAGAACGTATTTATATCTCCCCAATTCAACCCCACATCTGGCAGCCCAACGTGGGGCCTGCTATTGGAACATTGGATGACTGTCCATTCGGTTCGAGGAACGCTCTTGGTCCGGACTTGTCAAGTGCTAGGCCTAGAGTGAATTTTGATCGCTAGGCCCTGCGGCATAATTTCTTGAGTGCGAGGTGTATTGCGCTGCAGTATGTTTGAACTTTTCGACATGCTCAGCACGTTCGTCGTCAAGTTTTGTCTGGAATTTCTTCAGGAGAACCACTTGGTCCGCATCGAGGGAGCGCGAGGCCTAGCACCCGCGGAGTTGCCGAGCCCGAAGCGAGTGAGTATAGAAGCCGCGTGTGTGGTCCAAGTTTTCTGCATATATTTTTCTCGGCTGTCTCTTTTTCAACTCTGGGAGTCGCGGCTCCGGGAGCTGGGTGGCTTGGGGTCACGGGTGCCGCTACGAGCTCGCTGGTATTGCACACCGGGCGTTCCGACGCCGTCCAATACTTTGGGCGCATACCGTTCAGACGTTGCTTTGTGCAGTGAGCGGGGTAGGACCACCCCACAAAGCTGATGTCTCCTTGCGGCTGCGCGCACGTAACCCGTCTCGGGTGTTTGTTTTGTTCACGGTAGTTGTCAGTGGTAGTCAGGCCTAATGCTTTTCGGAGCGACCTGCACCATGTTAGAAGAGGCACGACCACCGGACAGCGGTGTTGGGAGCCACCCACTCGTTGTTTTAACCACGCACGAACTGAGCAGTCTCGTTCAACCCAAGAAACGCCTTTGTTCACTCGAACTTTGCGCTTGCACAGCCGCCCGACACGTTTTGCTAGCGAGTTAGGCGTTGTGCCACGATGCCCTTGCGGATGCCGTTTTCCCTCCCGTGACCTACGTTAAAGGCACGCCGAGAGCGTTGCGGCAATTTTGCAGATCCAGCGGAGCCACCCAGTGCGCATCGTCTCGCTGCCACCTGCTGCGACGGAGCGGCCCGTATCCTGTTCGTCGCACCAACCAGGGGCAGCTGTGGCGAAACCAGTCAGGAGTCACCTCCGGGCGACCTGGCGACTACTGCAGAAATCTGGCCTGCAGTTTTCAATCGGCCTTCTCGTCGCGGGCATGCGGACACGTAGTCCACGGGCCATGCGAGTCGTCCCAGCGGAGACCTTCAGGCCACCTTCGGAAAACCGCGGAAGTCTGCGTGGAAGCTGTCGGCGTGACCTCCGCTGCAAGACCTGCCTCAAGTGCATGAAGACCAGAGACTCCTCCGTAGCGTGTACTTTCAGGCGCGAGGGTCTATTTAAAGTTGGGGGGCTGTGCGGAATCAGCCCCGCTGTTACCCCTTATGGTTGGCTTTCCCGCGATGCACCGTCTGCAGCAGCCTCGCTTCCCGGAGGGGCACATCCCCTGGTTAATTAACTAACAAGAGAGGGCGCCAGCGTCACAGCGCGAGAGACGGCTTGAAGCTCGCACGCGGGAGAGAGGATGAGGCTATTCGGCTGGGATCATCGGCGCGAGCGGACGTTTCGCACGAGGCTCCAAACTTCACCAGCGGTTCGAG
The DNA here is from genome assembly GCF_052857255.1 of Amblyomma americanum. Classification (NCBI taxonomy): domain Eukaryota; kingdom Metazoa; phylum Arthropoda; class Arachnida; order Ixodida; family Ixodidae; genus Amblyomma; species Amblyomma americanum. Next base: position 184,557,913 of record NC_135498.1, on the reverse strand, counting down.
AAAACGGCGGGAAGACTGGCTCCCGTATCTCGTTCCGTCCGGCCTCGGAGTATCCCTTGCCCTAGCATGGGCGTATATTCGCTTGTAACCTTGCTGGTGAGTAGGACGACCTTGATTCATTACCGCATTTTTTGCTAGCTGGTGTTATTGTTGCTGTAGCAATAAATGCCTGTCTGTGTCAGCCAATGTATCGTTCCTTTGTTCCGTCAGAGCAATGCCCGCCGTGGTCGGCGAGCGCTAGGTAGCGTACGCGATCACGGGGTGGGGTCCGGGCGGCTTTGAACTGTGTCAGCGGTGCTTAAGCGGGGAGAAAGTATTTATATCTCCCCTATTCAGCCCCATAACCACCAGCTTAACAACCTTGGTCTGAATCATCGCATGTTCTGCCTTGCATTGTACGATGCTCTAAAAAAGAAAAAGTTGTAGGGCTCTGCAAATAGCAGGAACATCTCCAGGTTTATTTCTGTCACTGGGGAGACGTGACCAGGTAATCTTGCGCCCAGTTTTATGAAAATTTCTTGCAGGGGTGGTATGAAATTGACATTCAGCATTTTTGTAAAGCGTATACGTGCAAGGAAAAAATCACGGGCCGTTTAGCTTGGGTTTTTTTTATTTAAGCATACTGTAAGCCTAGTTAGGCTCTTACTAGAGTGGGCAAAATAATGAGACAATTATACAAACAATAGCATATCCAGTATAACATACACGAGATACAAAACATGCGCCTGCAGTAGAAAAGACGATAGCAAGTAGGCTGAGACCATCAACGGTCAAAGGACATGCACATTGCTATACACGTTCATTTCGATGCATTTAAAACACTGGAAAGGAGAACGACGAAACCACGAAGTGATACAATCAGGTCAACACGAAGCTCTTTTGTTCTTTTTATTGTAAATTCTGTTTTTCAAAAAACGACTCTACGTTTTTCAAAAAGATATCAAGAGAGACGTCGTCCATGAATTCGTGAGGCAGATTATTCCATTCTTCAATGGCTAACGGAAAAAATGAGAATTTATATTTGTTACATCGCGTTGGGATGGGTCTGATGCACTTTTCAAGGTTTAATCGCTTCAAACGATGATAAGGTGCCTTGATGTACAGATTTTTATCAAGTATTATGCGATCATTGTAAAGAATGAAAAGAAACTTCATCGAAGCAACGCGTCGCCGACAAGCAAGGGTAGGGATACGCTCTTTAGCTCGCAGGGACGATACGCTGTCATGACGTGAGTAGCAGGAATAAATAAACCGGAGGGCCTTATTTTGAATTTTTTCAAGTTGATCGCTGAGGTAAGACTGATGGGGCTCCAAATGATGGTGCCGTATTCAAGGATGGGCCTTTTGAGGGTATTATAGGCTGTTAGCTTTACATGAGGAGGAGCTGCTGACAGTTTTCTACTGAGGAACCCGAGCTGTTTGAATGCTTTTGCACACCTGTTGGATATATGCGTGTTCCAGCTTAGCTTATGGGTAAATGTAACGCCTAAATATTTCACCGTATCCACCCTCATTATGTTAGATCCTGATAAATTGTAAGAATATACAAGAGGCACTTTTTTACGGATAAATGAGATGCAAGACGATTTGTTGATATTAATTTCCATTCCCCGTGTTTCGCACCACCTGGCAATGTTATTTACAGAAGAATTTAATTTTAACTGGTCGTCCGGTCTACGTACCGTAGTGTACAGAACGCAGTCGTCAGCGAAAAGCCTTACTGTTATTCCAGGTTCAGCGCAGGCATGGATATCGTTGATATATATTAGGAAAAGGATCGGTCCCAAGACGGATCCCTGTGGGACCCCGGAGAAAACGTTCAGTCGTTCGGATTGTGCATTATTCATTTCAACATATTGCGTGCGACCTCTGAGGTAAGATTTTATCCAGGTTATTACTTTTGAGTTAATGCCAATAGAACGGAGCTTGCCGATTAATTTAGAATGTAGAACACGATCAAATGCCATCCTAAAGTCGATCAGAATGGCATCTGCCTGAAGATGGGAATCGATCACTTGTGCAAAATCATTTGTTATTTCTAATATCTGAGGGATTGTTGACAGTCCTTTTCTGAAGCCGTGTTGTTTGCTGTAAATTAAGTTATTTTCTTCCAAAAACGTTGTTATGGATTTGTTGATTATATGCTCTTATAGCTTGCAGCTGCAGCTAGTTAATGAAATTAGTCTATACATATCTACAGATAGTCTGCTGCCGCTTTTGTGAATTGGAATAACCTTTGCACATAGCCAGTCGGACGGAAGGGCGCCCGTTTCTAGAGAAAGTGCGAAAATTTTGTGCAAAAACGGGGCCAGTTGTTCCGCGTATCGCTTCAGAAATGTATTTGATATGTTGTCTGGACCAGGACACTTTTTGACATCAATCTGCAAAAGCAAGTTCACTATACCTGTCTCGGTAATCACGATATCCGGCATCAGTGATTGTGGCTCACTTATGATAGCGCTTGTAGCAAACTCACGAGTAAATACAGACTGGAAATGTTGATTGAAAGCAGTTGCGATAATATGGGGGTCTGTAACCACTCTACCGTCTATTTCCATTTGTGTTACACGTAGGCGGTCAGTCATGGCTGCCGGTGGATTGCAGGACCCCCTAGTAGTTACCCGATTGGGGCTCAGGGCTCGATAAATATCGCCAGAACTTTCCTGGATCTCGAGTAATAAAATTAGACAAAGTTGTTGAGAAGAAAATTTCCCGCACGTCCTTAATTTCCAGTCTTAGTTTGCTCGCTAGTTCACTTATCTGAAAACTATTTCCTTTTCTTCTGCGCATACGCGGTAGTCTTCGTTTCAGATGAATGATGTTACGTGTAATCCACGGGGTTTTCCTTTTTGTTCGTTTTATCCTTGTAGGTACAAATTTTGCCTCACACTGTGTTATCGCTGCTTTTACTTGTAGCCATAGGTTATTTACACAGCGGGAATCTTCACAAGAAAAACTGTCGAGGATTGATTCTAGATGATCTATAATGCCTACATCATCTGCCCTGCTGTAGTGATTACGATCAGCGTGGTGGCGCAGGTGAGGAAAAGTGAGAAAGAGCAATTTATGGTCCGAAATCCCGTTTTCCACACTAATTTCAGGACAGAGAAAACTAGACGCAAAGGCTAGATCTAGTGCAGAAATTGCGGTTCCTTGGACACGCGTTGGCTCATTTGCCACTTGAGACAGCGAAAAACTAAACATTATATCCAAAAGCTTTTCGCAGTTATTTATTTCATTTTTTCCGATTGCTCAGTTCGTCCAGTCGATACCTGGCAAATTGAAATCGCCTGTGACGATGAATTTTGCGCGAGCGTTGAATTTGCTAAGAAGGAAGTCGTGCATTTGAAGAAGGTAATCGATTGTTGCATTCGGTAGTCTTGATATACCGCCCACTAGTACCAAGTTGCCCTTAATGTTGACAGTGCACCAGAAACTTTCATGGTTTGGTATGCCACATTCTTTCTGGAAAACGAGGTTCTCTTTTATTGCAATGGCTACGCCGCCTCCTCGCCCATCGCGGTCTGAGCGATCAAGGCGTAGGAGCTGGGAACTATTTCTGAGTCATGTATATCAGAATGTAGCCATGTTTCTGTTATTACAACTACATCCGGCGAGTACAGCAACAACAGTTCTTCAAATTTTTCGGTTTTGTTAACGATACTTCTGGCACTGAAACATAGTAGTGTAAATGGGGCTGAAGCCTGTGGTCAGTCGCTGCTACCTGCAGCACTTTTGGCTGGTGCACGCTCGGCATGCTTTAGCAGCACTCGCTTGTTTTCGCTTTTGTCCCACATGTACAGGTCGTCGTTTATCTTTAGTTTATTAAATATCAGAGCCACCTTATCACCACTGTCTCGATTTATTTTGGATGATTGCCATAGCCTCTTGCGTACTTCACGAACCGGTACGGAATAGTCCTCGGTGATTGACCAGTCGCTACCTTTCAGTTTGAAGTAGTTTTGAAGGATTTTTAGCTTTTCGGAAAAGTCGTATAATCTGAGTATGACAGCTACGAATTAGCTACGAATTATCGGACGCTAGCACCAGTGGCTCCGGTTTTTGTATGGCTTCTCTTGACTTTTTATGCTTTTGCTTCACCTGAACTGGCTTACTTTGCTTGATATATCGTATGATGTAAGCTTGCGTGATGTTGCATCATTTTACACTGGTACTGCTATGGAAGGTGTAGCTTAAATGGGGCTTGTGCGACCTACGTTATTCCTGAGGAACCTCGCGACTAATCATTTATTGAACTGCTGCAGTGGCAGGTTGTGATGACGTCCCAACGTCGCGCGATCAAAATGTCCCTCGTGCTAGAAGCAGGCTTCGGACAGACAGACAACCGCTTTTCGGCGGAATTGAAGTGCTAAGGCACTAAAATAACTACCACCGGAATAGTTCACTCTAGACTCGGAGAGCCAGTGTTTACCATTATTCAGCCCAAACGCTGCATTTTAGCGTCCTGTTTATATTCAAGTGGCCTGAATAATGTTTTATTTTAAGCGACAACCTAAGAGCCACACTGTAGTGGAAAGACGGCATCACACTGGGGAAAGACACTAAAGAAATACAAAACTTCATAGCTGGGGGAGCGGGATCCGAACCCATAGCCGCGCTAAAAAATCACTTAAGCTGTCCGCTGCTTCAGACCACTACGAAATCGCTACAGCTTTTTTAAGCGTGACATTTATTACATTGAAAATATATTGTATTTACATTAACTGAATTATTTAAAAGCTTTTAGGAAACGCCACGAAACACATCGCAAAAAGACAAAGCAACAGAGCACTAGACGTGAGGAAAGGCTGAGCACATCACCAAGATAGAGTTCCAGTCAAGTTTAACATCCATCCTGTAAGATCATGATGATTATGATGATGATGTGTTGAGGCTTAATGTAACTGCCAAGTGCTCGGCCAGGGTGCCCGATATGTAAACACGAGGATATTGAGGCCGACATTCATCACTTACTGTGGGACTGCCGAGCTCTCAAGCCTACAAGGATCCGGCACCTGATGGTAGCAGGTCTTTCGCCAAGCAACCCTGCTTCATACATTGCCTGGACGCAGGGACCGTACAATCGTTCTCTGCTGGACTTCATCAAATCAGCTAACCTATTTCTTTTCATTTAATATCTACTGCAACATTCATGACACCTTCATCCATCTTTGATGCCATGGGGCAATAAATTTTGCTTAGAAAACTGCCAAGCGCTCTAGCTGTGCTTGTAATGTCGTCATCTTCGTTACTTACCCGCGTACACGCGTTTTAAATTTCAACTCTCACGCTGTAGTTTGAAAGTATGGTCTTCAACATCATTCATCCCTACGCTTGGCAGCGTGACGAGCATGCAGCAAACAAACGAAATGGCGGGAGATGAGAAGCAGTGAAATTCAGAAGACACAGTGCTATAGCAATATCACCGGGTAAGGGTAACAGTATGTGCGGAAAATAAAGAATGCCTTTTAACTGTACATTCATAGAAGTATCTCTAATTCTTTGAATCAGTATATCGCAAAATCAAAACACCTACAGAGCTGCGCTCAAATTTCATATTAGGGAGTATTGTAATTGACCTTAGAATTTATTTTCTGAGTTTTCTTGGTATTGGTAGAAGATTATCATTGAACTATTGTCCTGGAGACCAAGCGAAACCTGCGCAGAAGGCTGGTGCTTGAATCATGGCATCCAGCTAACCTATTTCTTTTCATTTAATATCTACTACAACATTCATGACACCTTCACCCATCATTGATGCCATGGGGCAATAAATTTTGCTTAAGAAACTGCCAAGCGCTCGAGCTGTGCTTGTAATGTCGTCGTCTTCGTTACTTACCCGGGTAAGGGTAAGTTTCTCCAACGCGGAGTTTCTCCAGCGCCGAGTATCTCCAGCGCGGAGTTTCTCCAAGACGGAGATTCTCCAACACGGAGTTTCTCCAACGCGGAGTTTCTCCAGCGCGGAGTATCTCCAGCGCGGAGTTTCTCCAAGACAGTTAAAAGAAACTGAAGGGATTTCGAAATGTTTTTTTTCTGACAAGAGTTTGGTTCGCGTTCACTTCTCACTTAAGTTAGATGAACCTTACCTAGGTTAAAAAGGGGGGAGGGGGCACTGCTTCTTGAGTCATCGTACAGTATTTCCGTACAGAGTTCTCTCTTACCGCCTTTTGATTCACACAATGACTATTTTGTTTTGATTTTGTGTCTCCAGTTAGCAGACTTGGTTCTGAATATTTCTAAAAATGTTTTTGATAACTTCCATCCGCCGTAGTTGCCTGCGTACTAGGTTGTAAGATTTCAAGTCCATTTTCTCTGCATGTGCCCACATTTCATTCTGAAAGCAGTTGAAGTCTTTGGCTACTCACCTCTTCTAATCGATTTTTTCACTATCTCCTCAAACGAATTCTTGCTCGGTGCTTGCCGCGCTTCCAGATACGAACTGGTATGATGGCTCCATCTCTATGAAAGCAGCATAAATGCACACGCGTACACGAGGGGCATAATTTTTGTCAGTCCGGTAGATATTATAAGAATACCTTCTGCTGAAAATCTGAAAAGGAAGGAGAGTATTGCTTTCTCCGCAAGTCCCGTCATGTCACTGCGCTGATGGCGTGGTGCCAGAGCTGTCGCCTAGCATTCGAGAGGTGCAGAGCTAAAATGCTGTCGCCACGCTGTATCCACGTTGCTTTAGGCATATTACAGGAATGACACACGTCTCATTTTACCCAGCTTTCATAGCCTGGCTGGAGATATCAACGGGCCCCGCAGGTCGAATCGCGTGGCAACTTTTTATGCAGCCTAAGGTACCAGGACGCGCATATAAACCTGCAGTGACTAGTTCTGGCAGCGACTCACTCGCGGTTTGAGCTTCCTAGTTTCCCTTGATATTTTTGATGAAAATATGTAACATCGCTGCGAGCTATGGAAAAGCAGCACGATCGAGGTGTTAGTGACTTCCTTTGGTGGACAGGACCAAATAAGGTGGGACGTTAGAAAATAAATAGGCTTTTATTCTCCATGTAGATCACAAAAAGCATCACACACTGATGTGGGTCACGTCTGTGTCCAATAAGGTGGTAGTATCCTTTAGTCTCTTTTCTTTCTCTTGACTGGGTCCTTGCTACAGTGCCTTAATAATTTTTCGGCTAGGTTTTGTTATTAAAAAAAAACCTCTGCCCAATTTTCTCAGAAGAGCCACTTAATACTTCTTGCCGTATCCGTACCCGAGCCCTCCATATGCCAAACCACCATATCCAAGGCCTCCGTATCCAAGGCCCCCGTATCCGAGGCCACCGTATCCAAGACCACCGTATCCAAGGCCACCACCGAATCCAAGGCCACCGTACCCGCCGCCGTAGCCTCCTCCTCCCAGGCCGGAGTGGGCGACCAGGGCTCCTCCTCCGCTCAGCTTGTTCACCTGGTGGATGGTCTTGACCAGGAACACTGGACCGGGCACAGCCTTGTAGAGGCCGGGACCTCCTCGCAGGAGGGCAACGCTGCCGCCGACGCCGTAGCCTCTGCCGTAGCCTCCACCGTAGCCCCCGCCATAGCCACCACCATACCCGAGACCGTAGACATCGTAGCCTCCATATCCCCAGACCTTAGGATCGCACATGACCGCGGCCAGGGCGGCGCAGAGGACGCAGGCAGTGGTCTGTAAGAAATCCATGAGGAGGCGAATGACATTGTGTCTCCCTATAATCTGAGAGGAGTGTATAGGACGTTCTCTTTGGGCCAACCGCTCACGATTTCTTTCCCGTGTGGAGAGCGGTTGCTTAATTAAGAGACCTTCGAAGTACATTCTCAGTTGCCCGTTTTACTATATATAGAAATAAATGTTGGAGTCTACAAATTTCATCAAGCACTTACCTAAAGGCTTCATGTTTGTTTATGAGCTATAGCTGCTAAAAGAGTTTTTGCGCACGTTGCAGTGCTTAGAGCCACTTGCACAACATTTACACAAACGCTGCCAGGATTGTTAGGAAACAAATATCGCGACGACGAAGAATCTAAGACGCGTAAATTCCAACGATGTTGAGAGCTAAGACTTTAGGACCATACTGAAAATTATTTCGGATACTCGGTCTCAAGCAAATCTATAGGCATGAGCCCCGCACACTCCCTAAAGTATTTTGTAGTAATAACTGTGGCGGTGGCCTAGTGGCTTTGGCATCCGCCTTGCAACCGGGCGGTACGGGTCGGGCCCGCACCGGTGATAAAATGGGCACAATGTTTACCCTGGCCTGGTACTCGGCTTCATTGGGGTGAAATGCTCGGGGAAAGGTTTTTTTCCCCACCTTGATTAAACGAAAAATACATTGTGCCATGGCGTTCTTTGGACAAATATGGCCTTGCGCCATAAAATTTCGTTTTGTAAAGACAACGAAGTACCGCAGAACGTTTTCTTATGGCGCTGAAGATAGAAAGGTTCTTTAGCTTGCTAAAACAAAAAAGGTAGCCATGTGTGCAACAGTATTTTACTCCTCTGAAGAGGTTACGCCCATTAGGAGCGCTTCAGATTATGCATGAGTACTCTCTGATTGAAAGGCCAACATGATTAGCGGGATAGGACGGTAAAAATTCGGGCTAAAGCGCGACAAGGCTAGCTCGTTGTTCTCACATCCTGAACAAACACTACAGTTCATCAGGGTGCCTGTCTCTTGAGCATTATGAGCAATTAATTCGAAGCGACGAAAATTACTAGGCGAATTTTCTCCCGGTTCCCAAGGTCCTCACCAGAGCGTTCATCTTAGTTGCTTGGCTGTTTCAGGGCTCAGCTGAAGTGTGGAGGAGCGTGGTCGGCGTCGTGGCTTATATACCAGCCGAGGTGGCGCAGTATCGGAGACACGAGGAAGAGGTCGTGCGGGTCACGTACAGCTAGGCGGCGCAGTGCCGTTCCGGACAGGGACATCTTGCATCTGTCCTGCGGCGGCGGACAGAAGCGAGACTCGCGCGGAAGATTTCTTCCTTAACGCGGCGATGTCGAGTGCCGAGACTCGCACGCAGTCGCCCAAAATGGGTTACGCTCGGGGCTCTCAGTGTTACGCGAGCGACGCTTTAAGTTCACGGGAGCTGTATTTTAACCCAGCACGGAAAACGCTATTTATGTGAGGGGCGCTTTTGGGCATATTCTGATAATAAATAAATAAATATCCAGTGAGCAGTGTTAGTGAACACTGTAATAAAAAGGGCCAGTTTGTGACACTTACTCTTTGGCATCTAATAGTTCGAATGGGTAAGGCGATGTCATATAGCTATATTTCCGCCTTTAGGCACTGATCTTTATTTCGATTGAAAGTAAAAGTTTATCACATTGATTTTTACAGCCTCACGCTGGCGAGCTTACCCACCCAGAAAAGCAAAGGGTTACTTTTTAGATGCATGCACAAATTTTGCACCAACCGTCACAGGGGTAAGAAATAGTAAAGTCGTAACGCCGGCTTTGACAAGCACCCGAGGGAGCGTGGAATCCCATTCTCCTTCGAAGATACACATGACCTTAGAAATTCAGAGAAAAGAAGGCTCATATTTCTGCAGTGGAAATTTCTGTCTTCATGAATATGGCGAAGGACGTTCCAAGCACAATTTTTAAGAATATGATATACTGCTTTCAGTAGTAAGGCATAACAAAGCCACATAGTTACATGATAGCCTCCTCAAACAATCAAATCTTTATTAAGTGCAGCACCCACTAAAAAAAAAGCTTCTAGGTCTTAATTTACACAGTTGTGTACAGTGCGCTTCAACGGGAAACGGTTAACATAATATATCTATAAGGAAGTACCTGTTAGTCGATGATGTCATTTGATTTTGTACGACGTGGATGTCGAAGGGAAGTAACTTGACTTGTTTAGCTTTTCTGTAAGGTTATAGGAAACAAGAATACAGACGAGCCCTAAAACACTCTGACGTGATAACACTCTCAGTGACCAAATGCTAAAGGCTTTGCAGTTATACAAGAGAGGGTCAAAATACACAAGAGCGAGACAAGCGTTGTGCAACCCTTGATATTTTCATCATCAACTAGCCTTATCCAGTACCAGGGGCCCTACATGACTAATTGGAAGAAGCCGAGTCTTCAGTGCGGATAATCGTTGTCAATGATGTTTAGTTTGAGTGCGTTTGCCGAAAAAAAATGGCGATGGTTTAGCTCCGGTTAAACCTGATGTGACGTGTTAGCTACAGCTGACGGAGTGGAACTTGCTCAGTTGAACTGCAAAGTCAGTCTTTCGCCGCTCCGTTTCGCTGGGCGTTCTTTCTTCATCTTCGTCCTAATTGACACGCCGCATGCGCACAGCTGTGGCAGCTCGGTTTCGCCCGCGCGCCACGCCGCCGGCAGCTGCAGCTGCTGCGCACTACGTGACTGGTCACGTGACCAACCAACCACGTGATCAGCCACGGCGCCGCTCCGCCCGAAGGTTCTCCGCACCACGTGACAGCTTGTGGCGGCGCCGCCACGCAGAAGGCTCGAAATGTTACAGTAATGTAGCTATCGCTACAAAAACCACAGTGCACAACGTGCTTTGGTGATGTGCAGTGTAGTTTCAGCCCTCAACAAGTGTGGTTGTGGGCGCTGGGCCCGAGTCGAATGAGGGCGCTGTATGATGTCAGAAGGTAACGCCTGCTAAATGGATACTCTTTGGGACACTGCTAAGCGGTCAAAGTGCAAGCTTTCCAAGAACTCATAGCGGTCACGGCTGCGTCTTTTGTGGCATTTACATGCATATGAAGGAAGCCAACAGTCACAGAAACCAAGAAGCATAAGGGCATCATTTTTTTAATATATGGTCTGCTCAATGGAAAATAAAAATGTAATTATTAAAGCCCAAGAGGTCATTTGTTAAAAATTAGAAGAAAATATTGGTTGTGGTTTAGCTCTGGTTAAACCTGGAATGACGCGATAGCTACAGCTGGCCGAGTGGAACTTGCTCAGTTGAAATGCAAAGTCAGTCTTTCGCTGCTCCTAGGCGTTCCTTCTTTATCTTCATTCCACTTGACGCGGCGCATGCGCACAGCTGTGGCAGCTCGGTTTCGCCGGCGCGCCGCGCCGCCGGCAGCAGCAGCTGCTGCGCACCACGTGGCTGTTCACGTGACCAACCACGTGATCAGCCACGGCGCCACACCGCTGGAAGGTGCTCCGCACCACGTTGCCAACAACGTGACAGCATGGCGGCGCAGCCACAGGGTGCCGACGCCGCCACGCTGAAGGCTCGAAATGCTACCGTAATGTAGCTATCTCTACAAAAACAACCTCATGCAGCCGGTGGGATCCGAATTTCGTATCCGGTGCTCTACCAACTGAGCTATGACGGCGCCTGTCCAATCTTGTTCTTTCATGGGCATTTAGGTTGCATGTAACCTAACCTTGAGTGTTCGCCAGCCTCGTCCATATCGGCGGACGTAGTACGTCGTGTATTTCCGCGAGTGTCACATGTATTTTGTTTAAGAACTGCCAAATGGCCACTGTTGAGCTGTAGCTGACGCTCATCTTAGATAATAATGGCACTTGTTGCTTTCGTATCTACAGTCTGTACAGCTGTACCTTACACAACTTTTATAGTGTTTTTGATGCGTTAAATATCTAACGAAAGTTTCTATGAAACCTGCAGACAAGTACTTTAGAAGGGCGAGTTGCCGGGCTTGTTGGTACTTTTGTATGGTGGTGGAACAGTGCAACGGACGTAACACCGGAAGAAACAAATTTAGGACACAAAACAGCGCCTGTTTGTCTCTTTTCTTTGTTTCTTCGTGTCTTTCTTTCCTTGCCCTGTTCCACCGCAATGCAAGCGCAATACTGTTTAGGGCTTCACCTATGTGCGCGTTTTCAGCCACCCTTTCTTACGACACGGTGAGTGAGTGGCTGTCGTCACCTGGTTCAAACCTGTCCTTGGGCTTTACCGAGTGGTATCAATGGTAACATCTAATTTTCAGGCGCAGATTTGCATTAAAGTTTATTTTAGCATTAGTTTCTTCCTTATATTTTGTTCTAACCGAATATACTTGACGACGGAAAACAAGTGCGTATCTTCGAGCCAATGTATTCTTTGCTCCGCGCAGCAGCATTCACCTGCTCGCAAAACAGTTTTCCACGCTTCCGCAGTCGATGCAAGCTTTCTGAGCAGCAAAGAACCATATTCGTCGTAGAAGAGGCAGTGGAGCGGACTCACTCGTTCAAGCAGGCTCACAGCCACTTTCTTGGTCGTTGTGTAGCGGTTGAAGGCTGAACTCAGTACATAGTAAGTCATCATCATCATCATTTATTATTAACCCTTAAGGGTCCCGTAGGGACATTACATAGGGGGGGGGGGGGGGTATACATAGTGTCCGACGGTGATACACATGAAAAGGCAAACAAAATTGAGAAAACTAGACAAAGTAAAAGAGAAACAAATTAATATAACCATTCAAAGAAAATGTGAAGAAGCACACAGAAATACACAAGTCGCCGCTGAGCGAATCATACAGCCGTCATAGTCAAAAGTTCCTTCACACAGCGCTTGTCGCCAGGAGCCTCTTCCAGGGTCATTCAGTTGTTTTCCAAAGGAAGGGCTCATCATTAAGAAAACATCTGGATGGGGGGCGTCACCAACAAGGCGTATCATTTACGAAGGCGTGGATTTCAGCACAGCGAACATTTTTGAAAGCATTGAAGGACTTCTTCCAGGTTGCCATGCATCATTTCGGCGGATTTGCAGCAATAGTTACCCTTAGAACTCCAGCAATACAACTCTGAAAATGCACTGGTGGTGAAACTTAGAAGCCGCGCAGTTTTCCTGACAGAATTTTGAAAGGCCTAGTGGTTTGGGTTAATCTGCCTGCGCTCTTGGCTTGTTGCCTGAGTGGTAGCCATAAAAGTTGGCGAGCTCACTGTGCTTAGTCGCAGTCGTGTGCTCACCAGAGGTCCATCTACAGGAAGTATTTATTTATTTATTTATTCACTAATTCATTCGTTGTTCCAAATCATTAATCTTTTTCGCGATCCAGTGGTCTTTGCAGGACTTACGAGTAATACGAACCGTTTTCTACTCATCACTGTTAAATTGTTTGCGACGAAGTAGTCTGAGCTTTGTTCACTTAGGTGTCTTAGATGTTTTCAAGGGAGACAATACCAGTTGTTGGGCGAGTTGGTGCTGACGATGATCCATAACAGCGCGACAGACGGGACAAGGAAGAGGAGACGCTGTGTGTTGTGTCTCCTCTTCCTTGTCCCGTCTGTCACGCTGTTATGGATCATTTCAAGGGAGGCAACTTCAATGAAAAGAAGGCAAACAGGTCGGCCGGAAAGGTGGACATCTTGCTTGCTACTCTGCACGGGGGAAGGAGAGAAGAAAGAGGGTCGTGACGGGAGACAATATGGTGAGAAGAGAGATGAAATTATGTGCATGCAGATTTGATGCATCACAGCCGAGAGCCGAGGCCCATGTAACTAAAAAAACTTGAAAACTCCCGCATTGCATGGAATGCTTTAAAGTTCGGCGGTGTGAGCAAAACAATGCTGTCAGTGCGGCCAGCGTGCATGGGATCGCCAGAGGCCTTGGCTACGTCGTCCACGTAAGACGGCAAATGTTACTCACCAAGAACAAATATCTCCGTTCTCCTGTTTGCAGGCACTTGTGTGGATAACGTTAGTCTTCGCAGAAAGAACTTGCTGACAGTTTACAAGAAGTCTGGAAACGGTTCTAGTAGCTTATCAAAAATTGTACAAATTGTCAGTTTATTAGGCGCGACATCTTGATTGACCATGTCGAAGGTTCTCATCCAGAAAGATGGCAGTTTCGGGCATACTCTTGTGTAGGTCTGCATTGGTTGCCTGCATGAAAGTCCAAACTGCTGAGCTGGCAGAACATTTTGCTCGAAATTTATGTTTACGCGGTTGCATGGTGTCGACGCCTCCCCACTCATTTATTCGGGGCGTCGCGTATACGAGTGTCGCGGTAGACGCTGCATACACGCGAGAAGATTTTACGCTCTACCGCTCCCGCTCTTCAAGGTCATGTCGGTATTCAGAACGACCTTGGGAGGCAGCGGAGAGTAAAAGAAAATATTAAAATAAAAATGAAAACAAATCTAAAATGGAATAAAATATATAAATAGAAATAAAATTAAAAGGACAAAAAGAAATGAAACAAAAATACAAAATGAAGAAAAAAGAATACTAAAATCTGAATGTTTGACTTTGGTTTGTGGAGTGAATGAGAATATTGTCCTCGGATTGTCTGAAGCACTGTCGGAACATGCTTACTGTGCGGTCTGTGCACCTACAGGAGTGCATACATTAGTACGAACAAATGTCGTCACGCAGTATCCATGCGTGGTCGCATAAAATGTAGCCCCCGCTTTAAAGCGCTTCACAGCTGTCTGCCTGGCCATCATGCCTGGACAAGATTTGAAAGGGAGGACCCCTTCACCGGGCCTTCCTCCTGGGAGTGCTGACTCGTATTTAAACCCTGGCAATGATGAACTCTTTGCCCAGACGGATACAAGTCCTCTTTTCTAAACGTAGGCAAGAACCCTGAGATTTTCCTTCCCTTGTTCACTTTGGGATTGTCAAGGACCATCTGATCAACCTCTCTCGACCACTGACTGCCCTCTAGTCAGATTTGTAGCCTCCAGGAGAGATAAGAGAAAATGTGCTGCAACGACGAACCTATACAACGCCGAGGGTGCAAATGTGCAGCGCCCACAGTTTAGCGCTGCAGCTCTTCTCTAGTCACGACCATTCACCAACTGGCCCAACTTGCTCCGACTTCCTGCTGCGGGCGCAAGAATTGATTTCAGGCAACCAGTTCAAAGATGGCAGTTTCTCTCGCGGCATCTTGGAGACCGTTTCTAGTGTCCCGATAGCCGAATGTCACCACGCTTCACTTGTAGCTTCCAATGAACAAAGTAGCTAAAAAAAGTGGCTTCACGATTTATTCCTCAAAAAAGAAAAAAAGTCTGCACTCACAATCCCACAGACTTGCTAAAAAAATGCTCGTGTCCAAAAGAGAACGCTATAATGCCACGTTGGTATAGAATCGAAACCAGTGCGTGGCTATCTGGGTGTATGAAATGACCGGTGGTCATTTCACAGAAGTTTATTGGGTGATGCTGTGCGGAAAAAAATTTTTCCTACGGAGCGGCGTAAGCAGGTCGGCTTGAAAGTTTGAAAAATTTGTAGGAAAGAGATTGTTGCATCAGCACTTCTGCTGCCTAGAACACGCATCTCGTAAACTTTTGAGGCTGACATTAGACAGTTTTAGCTGACTGGTTTCGCGGTCCGCTCCGCTTACGCTTACCCGCTCAGCATAAGCGGAGCAGAGGTGCGGCGAGTATGCCTTGCGAACCGTTCCGTTGGTACGCCTAAGGGACGTCGTACGATCGTTTTTCAGCGGCTTCCGCTCGGCCCGCTTGGCGAGCGGACTCCCCGTTTACGGCCGCCAGGCGTACGTAGGGCGGAAAGTTGTACGATGACTTAGCGCTTGCGAGCGAGCCGGATGGTCCCAGCATTCCGATTGGAGCGCCCGGCAGTGTCTGTCGTCTAATCGCGTGCGACGGTACAGGCATGTGCTTGTAGCAAAACACGCCGATAACTTTCAGTAGAAATTGCCCGTGTTAATTGCGGCGTACTCGAGACATTCGTTGCGTCAACCTTTTTTTTTCTGCTCCGGGATTTTCGTCGAAGGTATGTACATTTGTGGTGAGTTGTGATATGACATGGATTTCGGTGCGGCCGACTCCAACGGCCGCGAACCAATTCTTGACAAAACTTTGCAACATCGCAGGGGAGCGTGCTCATCTGAATCGATGCTGTCGAAAACGATATGTGGACCATTTCTATCCAAGAGGCCGAAAAACGCGTCACATTGCGATCGTGTTCTCCTCCTCATTCGATTGCCATGTTTTCACAACGGTCGGCGATTTGCCAAAATAACAGAAGGCTGTCCCCTCCGAAATTTACGCTACAGTCACGATTTCAGAGCAACGACGCGATTCTTATTGCGAATTCTCGATTGGCACAGACCAAAACCACAGTACAGGCTGCTAACAACCTTTCGTAATTATAACCGGGATAATAACATTTTTCAAATAGTTAAGATTGCATACTTAAAAGTTTTAGTCACTTATTCAAAATTGCACACTGCAGTGTTTTTTCATTGCTGACAGAAAAAATAATTGCACTTGCAGCCTTTTAAGTATTTGCACAGCAGTTGTCAATTTAATATGTAAACATCCTCCTCCACAGATACCTACAGTCAGCTGACTGTTAATGCAAAAGACATGCTTATCTATTCAATATATAAGTTGTGTGTGTGTATCCGTGTCTGTATTGTGCATGCTTTAAAAATTCACATTTTAGCACACTGCTGTCAAATGCAAATGCACATGAGAAATTATGACTTTTCCAGCTATTTGGAACAGGCAAAATCAGTTGTAATTAAAGCAGTTCTACATTTTACACAACAGTGGCAATGCAATAATAATGACTTATTTTTGTTGTGCTTTTCAGTCTATTATTAAAGCCAAAATAGGTATAGCACTGTGTGGCTACAAAGTGGCTCAGACGTGCATCACTTGGCTATAGTGCAAGGCTGTGTTCTGCAAAGTGAGAGTGGGCATCAGGCAGCCCTTTAGCATTCCTTCATGACCTCATATTGCCATTGCACAAGCCGGAATACAGCGTTGAAAACAAACATGGGAAGTTCTGCTGAAGGTCATGTCATTGTTTCCATGCACAAAATAAGCTGGCATTTACTAATTGCAACTCCAAAGCATTCTCAAATGCCACTGTGACTGCAAAACAAAGTGGGTGCCTTTGTGTTGCAAAAAAGTCTACACATGTCTTTCTCATTACTATAAACATAATGAGATGTGGGAGCCAGTAAACTGGATTATAGGTAGAGGAAATGCAAGAACCAATTTGGAGGGTTTACATGGCAACGGCTCCTGGCTTAGGCTGGGAGAGAATACTTTGTATAGTCAGGGAAACAGGATACGGTGACCATATAATCTGATTATCTCGAGCAAACACCAACATCTCAAGCAGAGTTTTTAAAATTGTATTTCCAGTATGAGAGCTATGAGGTCGCGCAATAAAATGAAATAAAAATTGATCCATTTAAGTATGTGACAGGGATATATGCGTATGTTCTCTGATACAACTTTAAAGCGACGTTTAAGAATTATTTTCACTTATTAGTAAAATGTAGGCTGACTGAATGTAAAGGTGACCAGTTCCCAATCTAGCCAGCAAAAGTGAGCATTGCTAACTGTTAACTGATGTTAACTGATGTCTATACCATTCAACACATGTTAAATTTTAGAGTGTGCTATTAGTAGCCGACTACCAACACCTTTAGCAATATATACGTACATCACTGCCAGTCCGGTTTTCAAAAATAAAATTAACGGAGGCATCGATAGGCATCAGAAATTTGGAAAAGATCAATTTTAAATTAGGCCGAAGAATGCCGAAAAAAAGCAGAAAAGCAGTGATGGCATTTGTCTTTACTGGTGTCTCTTTACTGCAACTTGAAGTTTACGGCTTTTGTGTTTAAGATGAACCAACAGCTCGGTTAACACTATCCTGAATATATAAAAGTCACGTGCATAAACATGCATTCGTAGCATACTTACTGAGCCATGTTATGATGAGCCAAGTAATGAAGGCGATGTGTTCCTTAGCTGAGGAGACGATAAGAAAGAAGCACCAAGGAAAATCTGACACAGATAGGCACAATAACGCATGCTTAGCGTTTTAGTGCACGAGTGCAGCTGGCTAGACGTAGCTTGTGCAAAGTGTGCAAGTTAACATAAATGCAACTGTATAGCTTCCAACAAATCTATTGTCTAAATCTGCCCAAGTATTACTTGAAATAGATTGCGAGGGAAGTTCTTACGCATAAGAGAGCCTTGTATTGGTTTCGCAAGATGAGCAAGTGACTATGACTTATTTAGAACATCTTAGTTGAACATTTATTATACCTAAACAGTACAAAATGACAATACTTGAGTGGTGAGCTTTGGAATGATGTGTCAGGTAGGAACTTGATGAGTTTGTAATTTACTAATAAGAAGTAATCAACCATTACCATCCAAGCATAGCCATATGGCTACAAAGGAAAACTTTGTAGCTCTTCCTTGTGGCCTTATGGCTGCACTTGGGCGGATGCTAATGAATAATCATTCTCTCATTACAAATTTTCTCTGCCTTGGTGGAATTACTTTATTAAGTGGTTGAATATCATTATTTACTGCGTGGATTTCTGCAGTGACCAGCTCAATGGGCAAGAGGTTAGTAAACCTTGTGAGGTGGAAGGCCATTTGAGCCTTTAGTGGCAAAAACAAAAGTCAATCTTGAAATGCAGTGGCATGAGCTAACTGAGGCGCAACAGTACTTGTGTGGCTAGTGCAGAAGGAAGCATGAGTAAGAACAGATTAGTTGGTTAAGTGACGGTAAAGAGTGAAAAAAACCTGGCAGTTTCTGCACGGCATGAAGAAATTTGTAGATTCAGCTTTGCTGCTGTGACACTGGAGCTTCAACAAAATTCTGACAAAATAAAACAAGGGCTCAGGTCTGAACTCATTCTAGGATTTTATTTAAGTAAGGTTTGTGCCATGTGCCATTAGAACGCCCAAGGTGATGCCACACAGGGGATAGAACGCAAGTAACTTGGAAGACGGCGATGCTAAGTACATGCTATGGTGTAAATATCCTAGGTTGTGGGTGGGCGTATAATGATTATGAGGTGTGAGCATGTTACATTGCTAGCCATGTGAAGGGCTCAGTGTTTGAACCAGTGTACAGCGAATATACCTTTCTCGCTAAGGCATTATAAGTAGGCAAAATATAGTTTTGCTGATAATAAAAAAACATATTAGTGCCTTCTTCGTAACTATAGCAAATAGGCCATTCTAGAGCATGCAAAATGTTGTTTTGTCGAACTGAAACAGGGGTGTTTATTGAAAGATGGCAGACCCCATATAGCGTTCAGTGAAGGCATGCAACAGAACACTGAAGGGAAAGTCATAATGTAGGTAATAAAAAGCTGAGGCCCAAGGGCAATGCCTTTGGGGATGTCCAAGATTGTAGGAAAAGGCAGGATGCATAAGAATTGGCAAGAGAAATCTGACGATGACTGGCTGTTTAACTTTGGATTCAGTTTAGAGCTATTGGATAGAAGTTAAAGCACGACAAGAAAAGCCATACATAAATAAGCGAATCCTTTTCAAAGCCAAGAAAAAAAGCACCGTTGGGGCTATTGCAGTCAAGGTTCATGTCGTGAAGAACAAGAGCAAGTAGGCTATTGCAGGAATGTTTTCTAAAAGCTTGCCAGTTCGGATGAAACAACTTAATGGGTCATAAAATGTACCACGGCAAGAGTACAAAATGTGTTTTTGGTGGTTTGTAGCACATGGAAATGGCATAAATAGGGTCATAGGTGCTGGGTAATGGTGGCTAAGAAACATACCGGGGCCAAGCAATGATGAGACAGGAAGCTATCTGCACGGTATGCACTAGGTGTGCGTACACCGTGCTTCCTGTCCTGTTGATGCTTGCTGCAAATTTTACAAAACTTGATACGAGTGTACTGTCGGGTGAACCGGTAGTAAGTTGGCATGTTGAAACTGCGCTAAGGGACATGGACTAAAGAGGAAGAATTGCTACTATGTGCAGTGGTGTTGTTTTCCGTCGTCTTTGTTCCTAACATACCATTACCAGCTCCACAGGGCTCATTTTGCAGTCTGCTGTTTAATGTGGTGTCAGGTAAAGCCAATCGCTATTCTTCAATCAACAAACTGCTTTGCCGTACAACACATTATTCTAATCGTATTTATCATTTGCGCGATAAATGTACTTCTTTAGACAGTCAAAATAACAGAGATTAATTGCTTGTGTCATCATCAGAACTAAAAAATTAACCATAATTTCATCCTCATCATCATCATCATCATCATCATCATCATCAGCCTTACTACACCCACTGCAGGGCAAAGGCCTCTCCCATGTCTCTCCAATTAACCCTATCCTTTGCCAGCTGCATCCACCCTTTGCCTGCAAACTTCTTAATCTCATCCGCCCACCTAACCTTCTGCCGCCCCCTGCTACGCTTACTTTCTCTTGGAACCCACTCCGTTACCCTTAAGGACCAGCGGTTATCTTGCCTTCGCATTACATGCCCTGCCCAAGCCCATTTCTTTCTCTTGATTTCGACTAGGATGTCATTAACCCGTGTTTGTTCCCTCACCCACTCTGCCCGCTTCCGATCTCTTAACGTTACACCTATCATTTTTCTTTCCATGGCTCGCTGCGTTGTCCTTAACCTAAGCTGAACTCTTTTCGTTAGCCTCCACGTTTCTGCCCCGTAGGTGAGTACCGGTAAGATAGTAGTAGTAGTAGTAGTAAAGACTTTTATTCGACCATAATTTATAGGCCGAGCATGTCGACCGCCTGGGCGACCAGAAGCCGCTGTTCTTCTTCCCCTTCAGCGCCAAGCCAGTCGAGCCAGGTGGTGATGGATAGAAAGGGTGGGGGGAAGGAACCCGACTGCTGAGCAGCCGGGCAATAGATAATGCTGTTGTACACTTTCCTCTTGAGGGAAATTGGTAAACTGCCACTCATGATCTGCGAGAATTTGCCATATGCGCTCCAGCCCATTCTTATCCTTCTAGTTATCTCCCTCTCATGATCTGGATCAGCTGTCACTACCTGCCCTAAGTAGACGTATTCCGGCACAATTTCTAGGCTCTCGCTGCCAATTGTGAACTGTTGTTCCCTTGCTAGGCTGTTGAACATTACCTTGGTTTTCTGCATGTTAATTTTTAGACCCATCGATCTGCTCTGCCTTTCTAACTCATTGATCATGATTTGCAGTTCACCTCCTGAGTGACTCAGCAAGGCAATGTCATCAGCAAATCGCAGATTATTTAGGTATTCTGCATTTATTCTTATTCCCAACTGTTCCCAATTCAGGCTTCGAAATACCTCCTGCAAACATGCAGTGAACAGCATTGGCGAGATCGTGTCTCCTTGCCTGACGCCCTTCCTTATTGGAATTTTATTGCTGACTTTATGGAGGACTATAGTAGCTGTGCAGTTGCTATATATATCTTCCAGTATTTTGACATAAGGCTCTTCTACCCCCTGATTACGCAATGCCTGTATGACTGCTGAGGTTTCCACTGAGTCGAATGCTTTCTCGTAATCAATGAAAGCTATATATAGAGGTTGGTTATATTCTGCGCATTTCTCTACCACCTGATTGATAGTGTGAATATGATCTATTGTGGAATATCCTTTACGAAAGCCTGCCTGATCATTTGGTTGATTAAAGTCTAACGTTGCCCTGACTCTATTAGCAATTACCTTAGTAAATACTTTGTAGGCAACGGATAGTAAGCTGATCGGCCTGTAATTTTTCAAGTCCTTGGCGTCTCCCTTCTTATGAATTAAGATAATGTTTGCATTCTTCCAAGCTTCTGGTATAGTTGAGGTCATAAGGCATTGCGTATACAGGGTGGCTAGTTTTTCTAGCACGATGTCCCCTCCATCCTTCAACAGATCTGCTGTTACCTGATCCTCCCCAGCTGCTTTTCCCCTTTTCATTGCTTCTAAGGCTTTCTTTACTTCATCTTTCGTTACTGGCGGGATGACGCATTGCTGTGCACTGCTGTCTTTCTCATTAAAGCTCTGATTACATTGGCTACTGTACAGGTCTGTGTAGAACTCTTCGGCTACGTTAACTATCCTATCCATATTGCTAATGACATTGCCCTGCTTGTCTCTTAATGCATACATCTGGTTTTTACCTATGCCTAGTTTCCTCTTCACTGTTTTTAGGCTACCTCCGTTATTTATAGCATGCTCGATTCTCTCCATATTAAACTTCCTTATGTCTGCTACCTTGCGCTTATTTATTAACTTTGATAGCTCCGTTAGTTCTATTCTATCGGTAGTGTTAGATGCCTTCATGCGTTGGCGCTTCTTAATCAGATCTTTCGTCACCTGAGATAGCTTCCCGGTATCTTTTCGAACTGTCCTACCGCCTACTTCTACTGCGCAATCCGTAATTATTGATGTCAGGTTATCGTGCATTGAATGAACATCAAGATCATCTTCCTCAGTTAAAGCCGAATATCTGTTTTGCAGCGCTATCCTAAACTCCTGTGCTTTCCCTCTTACGGCTAACTCGTTAATGGTCTTCTTCGGTAGCTTCTTCCGTTCCCTCTTCAAGTCTAAGCTAATTCTAGACCTTACCATTCTATGGTCGCTGCAACGCACCCTTCCGAGGACGGCCACATCCTGAATGATTCCAGGTTTAGCGCATAGTATGAAGTCGATTTCATTTTTAATCTCACCATTGGGGCTCTTCCAGGTCCATTTCCTGTTTTCACGTTTGCGGAAGAAGGTATTCATGATCCGTAAATTATTTCTGTCCGCGAATTCGACTAATAACTCTCCCCTGCTATTTCTAGAGCCTATCCCATAGTCACCTACCGCGTGGTCGTCAGCCTGCTTCTTGCCCACCTTCGCATTGAAGTCGCCCATCAGTACAGTGTACTGCGATTTTGCTTTATTCATTGCTGATTCTACGTCCTCATAGAAGCTTTCAACGGTCTGGTCATCATGGCTGGATGTGGGTGCGTAGGCCTGCACCACTTTCAGCTTGTACCTCCTATTCAGCCTAATTACTATAGCTGCTACCCTCTCGTTAATACTGTAGAACTCCTCTACGTTGCCAGCTATATCCTTATTAATGAGGAAACCCACACCTAGTTCTCGTCTATCCTCTAACCCGCGATAGCACAGTATGTGTCCGTCCTTTAGTACTGTATACGCCTCACCTGTCCTCCTAACTTCGCTAAGCCCTATCACATCCCATTTAATTCCCGCTAGTTCCTCAAACAGCACTGCTAGGCTAGCCTCACTAGCTAAAGTTCTAGCGTTAAACGTTGCCAGGTTCAGATTCCAATGGCGGCCTGTCCGGAGCCAGAGATTCTTAGCACCCTCCGCTGCGTTACAGGTCTGACCGCCGCCGTGGTCAGTTGCTCTGCAGCCGCTGGGGACTGAGGGCCGAGGGTTAATTGGTTTGATCATAGAAGGTTGTGGCCAAGTACTACACCAGGGTGGCCAAATCGTGCTCTGGTGAGGGAGTGCGTTGTCGGTTCTGGTCACCGAGATAAGGCCGCACTCCAGGCCTGGTTATGCAATTCCATCGACACGCGGATTTTTTTTTTCATACATACAGCCATACATAATTTCATACATAATTCATACATAATTTTTCATACATAATTTCATACATACAGCCATTCCTCATTAGTACATACAGGCCTCGTTAATATGGACTAAAACTATTGACAGTGTTTCTGGGGAAGAAACTTTTTTCGATGCACTTACGCTTTGTTACCATGGAAACTTGCTGATCAGAGTGGACAGAGTAAAAATGCCTACGGCCCATTGTCGCATGTGTTCTTGTCCCATTAATGTGCAGAGGGGAAAGACTTAAAACTTTGGATTTGAGCAGATAAATTAAACGCTGCCTGAATCATACACCTTCTTTAAACACCGGAATTGCCATCACAATGCTTGCCCCACTGTCTGCACTGAATTTTATGCTAACCTGTGAACTGCCAGGCACACTGAATTCTAACCAGCTCACGCTCTTTCCGATTGCCAAAGCACTTCTCTTTCTAGTGTAAAAATCACTGTCGGGGCTCGGCGACTCAAATCCTGGCTTAGATTGGTCATTGCACAAAATGCATTAAGCTGCTTAAAAATAAAACAGCAGAACTGCTTGCTTATATTTAACCTCACAGATGCCTACCCGCAGCCCGCAATGCTAGGCTAGCACTTTTTATACAGATTACACCGCAGAAGAAAAGAAAAATGCAACGCTCCTGATTCAGGCATGCGCAGCGGGCAAGAACAGAACTAGGCGCTGGTGTAACGCGAAGAATCTACTAATGCAAGCAGCAACAGCCATTTCATGCAATCCGAGGAGTAAAGAAATGGGTTCAAATTAAATGCGGTTTTTGCCTTGACAAGTCAACGGTTCCTTTGATACTACTGGGCTCTCAGAAACAGGGCACCGTCGGTATTGCAGAGCCAACCACCATATCAACAGTGCTGAGCACATTTCAAAGAACTGAACTAAGCCCTGTTGTCGTAGCTTTGAATGTGTGCAGGAATGGTACTGTTGTTACCACTCAAATGTGAATGCATAAGTGGGCTAGGAAACCTAGCCGATCACTGGGGAAGATGCATATAAGCATCTATATGTGAGCAAATAAATTTTTGTTAGTCTAAAATCTGGAAAGCGTTCGACACTGCCGACACATAGCTGACTGTGCTCACCGTCGTCGTCACTCAGCTGACAAGTAATCAAGTCCACAGCAGGCCGTCATAGGCAAATAAAGGTTAGCAGATAGACGTGTGCATGTGCATTCATGAGATCTCCTTCTCAAGGCTTCGAAAATGTGTTGTTAAACAAACTGGTGTGGCTGTCCTAGGGAGTGCTGCTGAACAACCGCTTAAAACAGTAAAGCCGAGTTCACGAGCTGCTCTGCAACAATAGCATTGTGCACACATCATCCACTTTCGTACCGCTGATCTCCCGATCGAAAGGTACCCTGAGCAAAATCAACAATAAAGAGTGTCATGGCCCATGAGGCGCTTCAAGGTCACCGCATTTTTCTTATTACAATAGAAAGCATTTTCCAAGCATTCGTCAAAGCAAAAAGAGAAAAATGCAATGGGAGACTTTCTTAATATATATATTTATTTATTTTTTCATCAGGACTTGTTATGCGTAGTTTGCTCTGTGAACAGTCTTGATCTTATAAGCTGCTGCCGCACTTTTTTTTTGCGTAACGGAGTGAAATGCTCATTGAAAAACAGACTCATGAGTTCACACACATTAGAGATTCTACACTGAACTTGCAAGATTTAAATGCGGCAATGACTCTCGTTCGTAATCGCTTAATACCATGTTGTCACAACCTAAACCGAAATAGTTAGAGGAAGTGTTCAGTCACCCATTCATCACGCAAATATTTATTGCAGACAAATGTCCGCACAGCCGGCTGGAAATAAAAAGAAATGACGCTCCCGAAGATACATCCGCAGTGCACACCGATGTTTTCACACAAGTTACACAGTGCCGCCGGCCACTCGTAACCAGTCCGACGAAAACAGTCCGACGGCCGTGCAGCCAAGATCATGTCACGTCGCGCACACGGCAGTACTCGAGCACATTGCCCGCCCAAATCGCGATCAAAATGGTAATGGATACGCAGCAGAAACAACGGAACAGAACAGACAAGCAGAAAGGGAAGACTGGTTAGCACAGATGGGCGTACTAATGCGTCTTTAACTTTGCGGTATGCGAATGTAGGTAAAGAGAGCTAGCTTATGCTATGTGCAGGTTAGCCCAAATGCTAATATTGTGTAAATCTGCATTATATTGCTTGAAATAAATAACGAAGAAAAGTCTCGATGATCACGTTATGCATAAGAGCATTGTATTGGTTTGCCGAGGTGACCGAGTGACTGTGCACCCTTTTTGAGTATGTATCACACCTTAGCGGTCCTAAATAACATACTTGAGCGGCGAGATTTGAAACGGTGTGCCAGGTAAGAGCTCGAAGAGTTCGTAATTAATGGTATGACTTCTGTAGAGACCAATTCGAAGGACAGTAAGTTGTACAGCATTGTGGGGTGCAAGAAAGATTGCAACGTTTCGTGGAACGAATAAAAATTAATCTTGAAATGCAGTGGCAAGAGCTAAGAGTGTTTGTGCGGCCAGTGCAGAAGGAAACACAAATCGGAATAGTTCAGTTGGGGATGTGTTGGTAAGGAGCAAAAAACCTGCAGTGTCTGCATGACATCAAGAGATTTAAAGATGCACTTCTAGTGCTGTGACACTGGACCTTCAAAAATAGTCCGAGAGAATAAAACAAGCGGCTCAGGTCTGAACTCATCCCAGGATTTTAATGAAGCTAGATTTGTGGCATACGGCATTACAATACCCAACCTGATGCTGCACAGGAGTTTTGAAAGAGACTTGAAAAACGGTAATGCTAAGGACAATGCTAGGACAAACGTCCTAGGCTATGGGCAGTTATACAAGGATTTATAGGCAAGAGCACGTTACACTGTGCGCCTTATTAAATGTCGAGCAATGGAACAAGTATGCAGTGAATATTCCCTGCTCAGCAAGCCCTTATATGTAGGCACAGTTTAGTTATGCTGACAGTAAAAAATGTTTGTTCACACATTCTTCGTAACAATGGGAAGTACGCTATTCAAGTGCATGCAAGCGAATGGTCTGCAGAAATGAAACACTGGTATTATATATGTAATAAAAAAGCTGAGGGCCAAAATGCAAGGCCTTGGGGGATGCCCGAGATTGTAGGAAAAAAGCAAAATGAGTAAGAATTAGTACGGGCAAATCACCAACGCCTGGCTGCCAACAAATTGGTCCAGTTCAGAATGATTAGATGCAGGTTAAAGCATGAGCGAATCAGCCTACACAGATGAGGGATCTAATCACATGCTTTTTCAAAACCCAGAAAAAATCGAGGGGGAAGTTGCAGTCGAGGTGGAAGTGCATGTCACGAAGAACGAGAGCATGATGGCTATTACAGGGATGCTTTCTAAAGGCGTGCCAATTCGGACGAAACAACTTAATGCGGCCACACAATTTAGCATTCAAGAGTACATTATATAATTTATGATTGCAGCACACATCAATGGCAGAAATAGGGCGACAGGTGCTGGGTGATCATGGTAGGACGCATCTATAGGCCAAACTGTGCTGAAGCAGGAAACTATCCGTACAGCATACAATAAATATATGCTTACACTGCAGGGTGACTGGCGGCCAACCTTGTGCAGTGGTGGTGTTTGTTCATTCCCAACATATGTGCTCCTAATGCAGTTTTACCAACTCCACAAGGCTCATTTTGCAATGTGCTCTTTAAAAGTGCTCTCAGGTAAAGGAGACAAATATTTTTCTTCAACCACCAAACTCCTATGCGAGGACAAAACGCATTCTTCTATCAGGTTTCAAAGTTTGCAAAGATGATTTTACTATGCGACATAGTTAGGGTACACAAAAATTTACTGATTCTGACGTCATGAGAACTAAATAATTAGCCAGAACTTCATCTATACTGTCATGCCTCGGTAGTACAGAACTCATGAATATGGACAGGAATTAGGGTCATCTTTTCTGGGGACAACACTTTTTCAATGCATGTTCGCCTCGCTAGAACAGAAAGCCGCTTATCATATAGCAGAAAAAGTGGAAGTGCATACAGCCCAATGTTGTATGTATTCAGGCGAAAGCCTTTAATGGCTCATACTTGCAGCCATTACCTCGTCCGGCCTCAGGTCATGTCCGGTCTCAAGTCATGTCACACCGATGACATCATCAGCAAAAAAAAATCCTTGTGCACAGTGGGATTCGCACCACCATCCTGAATTTTTTTGTGTGTTAATCTGCACAGCAGGGTGAACAAAATCTCAACTCTGCTAACAAGACAATAATGTGCAGCGCAAAGAGTGTTACAATTGTTTGGATTTGAGTGGGCAAGCCACACACAGACTAAATCATAAACATTTGTTGCACTGGGTTCTTCATACTGTTTTTTAAACCATGGACTGCCAGGCACACTTCCTGCTCACACGCTTTCTGATTGCCAAAGCACTTCTCTTGCTGGTATCAAAATCGTGACTACGGCTCGGCCACTCACTACCTGGTACACACTACTCATTTTACAAAAGAAATAAATCTGCTAAAAAAACAACATAAGCGCTTGCTGACTTTACAACTTTTCTATCCGCAGAGAATATTTCCCGAAGCCCAAAACACTAAGGTTAAACACAGAGCACTTCGAGACGAAGAATGCAATGCTCTAGTTTCAGGTGTGCATGTTAGGCAGGAACAGAACTTGGCTCCAGTGCAAAGCGGCGAGTCTGTGAATGCTACGGGCCACAACCACTTCAGCCCATCCAGGCAAGAAAGAAATCGGTTTAAATTATATCTGGTGTCAGCCTCGACAGATCGACAGTTGCTTC
Organism: Amblyomma americanum; assembly: GCF_052857255.1. Taxonomy (NCBI): domain Eukaryota; kingdom Metazoa; phylum Arthropoda; class Arachnida; order Ixodida; family Ixodidae; genus Amblyomma; species Amblyomma americanum. The sequence goes on along the minus strand of NC_135498.1, from coordinate 184,529,850 downwards.
AATATTGCATGGTTCGCAGGAATGACTCAGCATTGGCACTGCAGAGCCAACCACCTTGCAAAAGTGTATAGCACATTTCAAGGAAGTAAAAAAAGTCTTGTAACTGTTGTTTGAGAACATGTGCAGGAATAGTGCTGTCATGACCATGAAACAAATGTGATCGGAGAAGTGTTCCAGGTAACTTATCTGAGAACTGAGGAGCGTACAATTATGAATTTACATATGAGCAAATAAATTTCGGCAAGTGGAATATGCGAGGAGGGCTAAGAAAATCCCGGAAGCATACTACATTGCCGACACATAAGTTCTTGCAGGCCAACCAGTGCTGTCAATCAGCAGGCAAATAATCATGTTCATAGGCAGTGACAGTCAAAAGAAGGCAGCAGATAAACATGCAAATGTGCATGGATTATATCAACTGCTGAAGGCTTCCAGAAGGCCTCATCACACAAACTAATTCAGCCGGTAGCATTACGCGCTCCTGCTGATCAACTGCTCGGCGCTAACAAAATCGAGTTGGCAAACAGGTCTCGAAAACTTAATCCAGTTTTGTACATTTGATCTCCCTGTGTAAAGAGTCTGCCAGTGGAACCATCAACAAAAAACATGGTAACAGCCACTTATTATATTGAAGCTGTTTCACAGCTAAGGGGTAGAAGTCATGGCCAATGAAGTGCTTCGAGACCGTGTTTTACTGACGAGTTGAAACCAAGATCCCACTTCAGTTTAAAGAGGCTCTGATGGGGGATCTAATGACGTTGCGGCATGCATGGGATATTTAAGCACGCCGCTTCACTAATAGTGTCCAGCAAATATTTTTTAAACGTGATTGTAAAAGCGGAGTTATCTGTAGTTAAAATTTGAATTTCAGTGTTTTCGCGCCTTTCCCTCTCTTCTCGTCACTTTTTGCACCCTGGAAGGTAGGCGCTCCTTCGCCGACCCCCCTTTGGGAGCAGAGCTTCCCGACCCGCCGGAGCAAAGCGGCTTATTGGCCGCGACACACACACACACACACACACACACACACACACACACACACACACACACACACACACACACACACACACACACACACACACACACACACACACACACACACACACACACACACACACACACGCACGCACGCACACGATGACGATGCCCCCGAACTGACATTTTCCCTGCGCACCGTTTTTTTCACCCAGGCCACGTAATGCCACTGGCACACTGTCGTAATCCCAGCACCCATGATCATAAAATGTACTACTGTATGGTGCACCAAGACACGAAAGACTGGCGACGCTGCTATTGTCGCAGCAAAAAACAGTGCGACGGCCGTGCAGTCAAGATAGGGTCAAGTCGCACACACAGCAGTTTTCTATGTAGCAGAAACAACGCCGTGTGCTCGCCTCGGTCGCTATCCCTGCAGTCATCGCAATAAACTCGACCAGCTGCACAGCACCAAGTTCATTTCAGCATTCGGAAAGCGGCGTGCGTCGCGAGTTTTTCGCAGATGAACATATCGCTGACTTGACGGGAAAGCACTCGCACCGATCATAATCACTTTCACTACGCGGACACCTGTCGCTATGCTGCGAAAGTTGCGTACGCACAGGAAAATAACTCCCCGCAGGAATTACAAACGCTTTACACAAACACAACCAGCTCCAAATAAACACTTCGTGACACAGCCACTGCACAGGTCTTGCGTCGGATTGAAGAGGCGCTCTGTCAACTCCGTCAGCGTAGATAATTACGGAATTCAACTAGTGGAACTGTCGCTCGCCACTGCTGCACGCGGCGAAGATCGCACTCGCTCTGAACACTCGTAATTTCAACATGTGGCCAATATAATATGTTTCGCGACATAGCTGCCACTGCCTAGGCTCGCTCCCCAGTTCGACGTGCGGCCATCTTGCCCCGGCCGAAGCGAGGTGGAGAGGCTCGAGACGTAACTGACGTCACGGTAAAAGCTGCCAATAACTACCAGTCTGGTCACCGGCCGGAGAAACTCCTCCGCTCGAAAGTTGAAGTTGGCCAACTTTCCATCCGTTCGCCGAACGGGGCGGACCCGCTCGCTGGCGGAAGCCGGTCAAAAACGATCGTACGACGGCCCTAAAGGCCACATTCTCACAGCCGGCCACCTCTACAGCGCGGCGACGACGGAGCCGTGAACCGCGGCAGCAACGGAGCGGCGCGGTGTTCTAATCGAAATAGGCGCCGGAGACCAGCAAACCAGTTGGGGTGGCTGCTCGCTCCTCCCCCGTTTCTCCCGTGTGGGGGAAAAAAAAAAACAGCTGTGGCGGAGTCCGAAGGAGATGCCGAAGGTGCGGTGAAAGTCGTCTGTCGTCTGCTTGCGCGTTGCTTTGCTTGACTATTATCGCAGAACTAACATGGGACTCGCAAGCGGTGGCAAAAGTTAGAAGTCAGTTGAATAACTTTGCGCAATTCCACATTTTTACAGCGAAACACCTCGCGTACAGCACCAAATCATATTTATACGAATATAGCAAGCTACTATTAAAGCGCTGCGCGCACTGCAGTCACATTATGCTGGCCAATGTGAACGAAATCGAACATATGTGGGGGGTAATGAACTCTGTTATCTATACAGGAATGGTTTGTCAGGGCTTGCTAGATTGTTCTTTAGTTCTTTATACTAACGTTCCAGTATTAGGCTAGCAAAACAGTTTGGAGAATATTTTACCAGTATAGGCTAATTTAAGCAATGAGGCCCTAAAAGCTAGCAACAAGTAAACGGGGTTTCAACGCAGCTTTCATCGCAGGAAGCGGCTAAAAGCCGTCAGCTCGGCGGGTTGGTGGCGGCCTTCGACACAGCGCTCGTGTCGTCGTGTTTGTTCCGTCCTCGTGTTTTTGCGCGCTGTTTTACCATGGATTGTAGTAACCAACTTGCTCAGCTTTCCGTACTTCTTCCAATGTTATTCCTATGATACGCTTTTTTATTACTCCGATGTTTTCATCTCGCCTTTCTTGATCCTCTTTACTGTCTTTGCTTTGTTTTTTATTTGAGTTTGTTTTTCTGCTCTTTATCTTATCTGCCCCGCCACCTCTATCCTCCTTTTTGTCTTCTTCACCTGAATGGCTGTTCTTTTCATCAGCCATCCCCTTCTCTTCGGTTTAAACCTAGTAACAGGCTTTCCGTCCCCTACTTCGTTACCGTCCCGAACACCCTCTGTTCGCCATAGTCCACGGGCCGTGTTTTTTTTAGGTTTTGTCTATGTTAGGGCTCGTTCTTCGGGCTCCACAACAGGTGCTTCACCGTCCGAGGCGGTATAACAGACGAGTTCAGGCAATACTTGACTGAAGGAAGGCAAACTGAATATTTATACAGGAATTCACATATTTACAATAGAATAAGCTGCAAGTGATTACGTGGAACTGGCTGAGGGAAAATCTTCCCTCCTTGGCATCGCCGAAGATGCAAGGGATCGAAATCTAGCTCAGAACAATTTTACAGGCTCCGGGGCCCGGTTTTGAAACCTAGGAGCCTGTCCCACATTTGGCACCACACAATCACCACAAACTAACACATGATTTGTATACAAACTGCATGGCATGTCTTTCAGGTTCCGCAAGGTTCAAACACCTCTCCCTAAAATACTCAGCACGATAAGAACATCAAAATTGCTTTTTAAAAATGGCATTCCGGGAACGGGCCCTCGAAATGATTGGCCCACTAGGTTTACGTGCCACGCCCCACACTTCCACAGTATTACTCAAACCCTCTCTCTTACCAAGTAAAAAGAGAAACACACGAAAATACATCAGACACTCTCACGTGTCGCCGGCTTCCTGAGAACCCGTGACCTGGCGGCTCCCAGCATTAAGGCAATTATCGATCTCAACCGAGCCGCTACAGCCGCAAGTAACGAACTACTCGCCTTCGTGCCGACTGCTGACAGGCGTCCCCCCAAAATCTGGAAAGCGGCGCCAGCTTGTTGCTGCTGCCTCTGAACGTGCGTCAGCAACCCTTTTGAAAGTACACCTGCGTTTCGTTAACCCGGCCCACTTCTCGAGAGCCGTTGGTATGCCCTATCCTCGGGCTTCGGCGCCGCCGCGGCTGTGTCTGCTCGCCGCGCCCTTCACCTGACCGTACGCTACGCTTATTTGTTTTCAGCATCACGCGAGCATCCACACCCGTCTCGCCTTGCGGTGAGGACACCTCAGACCTAGGTGGGGACCTCTGTGGGGTTCCGGGAAAAACGCCCCCCCCCCCCCCCCCCTCTTCCCTCCAGCTCTGTCTTGGCCGGTCAGCGCTCGCCTGCGCATTGACCGGTAGCGCGAGAAATACAAATACACAACAGTGGTGCTACTTCAGCGGAGCAGATGCAAATTCGCTTATCGTATATCCCGCGCCAAATGCAAACACTAAAATCATCGGAGACTCGTTTACCTGGAACGCCTCGTGTATTGCCAAATGAAATAAAACCGTCATCCGCTCTCTGTTCCTTGGCAGCGGGTGTTTTCGGGGCGCAGGACACGGGCATCTAACGACGGAGAAGAGAAAAAAAAAAGGGGGGGGGGGGGGGGCGGCTTCTTTTCTTGTGCCCGGTGGTGGTGGTGGAAACGTTATTAGACACAGGGCAGTTCAGGACGCGCAGATCCTTGGGCACCCGCACGGCCACACTGTACTCAAACGTTCATGTCCGGGAGGCTCATGACGCTGGCAGCCCGGCCTGAGGCGATGGCTTGCTTGGCCGGGTCCTGGGAGCCCGCGCACCCACGCATCGCCGCCGCCGAAGCCGCGATACTCGCCAGCGCCATCTCTCGCTCGCAGCAAGCAAGCCGTGTGTCACGTGAGGCGAGCTCGCGCTGTGACTGGCACGTTTTTTGTGGGGCGGGGCTCCGTCGCCAACCGGTCCAAATTCATCCCCCTCCGTCGCCGACCTACGGAGGGGGGTGAATTTGGACCGGTTTCTCCCCCAAATCGGGCGGCCGGTGCCGCTGGGCACTGCGGCAACGGAGGCGACGGAGGGGGATGAACAAAATATTTCCGGCTTTGATTACGCACATTGGGATGTTTCCATGAATTTTTTTGAACAAATTGGAGATTCCACGCCAAACGACCCAGACGTTTGGCGTGGAATGATCCCTATACAAAGTAAGGATATTAGTTTTAAAACATAGGCACTCGAACTAAATTAACAAGCATCGTGTCACCCGCGCACAAGCAAAGATGAACGCATCTTACTCGATGACCACGTAAAATGACTGTAAAAGCGCCGGAGTGAGTCAGAGCGGCAGCAGCAGCAAGCGAACGAAGTGCGGAACGGCAGCCGCGCGGCGCCTACGGTCCTACGCCCTGTCTCGATCGTGTTCTTTTTATGCCGACTCAATCTCCCCCCTTTTTCTTTTCGCTGCCGCGTGTACTTTTTTTTTTCTTGTGCTTGCGCGCGATACTGGCGACAATGCCGTCATGCGCCTGTCCTATTATAGCACAACCGATGTCTGGTCTCGTTTTATTAATGTGCTAATGATACACGCTTAGAAAATGCACAAAAGCGGACGACAAGGGCGACATTTTCACGACTACACTAATGAGAACAAATGAAGACCAGGACGTAAATGTGCGTTCACCTATTGTATTTAAACAGAAGGAAGACTTCGTCTTCGAATAGTGTTGTTGCACCAGCGCACGTTCACTTATTGTATTTAAACACACGGAAGACTTCGTCTTCGAATAGTGTTGTTGCACCAGCGCACGATGCACGACCGGTGAGTGGCGTGAGAGGTCGTTCGAACAGCACAGGCAAAGAACGGCGCCATCCTTTCCCTATTAAGGCTTCTTTATTTCTCCCTTCAGTGGCATCGGGTGTCACAATATAAAACGCATACAAAACCAAAGAGACGGCCATGCACACCGTACAAAGCGGGTGAGTACGAGTAGCACGAGTCTACACACGCGGACCACCACTCATCGGTCAGAAAACGAAACTACAAAACGTCAGGACAAAAAAGAAAAGAAACCAAAAACGCGGCGCCAGCGGCCGTGCACCCGCGGGGATATCCGGCTCTGGCTGAACGGTTCGGCACGGCTCACTGAACGAGAGAGACTGGCTCTCTAAAAGAACGGCTCTGTCTGAACGGTTCAGCACGGCTCACTGAACGAGACAGCCACTCTCCAAAAGAGCCGCCGCTCACTCATACTCGGCTCACTCGCTCTTTTGGAAGCGCGGCACAAAAAGACATCTCAAGGCGAGGAGGTGCTTGCGACTGCTAGGGGAGGGGATGGTCGCTGCGCTGTTTGGAGGGGGGGGGGGGGGGGGACAGAAAGGAAGGGAAGTTAGAGGATGGATGGATGCATACGGCTGAACCCTTTGAATCGGCCGGTGGTTCAAGCCACCTACCCATGACTTATCAAATTTTACTCCTGTCTTGATTTTAGCCACCAATCAGCTAACCTTCGCTTGGTTATCTCTACCCGTTTAAAATCTACTTTCCCTGCGCTGTCCTTAAATCCCAATGCCTTGGATAAATCATCCCCGCTGCTTTCCACTCTAGGGTGAAGGAAGTGCTCGCCGCGCGCCACGTCGCGGGGGAGAGGGGATTAGAGCAACACCCTCTCAATGCTAAGGCCTCTCCACCGGCCGCGTGACGTCACGCCAAGGGACCGTGCAGGCCCCGCGCTCCGCGATTTCAGCGCGCCGCGCCCGTCTGCACTATTCGGGTACTGCCGTACGTAGCTGCCTTATAAGTGATTCCTTCATTTTCATTTTTGTCGTTGCTGCAGAAAAGAAATTCGCTAGTTTGTGCGCGCCTTAGGCTATCATTTTATCTGCTTTATATATTTTTTTTATTGCAGAACACCTTATTGTCAAGAAAGTTCGAGCTGCTAATACAGTTTTTTATAATAAACAATTTAGCATACGGCCGCCAATTTCGCATTATTGGTCATTATAATAAAAAATTGATTAGTTAATTTCAATTAATCATCTAATTATTAGGTTCTATCACGTACATGATGTCTGCCGTGCGGTAAAATCCATCCGCACAGACCGCACATGCGTATATCTAGTTGTTAAAGTAGAAGTTCGTGAACATTGAAAAAAAAAACACCGTCTACTGCGCATTGTGTTAGTTTTATTCTGTATTGTGTTTTGCTTAAAGCTTTCACACACAGCAATAATGACACTCACAATAATGTTGCGCTGTTGAGTATTTGTACAGCTAATCTGACCCTTACAATAAAAAACGACGAGACACCAGCAATGAAGTGTGCGCAAAGCATTTTTATTGCTTGGGAATAAAACTTACTTCTTCTTAAGCGTTGCTGCTTTCCGGGCTGCGGCCTTCTGCTGCGCATTGTCTTGTATGGCATCATTTCTTAGTTTGCAAAAGTTGTTTAGAACAACGTTGGTTGCAACGCGTACTACCAAGCGCAGGAGAGTTTGTGCAGTGTGGCCATTTTCACATGTCTCAATGTCGTGTTCGTCCAGGAGGGAAATCGTCTGTGAAATCACGACACCACGTTGATTTCTACAGGAGAGAAAATCTTCCGCGGTTGCTCCAAAAGACAACTTCTCTGCAACTAGTTTAGTCATCAGTACCATGTGAACTGTGCATGGCTGGGGAAACTTCAGCCCTCCTCTCGACAGGTTAGCTATCATGGCAGTATTTTCCGCTTCGATCTCTCGATTTTCAATCACCAATGTGCTGAAGCAAGCAGAACATGAAAGCTTCTTTAAAGCAGCATGAGCAGCGTATCCTGCAATGTAGACAATAGCATCCATGTCAGAGTGGGCGTGTGTAATATCGTCGTCGCTGACAGCCACAGAAAAGTTGCATGGGACAAGATCCTCACTTACGTCTTCAAACTCTGTTTCCTCGCGTGGAAATGTCAAAAGTTTTTGAAGACGAAGCTTCTTCTCACATTCGTAGAGCTGACGCACGGAAATGTGGTACTGTGATCCTGCCAGCTGGCGGTAACGGCCGAACCGGTCTTCTAGCGCATCCGTCTGAAATTTGCCCAGCAGTACGTACTTGAAGTGAAGTTCTTCTAAGCAGTAGCGCGAGAGTTCTACCAGAGAATAGCATGTCAGTCGCAAAGCACTGTGAGTCTCTTTCGTCAGCGAGCCACTGGTGATGTTTATTCTTGCCCAAGCGTCCAACCAGTCCACAACGCCGCTCAGGAAAGCTAACTGTGTGTCATCAACAGACCTTACAGGGTCTTGCATGCTGTCCCTTAGCCTCTGGCCTTTGCAAGGGGTCTTAACATTGACTATTTGCCACCATGTGAGGATAACGTCAATGAAAAGAGCAGTCGACTCAGCTTGAGGAATCTTGAACGCGGAACCATGTGTCCTGAGGGCATTTGAAACAAACTGATTAATGACGTCGAGAGCGAGCTTTACATTTTGCCGCTCCATTGAGGTTGGATTCACGGCTTTTGCGTTCAGTCTGTAAGCAGCCTTCACAAGCGACGTCTTCTCTGAAGAATAAAGCTGCCGCACAGCTGCGAAAGAAGCAGCTTTCATACGAGGAGGCCCTTCGGGCATTGCTCCACTCAAGTCCATTTCAGGGAAATAGAGGCATGTTCCAGGGTTTTTCTGGTTAATCCAATTGTTCCTAATGCACTTCAAGAGATGCACAGGATCGACCACGTAGAAAAGAGGGCGAGCGTTATCGGCTGGATGGGGATAGACAATGCTCACCTGAGGACTTGTAGCAAATAACGACATCATCTTGCGGTTCAGAGCATTGTTGTCCGTTATCACAGCGATAATTTTGAGCCCCATTTTCTCAACATTAATGATTATGTTCTTAGCATGCTCGTGCAAAATTTCTGCGCTCAGTTTGCTCACAGGTAATATGTGAATGACGTCCTTGTTTGCAGAAAGGAGTGATTGTACCATGAACACATGGGCTGTTGTTGCTGGTTCCGTTGAATGAACCGACGATCCTACTATTGTGCCCCCTTTGTAGTCGAAGTATGGTTTTATGTGGATCTCATCGATCATCAGGGTCACTGTCTTCTCGTGGTCTTTCATTGATTTGACTCGTTCTCGGATGTAGGAGAGACAGTGCGGTTGATTTTGCTCCACAAGAGGGTCAGCTTTGTAATTTGAGCAAACACGGCGCAGTGTGGAAGGATGGGGCAGAATGATTCTTGATGCAGCTCTTGTGAAGTGATATGCGTGAGGAGAAATTGAATTCAAAATACTGGCGAATACCAGCAGCTCTGCGCTATACACATGCTGTTTCGCGAGGAGAAGCTCTATCTGCTCAACCAGAAATTTCAGCAAAGAAGACTGTTCTTTCGTCGTATCACTGTCCTCAATGAGGTCTGCAAGCAGTGAACCGACAAACTGCAATACTTTAGTATGTTTCGACTCTTTCGTCACCTCAGGTATATTATGCAAGCCTATCTCGAGTTCTTCTAGCAGCAAGGACAGGCTGGAGGTGTCGCATACTTGAGCTGGCAGAATCCTGCCTGAAGGAAGCGACAGAAGCTTCACTCCATTCAAGAAAACAGAAAGTGACAGATCAGGGAGAACTACCAAGGCGCATTTCACATTAGGTGAAGGATCATTCTCGATGAGAAGGAACCTAACGCACTGCTCATCGACAGAAACGGTCCAGAATTTCGTGTTGCAGATTCCAGGCAACTTAGATTTGAACTCCTCGTAAGATGAAACTTTGTTTCTTTTCTGTTCAAGCTCATTAGACTGAAGTGACTTCCTCATAGCCTCCTGCAAAGCAGCGTTTTCCCTTCTTGCTTTTTTCGTCTCTGGCGATTCACTCCGTCCAGGCGTTGAGGACAAGTATTTTGGGCAGTTTGGAAAAACAGAAGGCGCAGCATCAATCTTCAACTGTAGCCTGTCACGCTTCACCTCTATTATTTTCCCTGTCAGTTCATCTTGGTGTGACAACGTCGTAATGAAGTCGCCTGCGTGGAAGTGCAGTTCACACACCTGCACGAGAAAATGAAGCAAGGCCATTCGCCATGACTCTCCATTGCCTAAAACACTAAGTAAAAAGAGTCTGAATAGTGAACAGCTTTTACATATTTACACAGCTTTTACACAAGCCTTATGCACATCCACAGAACTAAATGCTTCCTGGACAATTCATACATAAGTGTAAGAAGTGATATCATTGCCTACAAAGACAGCATGCCTTTCCGGGAGCGACAGCTCACAACTAAGATAATTACCAGCGCCTATTAAGCAATATTTCAGAGTCTTACCCTCGAATGCTCTGTAGGTGTGAAATCCTTCCGTGGAATGGCTCGCAACCAGGCTTTTCTTCGTACTTCGTCTCTTGGGAAGCAATAAACACGTACTTTGGGACCATTCTGGTAGTTCCCGCGGCACCCGGGAACACAGCACCGGCCCATGTTTCACGAAGTTGCACTCGCTACACGGCAGGCAATCAGTTTCCCATTCGTGCGCTAGCACAGGTACGCACGCCACACAAGAAACGGCCACACGAAACAGACACAGCCGTGCGAGGAGCGAACGGAAATGCACCCAACGCCAGGCTGAAAGACTCAAGCAGCAGCTAGACGCTCACTGCAAGACTGCGTTCGTGTCTGTGCTTGCCCGGGCAAGCGCGAGCACATCGAGGGAGACAACCGAGCGGAGCGGAGCCGCGCTTGGTGAGCAGCCTGACCGGACACTTGGCGTGACGTAGCGCGTGTGGAAAGGAGGGCCTGGAGAGGCCTGAAGAAAGTATTTAGAGGGTGTTGATTAGAGTGAGAGAATGGGGCGGGGTAGCAAGGGAGAGAAAAAAATAAAGAGCTAGAGACGCGCTTGAAGGAGCAGGTAGCATGCGGAAGGAAAAGAAAAAAAAGTGATGGTCCCTGCGCCGCACTTGTGGAGAGAGGGAGTGGAAAGGAAAGAACCACGGCTCACTCGTTCTTTAAAGGAGTTGCTCAAAAGACCCGGCTCTTTCCTGAGTGACCCAAGTGAGCGGGTGAGCCGTTCAAATGATCCGGCTCACTTCAGTGAGCGGAGCCGTTCTGAGCCGCTCACTGAAGTGAGCCGTTTTGCCCATCTCTTTTGCCCAGGTTTTGCCGGGCGAACTGTCTGTTCCGTCAGAGCTGGGTCGTTGGGTCTTCTGCCTGGTGCGATTTGCGCGCCATCTGTTAGCAGTGCGAGAAAGCTGGTTTGTCGTTCAGTTAGCCTTGTCGAACCGTCCGTCAGAGCTGCTGGGTGCGATTTGCGCGCCATCTATTAGCAGTGCGAGAAATCTGGTTGAGTGAACGGGTCGCCCGCTCGCTGAACGAGAGATCCGGATCTTTTGAAGAGCCGGGTCTTCGGCTCAGTGAGCCGTTTGGCTCCTTTGGAGATCCGGATCTTTTGAAGAGCCGGGTCTTTGGCCCAGTGAGCCGTTTGGCTCTTTTGGAGAGCCGCTCTTCTGGTGAACCGATTCTCTCGTTCAGTGAGCCGTTTGGCTCTTTTGGAGAGTCGCTCTTTTGGTGAACTGCTTCTCTCGTGCAGTGAGCCGTGCGGCTCTTTTGGAGAGGCGCTTCTCTCGTTCAGTGAGCCGTGCGGCTCTTTTGTAAATCCGCTTCTCTCTCGTTCAGTGAGCCGTGCGGCTGTTTTGGAGGGCCGCTTCTCTCTCGTTCAGTGAGCCGTTCGAAGAACCGTTCAATCAGAGACGGGTCTTCTGGCAAAGTGCGTATTTCTGGGCGAGTTGGTTGAGATATATTCCGAGCAAAAGAGCGCTCGCAGAGCTTGTCCTCGCTTTGTGTTGTCTTGCGGTGTTGTGTCTTCCTTGTTGCTGTCCGTTGTCTGAGAGCGCTGTTTCGCTCAGAACGTGTCTTCTGGCAAATCATTGGCAAATGATGGCGCCGTTCGTTGACAGCTGTTGTTCGAGCGATGTCTCACGACTCCCACCGATCGTGCATCGTGAGCTGGTGCAACATTTCGAGGGTATTAGTAAAAATACCTATAACACGGTTATTCTACTAATGCACATATCGTTTTTTAAAGCCAAATAACTAAACTCTATAGCAGAGGTTACAGTGTAACCAGTTAGTTATTTGGCTTTCATGACAACAAAACGATATATGCATCAGTAAAATAGCCGTGTAGTAAATTCAGGCATGGTCTCTTCCTTTTCTTAAGAGAGGAACAGGGCCTCTCCAGGCAGTGTTTGAAGATGGGGACGATTGTCGAATGCAGATGATGAAGAGAGGAAATATATCTACATAAATGTACAAAGGCAAACTGAGTTACAGAAGCAGATCTCACACAGACGGCCGAACTAACTGTAACTAAAGAAACGTAATTCTCACACAGAGAACATACACTACAAGACCTCACTTATCGACCCACGTGTTAAAGCCTAGGTACATTTGCAGAATTACAAGCCACTGCACGGAGCCTCTAGCTAAACTAGGCAATACCGACTTGTGATTTGTAATGCATTTGCTTGCGTTTTTGTAAGTTTTATAAACAAAGAAGTTAGAACGGCCGTATTTCGAGACCCGTCCTAAGTTTCGATAACCAATGAAGGTCGCCACGTACAGGCCTGAAGTTTGACACAACCTCGAGCCCAGGGCTTGGTTAAAAGAAAAACACATAACGAAAATTTCCGAAAAACCTATTATTACGGGAGCCCTTACCATTATTGCGTGATGCTCTTTTCCTTCCCCGCCCCACCTGCGTGTCGCCTCTCGAAGGATGACAAGTTTTCTTTCTTTCTTTTCTCAGCTAACTGGCGGTGCCACTAACCCACTGGCTCGTCCCAGAAATATCAGATAGCGGAGGCCCTCGGCGCCATCAAGAATGCCAGCAAAGGAAAGGGCCCTTCGCGGAACACGTGGCAGTGCGCATATTTCCGCACAATAAGCGGCATGGAGATCCCCTGCCGTGAGAATGGAGCATCGAAACGAGCGGCGCATGTACTCATTGTGTGCGCCACGCTTGCTTTCTTTGTGCGGGGGTGAATGTGCGCGCTTAACAAAGCTAGGAGCCTTGGGCCGTCACAGGGATGCTGTCAAACGGACAGTGACTCCTACGCCTTTGTCAATGTTTGTGGGGAGACAACCGGGTGGGGACTCGGGAGCTCGGTGCTTTACAGGGAACTCTCGGCGTAGACCGGAAGCCCGCAGTGACCTCGCGCTAAAAAATAAATAAAAAAAGAATACGTTGATGAAGCGCGGCCTTGCGCGTGTTATAGGTACTTTCGCTATGTATTGAGAACATTTGTGACGATTCGTGCACATGCACCGGTGCCACGGCGAGCCGGTCAGTGACTTTTCCTGGAGACGGTTGGCCGCGCCGTCCTGGCGTCGGGTCGCAGCGGAGAGACATGACCATATTTGGTTGTGGCGGAGAAACATGACCATATATGGTAACCGTCGACGGCCCTGTCGAACGATGCTTGAGTGTCCCCGTCATTATGCACCCCTCGAGAGCCACGGGGGAGTGGACAAAGGCGCGGCCACGGCTGAAGAAAGAAGCAAAGGCTTTAAAAAGCGGAAGCCGACGGGAGGAAGGAGGAGAGCGATCGGGGCGAGTGGACGAGAGGGCCGGAGACGGAGCGAGGCAGAAGACTGGGGCTGCGCATTGACCTGAGCCCGGGGTCTAGCCGTCGCTAACGTTCGACCTTCGCCAACGCGCCTCCACGCCTGGCAGCTCATCCAACGACCAGCCGAGAACGAGGGCAGCACAGCCACGAGGAACTCCCAGCCCGGCCGCTGCAGACAACCAGCCATTCATCGAGCCCGTGCCACACCACGCTGACTCAGCCCCGGCGACGACGAGCCCAGCTTCTGTCCCGTAAGCGGCATCGAGCCAGATGCTTTAATTAAATCACTCAAAAATCATTTTGGAGTTGGTGCATCAATCTCCTCATGCCCAGTGTGGACCCAGGGCCATTTTAAGAAACTGGTTCATCACATTTCTAAGTGGTACCAGTTGGCTTCCAACTGCAACCAGTTACTTCCAGTTCAAACCAGTTACTCCCAGTTCAATTTCCAGTTGAAGATTTTCTGTACTGACCAGGCAACAAAGCCGGTGAATGTACATCACTCCGATGAGCTAAGAATTTTTCGGTCTTAAACTTGCTATAAAATGCATAAAGCGCATTAAAGAAAATGTCTCAGCATTTTCGCAGCCACGATCGTGCTTCTGAAATTTCACTCGTGAAACATTACCGCAACTGTTGCCTCGCTCGACTGCAAAAGAACAGCGTCACGAACAACAGCATTTTTTTTAAATGCAGCGCAAAGTAATATGAGTAATACTTGTTGGGGGGCTAGTTGGTGCATGTTTCCAGAAAAGGGTTGTAGCACCGAAAAAGCTGGCTCCCGGATAAGGCTCCTTAAGCAAAAGTTTTTTGATCTGCTGACAGGGAAGGGAGACAGGCAGGTGCATGAGGCCCGAGAATCTCCGAAAGTAAGATTCGTGGGCATCACAGGAGCTGACCTCGGCACGGGAGGACTGTACCTTTTGCGCTTCACAATCGGGAACGAAAGTTTTGACCATCCCAGCTACATTTGTTCCGATGCTGTGTCGTTGCCGGATGGTATATCGGGCCTCGTAGGTCAGGACCTGTTACGGCAGCATGGCATCGATCTCATATTAAGCCAGAACTGCCTTTCCTGTCGCGGGGCTTTGGTCCCATTAGCAAATCGAGAGGCCGAGTACGTTGCACGAGTGGACTATGGGGAACAGAGCACGAAACAGGGCTCGCTAACACACGCGGGCGTTAGTGTTAGGACAACGAGAGAAACAGTGGTGCCGCCTCGGTCAGAGATAATCTGTGTGGGAGCGATGTCAGCTCAGATTGATGAGGGACACATAGGAGTCGTTGAACCTATAGAGGGGCTCGCAATAGGACTGAGTGTGGCGGGCTGTTTGGTCACGGTTGACTCAAAGAAAAGGGTTCCCGTCCGCTTATGTAACTACTCGCAACAAGAGCTTCACCTGCCGAAAAACAAAAACATAGCTACATTCTCCACGGCTGAGGTAGATGAGCAGGGTACCCCGATTTGCACTACGGGCCTCGTCAATGAAAGGAAGGGAAAAGAAGGGAACCTGCAGTTTGACCTCTCTCACATCGACTGCAAAGAGCGAGGAAGAGTTGAGGGTCTCCTGCAGCGCTACTCGGATGTGTTCGCTGCATCGAAGCTAGACCTGGGAAAGTGCGGAGTGATTAAACACCGCATTACGACTGGCGACTCGCCACCAGTGTACCAACGGGCCTATAGAATTCCCTGCTCACAAAGAGAGGAAATGGATAGGCAGGTCCAAGAGCTAATCGACAAATGCATTGTTGAGCATTCCAAGTCGCCGTGGGGGGCACCGGCACTTCTAGTTGAGAAACCCGATGGTTCATTTCGACTAGTAATAGACTACCGGCGATTGAATTCCATTACAAGGATAGATCCCTACCCGCTGCCACAGGTGCAGGAAACCCTCGCGCAGCTTGGGTCAGCCAAGTATTTTACAGTTGTCGACCTCGCATCGGGGTTCTGGCAGATCGAAATGGATCCAAACGATGTCGACAAAACCGCATTTAACACCCCGTCTGGCCACTTTCAGTGGAGACGCATGCCGATGGGACTTGTTAACAGCCCTGCAGTCTGGCAGAGAACTGCGGACGTAATCTTGGCCGGTTTGCTGGGAAAGAGGTGCTTCGTCTACATGGACGATATAATAATTTACAGCAGCACCTTTGCCGAACACTTGGAGGCCATTGAGGAAGTGCTGGTCAGATTGCGAGCTGCTGGCTTAAAATTGAAACCTTCAAAGTGCCAACTTCTACAGCGGCAGGTCAAATACCTTGGACATATCGTTTCCGCATACGGCGTAGAACCTGAAGCGGTAAAGTTAAGTAGCGTCCGCGACTTCCCTAGACCAACTGGAGTTCGAGGCGTTCGCGAATTTCTTGGCTTAGTCGGATACTACCGAAGGCATGTGCGAGATTTCGCCCGAATCGCAAAGCCACTGACTGCACTAACAGCAAAAAACATAGAGTTCGTATGGTCGGAGGAGGCAGAGGTGGCGTTCGAAGAACTAAAGGAAAAATTAATAACCGCTCCCTTGCTAGGATATCCAAACTTCAGCCAGCCTTTCATTGTAGCGACTGACGCCTCGAAGTTTGCAGCGGGTGCAGTGCTGTCTCAGAATTTTGACGGCAAGGAGCACCCTATCGCGTTCGCGAGCCGGCAATTCAGTCCATTCGAGCAGCGGTACAGTGCCACTGAGCGGGAGTGTCTTGCAGTGGTTTGGGCCGTGCGGCACTTTCGGTGCTACCTCTATGGCCCCAGATACAGGCTAGTGACCGACTGCCAACCCCTTAAGTGGCTTCTAAACGTGAAGGATCCGAGCTCGCGCCTCGGGCGCTGGAATCTGCAACTTCAGGAATACGATTTCGAGATAGAACACAAGCCAGGCAAGGTGCACACTAACGCGGACGCATTAAGTCGAGCTAACCTGGTACGCACCGTGAATGAGTTTTGTCCGGCCATAGATACAAACGATCTCCGCACCGAGCAGCGAAAGGACAAAGGGCTAGAGAAAACATTTCATGCCATTTCTGGGGAGATCGCCCGGGATCCCGACAATTGTTACTTTGTTGACAACGAAGGAACCCTACGAAAGCGCACCCGGCCTACGCGGTCAGGAAGGAAGGCTAGCCAGGTGTGGGAAAGAGTGGTGGTACCAAAGTCAATGGTGCCGCACGTCTTGAGGGTTTTTCACGATGCCCCATACGCGGGCCATTTTGGAGTAATGAAGACGCAAAGGAGGTTGGAGCGCTACTACTGTTGGCAGGGCATGCGTTCAGATGTTAAAGAGTACTACGCTAACTGCCGTTCTTGCCTGGAAAGAAAAACTCCGGAAAACCGCAGGCCGGCCCCCCTTCAGGAATTCGAGGAAGTCTCGACGCCTTTTGAGAGGGTTGGCATGGATATCCTAGGCCCACTTTCGACTACGACAACAGGAAACAAATATGTACTGGTGTGCGTTGACCACCTAACGAAGTATGCTGAGATAACAGCACTGCCCGACCAAAAAGCAGAAACTGTGGCACGTGCCTTTGTAGAAACAGTGGTTCTGCGGCACGGCGTTCCGCGGCAGTTGTTAACGGATCAAGGGTCAAACTTTGTGTCGAGGTTGATGAAAGATGTGTATAACCTTCTGGGAATTGACAAAAGACAGACCACCCCTTACCACCCGGCTTGTAACAGTGCTGTGGAGAGGCTTAATCAAACAGCAAGCAAACTGTTATCCCATTATGTTTCGCGAGACCAACAGGATTGGGACTTCTGGATACCGTTTGCTGTTTTTTCTTACAACACGGCGGTGCACGAGAGGAGCTCCGGTGACTCCCCTTTCTACCTCTTGTACGGTCGCGACCCAGACACACCGAATGCGGTGGTTGATGGACAGAGACGGGTGCCATACGGGTCACTAGATGATTATCGAGCCGAACTGACGTCTCGATTGCAAGTGGCCCATGACGTAACAGCCGAAGCATTACGGGAAGCAGCCGACAAAAGAAAAAGGCGGTTCGACACTAGGGCTAGGGCGGTTCCTTTCAGGGTGGGAGACCGCGTATACCTTGAGTGTGTGCAGGTCAAGGCAGGGCTTGCCCGTAAGTTAACGCCCAAATGGAAACGACCTTACCGCATAGTAGAGCAGCTATCGCCGGTTAATTTGGCATTTGGCAGCAGTGGCAGCGCAGCGGACTGCACGCTCTGAGCCTTCATTCCGTCTGTTTTGCAGTTATCAGAAGCAAGAAAGAAAGCCGTCATCGGGATCGCCGTCTCTACCGGCAGGTGGTGCGAAAAACGACCGAAGCTTCTGCGCAGTTGGGACTTTGACGCCACCAGGATCATCAGAGCGCATAAAAGGAACCGCCCGGCATAGCCACTCCTCATTTGGCAGCAGTGGCAGCGCAGCGGACTGCACGCTCTGAGCCTTCATTCCGTCTGTTTTGCAGGTTGGTTTGTCAGCCCTCTTTATTTTAGCACGCTGCGCGTGCGTTCGCTGTCACTGCTGCCCTTGAGTGTTTCAATATACATTGTGCGAAGTTACTTTGCTGTGCATTTCGTTCAAAATGAGCAAACAAATCAACGATCTGAGGGAAGAACTGCGGCAGGAGATAAAGGCAGCCCGTGAAACAGTTGAACGGGATTTACGTGCCGATATGAGGGAACTGCGTGCGGAAGCGCGTGAAAATGAAAAAAAGTATGACTCACATGAATGAAGTTTTTGAAGAGCTTAAGAAAGATTGCAGTGACGTCAAGGCAGAGAATGCTGCACTAAGAGAAGAAAACAATGCACTGCGTGCTGAGCTTGATGCCCTTAAGAAACGCCTAGCTGGCACGGAATTCCGTCTGACACAGACAGAGCAATACTCGAGAAACAAAAACGTTGAAATTAAAGGATTAGATGAAAAACCCGACGAGGACGTCACCAGCATTGTTTGTGATATTGGTGCGCTCGCTGGTGTGGCCATTGCCCCTGAGGACATTGAGGCTTGTCATCGCGTCCCGTCCAAGAATAAGCCCAGCTGCATTGTCCGTTCAGTTCAGTCAGCGCCAAAAGAGGGATTCCTTACTCGAAAAGGCTAGAAAGCTGCGCCTTAAGAATTCCGACCTTGGCAACACTTCAGAATCCCCTGTGTTTGTTAATGAACACCTGTGCCCTGCTCTCAAGCTTCTTTTGGGAATGGCTGCTGCCAAAAAGCGTTCTTCTGGCTGGAAGTATGTCTAGTGCCGCAACGGAAAAATTTTCGCTAGAAAGTCAGATGGCTCTGACTCATTGGTCATCAAGCAGGAAAGCGATCTTGAAAAGATGCAGTGAAAGTGTCCCTGTATCAGCTAGGACTTGCAAAAAGGGGAAAAAAAAAGCTAACAAACAATGGAGCAGAACATGGAAACTAATGTTCGTTGGAGCGGCGCTGTTAGGTCTGAAAACGTTTCCTGTCGGGACGTTGAACGCGTGATGGTACCACTAATTCAGAAAAAATGGAACGGTATACGGTGGAAGTTTTCAGACTTCCACACAACAGATTGCAACGAAGCTAAAGGGCCAGTCACACTAGGCCAACAGTCGGCCGACTCGGTCTGCCAAAACCATGTCGTCGTGATGTCTGGCTCTATGTCACACTGCGCCGACGAAAACAGTCGGCCGACTGTCGGCGTCGGCTCCCTCTCGCTCGCCAAACAGGTGTTGGCCGATGGTCTGCAAACTCCCATGTCACACTAGCAAGACAACGATCGGAAACCATCGGCCGACTCCGTGCCCTCTCTTCTCGCGTTGTCACGAAAACGGCGCGCCGCAGTGGTAGTTTGTCACGTGACCTTCCCGGGGGAATTCCGCTCTCGCTGCCGCCCTTCTGCGCTACTCGGCATCGACCAAAGCATCCACACTCCGGCAATCTCCGCGCGTCTGAAATGGAAGCTGAATCGGCGGCTGCTGTTGCTACAGCAGCTCTAGTAATACTGTAGCTGTTGGAGGAGCCGCCTGCAAAGAAGCCGCGGACTTCCTGGGTGTCGCCATGGCTGCAGCGCAGGAAACAGCAGGGCGCCTATGAAAATCTGATTCGGGAGCTGGCCCTTGAAGACAGCGAAAATTATCGCCGCTGGATACGGATGGACACGGCCACCTTTGAAGAGCTCCTTGGTGAAGTAAGGCCGCACATCACCAAGAAAGATACGCCTTTCAGGGAAGCTATTCAGGCAGGAGAACGGCTGGCCATTACTCTACGGTACCTTGCAACAGGTGAGCGATCAAGCGCGTCGCACGCTATGACATCCGGCACATTTTAAACTCAGCAGAGATTCAGGTGCCGGAGCTGGAGGCGACGTTTATTACCATTTGCGCTTTATGTCTAAAATCGCGTAAGAAATTTAGTTGAATGACATGATTTGCAGCATACTGCTCGATCGCTGCCGTTCAAGCGCTGTCATGTCTAAATTCATCAAGGGCTTCCACTTGCGCATCAGCAGCAATCGGTTCCCTGTAATAAGTGCGCACAGTGATCATCACGTGCATTAGAGCATCTTAATTATTGCTGTTAATGCTAATTAGTGTGAACCAGCCTAGCATTTTAATTACGTTTTCTGAGTGAGTTAATTGAAGTCAATTAAAGCGATTGTGGCAAATAAAAAAATCAAACAGTGCGATAGACTGCATTTATAGGGCCTACTGCAGAATATCATGGCGGGAGATACAAAATAACAGGGCTGAATTGTGTTTAGGGAAACAAGCCAGGCAGACGAATTGGACAGTTCGAGTGGGACTCACCACTGCAACATAGTTTTGGCGTTAAAAGCATCTGCTGCCTGCATTTTTTTTTTGCCGTTTTCTGCAGGTTACATTTTAAATGGCATCTCAGCACCTGCACCTGCCAGCACTCGCACCTAAAGTTGTCTCTGGTGTGCAGTGATTGAATGCTACTTCTTTGCAAGGACAGCTGGGAAGTTTGTTTTTTTTTTAACCATTTTCTGGTGCGTTTTGCAAGCTGGGTTAACAGATAATTTTGCCGTGTGTGTATGCCACATATTCAAATCTCCTTCTGGAGAAAATGTAGTTGTCCACATTACACTAATGCCCACATTCTCTCTTTCAGGAAACAGCGAAATGTCGCTGCAGTTTGCATTTTATGTGGCACATAATACCATATCCGGAATTATATCTGAGGTGTCTCAAGCAATATACAGAGTTCTGAAGCCAAAAGTGCTGAAGGTATGTGCACTTTACTGTAATTTTCAACACTTTACACATTATCAAGGATGGAAACCAATGCTGAAGTGTTGTCGTTTATGTAATGCTGCAGGCAATCTGCAGATGTACACGTTCAATCAAAATACTGCTCGACATAAATGTATGGCACTAGAAAAGTTCATTTCCGCAAACAGTGCTTTGCAAAGGTTCCTTGGCAAGCAATAAAAAAGTGCAGGTGTATAAATTATGGACTACACTAAAAGAAGTTGTCATGGAGAGTACACTAATTTTTACAGTGAAATTGTGTGCGTCCATTAATATACAGTTGAGCAAAGCATGTCTCAACGTTGCACTTTTGGTTGTTTCCCTTCTACAGGCACCCACATGCCACGACGAATGGCTACAAATAGTGCAAGGCTTTCAAGAACTGTGGCAGTTCCCACATTGCATAGGGGCACTGGATGGCAAGCATGTTGTCATCACGCCACCACCAGGGAGTGGAGCTGCGTACAGGAACTATAAGGGAACATTTAGTATAGTTCTCATGGCACTTGTGGATGCTGACCTCAACTTCATCTTTGCTGATGTTGGCAAAAACGGACGCCTAAATGACAGTGGGGTCTGGACCGAGGCAAAGCTGCGCTTAAGAATCGAGTCAGACCCAACATGCCTTCCTCCTCCTGAGCAGCTGCCCAACTCTTGTACCAGTGCTCCCTATGTAATTGTGGGAGACGAGGGATTTGGCCTCAAGCCATATCTCATGCGGCCATATCCAGTCGCCGAGCTGCAGCACGAGAAGAGGATTTTTAACTACAGGTGCGGCCTGCGTAAAATCGTACACAATATCCATTCCTGCATCTGTTTTGGTCACTTAAGTTTATTTTTTGAAGGCGTACAATTATTTTCAAAAGTAGTTTCGCAGCAAAGGTACCTTCCTGGTGTGGGAATTGTTTGGATCTCGGGCAGAGGATGATGAGGGTCAGGGTGCGGGTTGCACAATGACGGAATTTGCTTTCATCCAGCTGATTCTCCATTTTTCCGGGTGCAGTTCGGTAGTGGTGGCCTTGCAACCTACTTAATTTGCATTGTAACCAACTTTCTTGCATCCAGACTATCTTGTAATGCAGTAAACCATGCTTCCGCTGTTCCTTTGGAATATTATGTACTTAATAGGAGCATTTACTGCCCAGTCACAGTGTCATGAACGGATGAAGCAGCTATGAAAGGGTTTTTTTTTTCACTTTTGTCCTCATTCTTGAACCCATTCATTTCAGGCTCTCTCGTGCCAGGCGCACTGCAGAAAACGCTTTCAGCATTTTAGCCAGCCGCTGGCAGATATACAGGGCGCCGATGCGACACAAACCCCTCAAGGCAGTGCAACTTGTGCTTGCCACAGTTGCATTGCACAATTATCTTCGGTCTAGGGGGGCATCAAGACAACTGTATACTCCACCCGAGAGCCTTGATGTGGAAGATGTGCTAACAGGCAAGACACCACTTTCTCCTACTTTGCGAAATTCGTGGCAATCTTGGCTTGTGTCTTGAAGCTGTTGCACTGCTAGGAACGCACAAGGCCTGCCTAGTCTGTATAACTGTGTATGCCGTTGATGACTTGACAGAACACATTCTTATAAGCAGCAGTTTATTAATGCGCTTCCAAGTATTTATTTGGAATACTGATCATGAGAGTATGCACAGGGGCAGGCATCAGTAAATGGAGCACTGTACCCTTTTGCAAGTGTGATCGTAGCTCGCCTCTTCAAACAGCACCAGCAGGCTCTACCAGGCTATGCATCTGATACCTGCCAGTTTTAGACCATGTGTGAAAAAGGCAAGGAGGCCAATAGCCTGTCCTGTTCACCTCTGTTGAAACCTGTGCATATCTGTAATCATGGCTGCATACAGTGCTCTCCTTCTTTTACAAGTGATCAGGACAAAGAGCAGGAATGCTGTGCCTACAATAATTTTATGACTTGGAATAGATGTCACGCAACATTTTCCCAGCTTCTTTTTCTATTTATGCAACATACATGGGTCTGGTTTGTCAAGATTGCATATCTGAACGGCCCTCCGCTTCAGTGTTTCGGTTCGTCATGAACAACTACTTTCAACCCAACAGATCACTCCCGCTTGTGTACTGCTGTGTGCAGTGCCTCGTTCAATATTTGAATTTGTTATATCTGTCTTCTCTACTTTGGAACGTTTATTCGTTTTGCAAGGTCTTGAAAGGAGGGCCACTGCCAAGCATTTACTCTGCAGTCAGATCAGCAGTGCCAGTCTTCAAAGTGCTGTGTGAGCTTTGCCAATGTGTAGGTTGAGTACAGTTGTGTCCTATTAATGCGACCCCAGTTAATGTGGATGATTCAAACTATGGGCAGCTTTTCTGGGGACCAAGGTTTTTCAGTATATTTTGTGCCTTGTTAATATGGAAGATCGTCCAGGCAATGGACGGGGGGAAGTATAGCGCCCATTGCAGGTCATGTACTTTTGCCGGCTAATATAGAACTGAACTATCCATATTAACGAGCCACTGCTGTAGCAGAATGTTGACTGTTCAATCTGGAGCTTTCCAATATTTTGACCACAGGGTACTATTGAATGGCAGTGAGAAAGGGGAAATGTTTCTAGTCACGGCTTCTCTTTTGTGGTTTCATGCTTTAGGGTGCCAAGAGTCCAGTTGACACCCCTTACTGTCTGCTATATTCATTGAATGGCTGTGAAGACATCTCTGTCTACTTTATATGCTGCATATAAATTAGCTTTTAGCAGCTGTGAACTGACTGAGTACAGATGTGCACAGTGGTTTGAGAGATCTCAGCAGCCACAGTAGGAGGTGTATTATCACTCTGAGACACATCTCATGGACCACTAGGTGCTTCAAACTGCACCACTTTAATTTAGTGTAACGGCTCTTTCGTTGCTACAATTGGTGATCTGGAGATCTTAACCATAGAATTGTTTTCTTTTTCCTGAGCTTTTTGCCCTTCACAATTCACTGGACTGGCTGCTCTATGAACAGATTTGCTCAGCAGCCAAATTGTTCACATTAACAAGGCTTGACTGTATTCCTGTCCGTGCAGTGTGACAGTCTGAATTTTTTTTTTCAAAAGAAATTTACTGACGATTACAATACTCTGTAATGCGAAGTTTGAGTTGTCCTTACATTGTGATCGCGTTAATGGTTCTTGTCTACGGCTCTTTTCAGATTTATGTTCACCTTAATGCACTTTGCTGCCTGCTTAATCACTACACCCTTAAACTCCCTCTAAAAAGTATGAGATCACTGCGGCACCTGCATTGGAGGAATGCGCAAACATTGACTCCTCCTCGCACCTCCTTGCCTCTGTTTACTCAACTCGTCACCTCTCTTTCAAATTTGGCGCCACTTTCGCTGTGGCCCCGCCCACTTTTTCTTATAACTCAATTTGTTCGAACGTTATCGTGATGAGAAGCTCGTGAGGGCACAAAACCGCAAACATAGCCATAAAATGCTTACGCATTCAAATTCGCTCATTCTCATCTTACACATTATCTGAAACATACATTGAATACACTCGTAAACTAACGCACTGTGTGAAAGACCACCTGACCTAGATATAATGCCCCACTTTAACTAAGCTGTCCTAATGTCCATGCATGACCTAAGGGTTACATGTCTTATTCGGGATCCAAAACTGCCAGGTTCAAATTCAAGGAAGGGATTTCCATCTTTCCAATCTACCACCTGCTCGCGGTGGCATTTCGCTCTGCTACTACCTGCCACAGCTGGCAGGTGGCGTGTGAGGCCACTGACTAGGAATCTAGAAAAAGAAGCCTGAGCTACGCTTTAAATACAGCAGGAGTTAAGGAACGGCACCTAAGAGCTGAGCTCTAAAAACAGCAGTGTGTATTTCTGACCAAATGGCCTAACATGTGTAAAGACAGAAGGATGATGCTTTCATTTAAAATGGAGATTATGCGTGTGTTGGAAATGTCATTAGTTATGCAAATAGTCACATTAACATTCCCCTCTGTAATGCCAAATGGCCCTGGGGGTATTAATAAAGGAAAAGAAATAAAAACACTTTATGAAAGAATAACGTTGACTTGGTGCACTTAAATTGCTATTTAAGTATTGCAAAAATATTTTAAGGTGGGTCCCTTGAAACAAAGCATGCACCATCATGTGGACGTTCTTATTAGCCTTGCCTAAGGTAGTGTTGTGTTCTTATGCTACAAGAAATGCTTCATGCTGCTGCCGTACATTGCATTCTTTGCTCATGCGCAGGACATGTCCATCAAGGATCCTGGCGCGACCGGGCAGACCCTTGTGGTGCCATGAAGCCGTTCTCAAAAACTGGCGGGAACTGCAGCAGGAGTGCTCGGTAAACTAGAGAAGTTTTCAAGAGCTACTTCTGCAATGAAGGCCAAGTTAGCTGGCAGTGGAAACTTGTGTCCAGGTGAAATAGAAATCTGTTTTTATTCCTGCATGTTGAGGACGTTTAACATTTCCACTGGAACACTGTCCCTTGATAAATTAATTTTTACAATTGCCTGATGGGCATTTAGCATGGCCAACTGACGGTCTGGTCCTGGCGGTATTTGGCGGACAGCATGCGCCATCATGCTGCCAAATGCGTCGCATTCGTCATTGGCCGCCAGGCGTTGCTGACTCCTTTGTAATGTTTCCACCGCTGTTGTCAGCAGAACTTTCCTTTGTTCTGTCTCGTCATCATTTCGCCTTCTCTTTTTTCCAGGCCTTGAAGTCCCCTCTCCAATCTGCTGTGCTGGCAGACTTGGCTGTGCACAATTTTGTGGCGAACAAGGAAAATCCATTTCTAGATCTGCGGATTCGTTGTTCCAGTGCTCGCACTGCCGTTCAGTCTCCTAAAACAAAAGGACACAAAATCTTAAGTCAAAACTACACAGGCTAAACTGTATATTATTTAACGTATGGGGCCACAATTGAAACATAGTTATGCTTGTATTAAAATTCCCAAGGCGACTCAGGGACGCTACAGTGAAGGGCTTCGGAAATTTCTACGACCTTGGGTTTTTTTAACGTACACTGTCACTGTAGTAAACAGCTGCCTTGCTTTTCGCCTCCATCGAAAAGCGGCCATGGCGGCTGGGATTCAGCCCGTATCCTTGGGTTCAGCAGTCGGGCACCCTAACCACTGAGCCATCATGGCAGTACTAGGATTTAATGACTAATTTATCCCATACAGTAATCCCCAATGCTCAAAGTTGCACATTGTCACATTTCATAGGCAGTTTAAAATAAAATTATGGAGGCAAGAGGTTGGCAATAAGGATAACGTGGATTAACCGAAGACTATAGAAGATGAAGAAGCATTCGGTAAGGTGGAGAGAGATGATTGGTGGAGAAGAGAAGAAGACGACAAGGCTTACATGGACTAACGCCAAGGCTATAAAAGGACGACGGAGAGCGAGGCACAAGGGGGAAGAACAAAGAAGCGGAGGCTCCGGCGGGTCAGGGACGCTTTGGCTTGAATAGTGCGACGCAGGCTACTGCTCCGGTGAGCTCGCGTTCTACGGCAATGCATCGTGGGCTTCCTGCTGTTCCTGAGCCCGTTCTGGGGAGTTAACTGAGGACGCTACCACCTACTACAGCCAAGTGTGTCTCCAGCGCTGTTGCCACCCATTCGGGTGGTGCCCCCAACGCCAACAACACTGGCATCACCTCCAAGGACGCTTGGACCGTGAGCTTATACGACACAGCCAGCGACGCCAGCCTCAGCACGTCGAACGCCATCTAGAAGCCGGCTACTGGACGCATGCAACGCCGCATCCGGACAGAACGAACAGTGAGCACGAACGCCGACCGTTAACAGTAGAGTGCTAGTAGTTGACGCTGGTAGCAGTGGTTCCGGGTCGTGTGTATTTACAGTCTGTTTTGTGTTAGTTTTGCGTGCTAGTGTGCATGCCACGTAGGGTGTATTAAATGTGCGTCTGTGTGGGTACAGCTGTCGCCTAGTCCATTCTTTCGGTCCGAGTGTTCTCCGGGGAAATTCGTGACACAAATCGAGTATGAGAAATGGTCTATTGCAGGGTTACTAATTAATTCTGACCACCCGAGCTCTTCTGCACTAGTATAACCCAGTAACATTGCCATTTTTATGTGCTGCTTTCCCCGAAATGCAGCAGCCGTGGCCAGAACTTGATCCTTCATCATTGGCCTCAGCAGCCATTTGCCACTGATAAAGATATTCAGATGAATACTGTGGATGTAGTCATGGAAAAACGTACGATGTAAAGAAAAAAGGTTGAAGATTAAAGCCATCTATGGAACAATGAGTTGATAATTGATAGACATCAATGTCTTTTGTATCCATTTGTAATCCTTTGTGACGAAAGCTCTTACTATGAGTAACCTGGCTCTCTGCCACCTATTTTAATGTACCCAGAGTACTGCTTTTGTTTCTGAAGTGAGCTACAGTATAACGCAAGACATAGTCTGTTGTTAGATGCGGGCGTTGAAACAATCATTTATGAATAAATTTTTTGCAAAACAGTAAGAGATTCGGTTGCACCTCATGCGTTCATGTCTTTATTTCATTACCCTTTTTTACAGTTCATAGAGTTCTTGAGTATTGACTGGTTATGCTTTGTTAAACTTGTTTCCTTCACTATTCTTGTTTGTGCATTTATTTTTGGGTGTAAGTTTCTTTATGCACTGTTATATCCATATTTTCTGTGTTTCTTTTCTTCTGCTGTGATCTTGTTTTTGAGGTGCACTGTAGTTGTTCAATCTTGATTATATAAAAAGCATCTGCTGTTCTCCTTACACAATGTTCTCTTTGTAGTTTTTAATGGAGTGTCCCATTGCTGTTACAGACTGTGGAACCCTTATCAGTACATCTTAAGGAATGTGTGTATGACTGGTACACCATAATTGCAATAAACAAAGATGTACCTTGCGCTAACGTTACTCAAGCGCAGCAAGGCAAAACACAGTGCAAAGGCTTTTAATAGCTACACGGCATGATTACTGCAGTGTCACTGGACACATGTGAAAATGTCATAGTGCAAGTGGTCACATTCGTTTAGGATGTAATGCCGTAGAGAAACACCAGTATGTTGAATATTCAAGTTCTTTTTTTTCATACTGAGCAATGCCTGTTCTGATGCTTTTCTTAAGAAATAATGCTAAAAGGCACACTTTTTGTTCTGTTCAACTTAACGTTTTGCAAATTTTCCATAATTGAATGGAACACTAGCCAATGAACGCCAAGAGAAGTCCATCGCCCCTAGCCGTCGGCCGGAATTCCTTGGGACACAGCAGCAGCAAAGACTTGACCAATGATGTCCTGCTGGAAGTTAGGGTCTGGGCTACAGAGCAAAGCCTCCCAAGGGTTCTAGAGTGCGCGAACTCTCGTACTTAGCCAGACACGTCCACACTATGTGGACCAATGTTGCTGCCTTGTCGCAAAATTTGCACTGTGATCTGAAGACTTCAGGGTGCCACTTGCTGTATAGTACTGGGTTGGGAAAAAACCCCGCCTGTAATTTTCTCCACACAACCTCCTCTTTCTTATTGAGCTTTCTGTCCACTGGCGGATGAATTTGTCGATTTAGTCTGTAGTATAGTGCGATTTCCTGGTACGAGCGCATATCCTCTCTGCTGTTTATAGTTTCGGTGACTTGGGAGGTTCCAGGAGTCAACCGGCAATTGAGACTTCGGGCGACTAAATGAGCCTCCTCGTTTCCTCTAAGTCCTTGGTGAGCTGGTGCCCAAACCAGCAGAACCAGTTCTCTGTGTCCTCCTTCCCTGTTTAATATACGGACGGCAGTCTCCATCACCGTCCCAAATTCATTTACAGCGTTTTTTGAATCACTGATGACCACCCTAAACCCCGTTAGCTCATGGCCAAGGCTATGGCCACTTCCTCTGCTTCTGCGGTCTCAGCGCCACAAACTGTGCAGCATGCCACCAGGGTTCAGTCTTCCTCCACAGGCGCGTATGCCGCTTTGATCTCGTATACTGCAGCGTCTGTATACAGGACATCCTGCCAACCTGTATACCTAGTTTGTAATGCATCTGTTCAGTCTTTACATCTGCCTTTGTGAAAGGCAGGGTGCATGTTTCTGGGCAGCGGAGCGATTTTAACCTTGTCCTTGATTTGTCGCGGTATGTCTCTTGAGTGCACATGCTACTGCTTAAGCTCGTAGCCCAATCTGTCTAAAATTTTCCTCTCCATTTTAGATCCGAGTAGTCTTTCATGCTGCACTGTAACGGCAGCCTCAGTCAGCTCCACGAGAGTGTTCGAGACCCCTAGCTTCACGTCTGTCAGTAGACATGTTCGGGGGGAGTCAGAGTGCCACCTTGATGCTTTTCCTGATAATAACATCTAGCTTGTTCCGTTCCACTGTGTTCAGATTGAAGTAGGCTGCCACATACACTATCTAATTGAATACGAAGGTTTGTGCAAGTCTCAAGAGATTCGCCTCCTTCATCCCAGCGTGCCTGTTTGCTATTCATCTGATAAGATGACGTGTTTGATTTGTGCTGGCTTCTAACCTAGCAAGCGTTTCGTGTTTCGTCTGTTCGCCTGAATTCTAAGCCCGAGGACGTGGATACTGACGACCGCGAGGATCTCTCCGCCGTTGACATACAAGCGGATGCCTGCCTCGTGCTTTTGGTGAAGCCGTCATTTTCCGAGGGGCATGAGGAACAATGCTTCCGGCTTTTCGGCTGAACATTTAACTCCTTTAGGTTTCAGGTACTCTTCAATGATGTCAATTGCATTTTGTAGAGAGCTTTCAATTTGCCGGTCGCCTATCTTGTTTATCCATAATGTTAAGTCATCTGTGTAACTGGTGTGGTTTAGATTTCCAATTTCCGCCAAATGGTCGGGGAGTCTCAACATTACAGTGTTGAAGAGGGTTGGTGATAACACCGAACCCTGTGGAGCCCCCCCTGTCACCCACTGTAATGTCCTCGATGGAGTCTTCCACTAGCTTGAGAGCGGCTTTCCTGTTTGTAAGAAAGTCCTTGATGTAGTTGTTCACCCTCCTCCCGACATTAAGTGAGTTCAACTTCTCCAAGACCGACACGTGCCTCACATTGTCAAATGCCTTTGCCACATCCAACACCACGACCACTCGAGTCTCGGGTTTGCTTGTCTATGAATTGCTCCTTGAGCTGCAGCATCACGTTGCATGCTGACAGCTTTGGTCTGAAAACGATCATGGTGTCCGGGTACAGCCCACTGTCCTCTGTATACTTATTTAGCCGAGTCTGAAAGATGTGCTCCATAAGCTTACCCATGCAGGAGGTTAGCGATATCGGTCCGATGTTCTCGGAGCCCGGTTTCTTCCCTGACTTGGGAATTAAATAAGGTTTCTGAGTTTACACTCCTGCGGTATCGTCCCCTTCTCCCAGCAGTCCTGCATGTATGTTGAGAGGTTGGAGATAGACCTGTCGTCTAAATTACGCAACATTCTGTTTCTCACTCTATCAGGCCCTGTTGCTGACTTATACCCTGTCACACGGGCACCGCAAAGGCCTTTGAGAGTCAGGTCTTTATATCCAAAGTTCGCGATGCGACCGACAGCGGCATTGGGCATGGTGGCACCGCAGTGAACATGTCGAGTAATCCATTCATCTTCTTGCTCCAGGCGCTTGGTCTGCTCATTTCTTGCGATCGTTTCGTGGACGGCATCCGGACAATCAACCGTACCGCATCAGCACCGCTTGCTCCGCATTGTACCGAGTGCTGCAAAGCCCCGCTGAACGAGCTGGGTCCCGGCGCATTTCTTGGACGGCTGGATCAACTGGTCTACGCCCCCCTCGGAGGCACAGCGGCTTCCACAGCGCCGTCGTCATCACGTGCCTATAAAGGGCGCGATGCGACCGACAGCGGCATTGGGCATGGTGGCACCGCAGTGAACATGTCGAGTAATCCATTCATCTTCTTGCTCCAGGTGAGAAAACGGTTTGGCAAATGTTACAGAAGTAGCGACATTTTTCTTGTGGTGCTGCCTTGCCCAGGCGAAGTGTATACAATTATTTGTGATAGCATAGTCTCTTTGAGGTACTTGCTGCTGCTTGCTGGAGATGTGGAAAGTAACCCCGGACCTAACATGCAGGAAGTCCTGACTGAAATCCGCAAATTGGCTGGCGAGATAGCTGAAATAAAAAATGACAACAAGGCTATAAACGAATCTCTGGAAGGCATTCATGCAAAACTGGACACGTTGGCTCATCTCGAAGGCAGAATCGCAGGTGTTGAGGAGAAAATGGAGACATTTGAAAACATCATTAGTAGGCTAGCTCTTCAGGTTGATGACCTTGAGAACAGAAGTAGAAGATCAAACTTAATTTTTTACGGAATTACGGAAGAACAGGACGAGAAAACAGATGACCTGAATTCAAAAATCACAGAAAAAATTAACGCTACCCTTGGTGTCACAATCTCGGGAATCGAGAGAATGCACCGCCTAGGCACCAAAGCTGAAAACAAAACCCGACCAGTTATTCTGAAGTTGCAAAGCTTCAGAGACTTCAGGCAAACATAATGAAGAATTGTTACAAACTAAAGAATTCCGGTGCTTAGGTTGGCGAAGATTTTTCTTTACGTGTACGTGGCATTCGAAAAAAACTTTGGGATAGCAGCAAAGACAACCGAGATAGGGGTGAAAAAGTATCACTTATGTACGACAAGATTAAAATCAATGAGCAGGTTTATGTCTGGGACGACGATGTGATGACCCCCATAATGCGCAGGTCCACACGGGACGGAGAGGCAAAGAGACACCGTATGGCTCAGTTTAAACAAACAGGTATATTCAGTAATTACACATGAATAAGATTATACATCAGAGGCTGGGGCGTCCGAGCTTACGTGCCGACGACTTCATGGGGGCGATGGAGTGGCTCCGGAGTTGGGCTCGAGCGGTTGCTGGTGGTAGCTGCACGCCGTCGGGTTTCGGCGCTGAAGGCCCTCTTGGCGAACGATGTCGTCCTGAGCGTGTATGCAGTAGAATTTCAATAGTCGTCCGTTTCTTCGAGGATGGTTCACAAACCCTTCCTCTAGTGTCGTTCGGCTTGGAAGATGAACAGGAGGCGAGCTTGTAGATGATGACAGCAGAGCATAATTTTACAACATACATATACAGAGAGTTAAACTGGAAAAAGCAGAACTGAATTTACAAAAGAACAAACTTTGCACTTCTTTACTCATCGACCGGGCAGGTTAGTGCCTAAGTAGCATCACATTACATGCTAAGCATGGAGCCCCAGCTCAGACTGGACTGCATCCGTTTACATGTGCTTTTAAGCACTTGATTAACAAAGGACTAAGGGCGGTCATTTCCAGTGGCCCGCCCAAAGCATCAATTCTCCAATCCAAAATAACATGCCAGATGGGGACCACCCCTTGGGTTGGGCTTAGCCTCGAACCCAGAGTCTGTTAACAATACAAACTAAATAAACAACAAAAACGCCACCACTCTCTCTCAAGTGAGAGTATACACAGGCTCTCTCTTCGGAGCTAATTCACTAGCGCCTGTCTTTCCACATTCTTGGCGAGTACTGCCTGTCCGCCATGACAGGTGTCCGTCGCGGCCCTTCTGGGAATGCGCTTTTGTTCACGAGGCACGGCGGGAAGCTGTGGGTGCCTTCCCGGCGATAGCCCACGTCGAAAGGGGAAGGAGGGAAAGAATGTTGTCTTCGCGGTAGCGCATAGCGTCGGCTGTGGTACGGCGCGCTCTGGCCCGCTGACAGCTCCCTTGTCCTGGAATGTGCCCGGAAATTGGGGAGGATAAAGCTTGTTTCCCCGCGGCGGCGGCGGCGGGTCCGGTTGTTCTGGTCGTCACTCAAAGAGCATGGCTGGGTAATTGATGATGCCGCTGTCACGGGTCTCCGTCTACGCCGCGCCGTCGAACGTGGATCCTCGTAGCACACACGGAATGTCACACTCGCTCACCCTCCAGAAGAATGTTCTCCGAACATTTGAGTCCACGCAGCTCCCCTTGTCTTTCTGAATCGCCTCGCACAGTGCGTCCGACAAAACACTTTTCGCTGCACTCAACACCACTGCACAACACCATATGCCTCCGCTGTCAATACTGGCGTCTCCAGGGGCAGCACTGATCTTCTTTTACAGATAAACATGAAACTCAGCACCCAAGCCTCTCCTTTCTAGTCCAAACTGGACGAAATAAATTTACCACAGTTACAAAGGAGCTCCCACTTCTAGCACGATCACGGCACAGACAAAAATATAGATAACGAAAGGAAGTAGGGCAGGTTCTGCATGCGCTCCGCATGCTCTCCTGTGAAGGTGTTACTTAATGACAGAAAGGTTTAACTACCAACTCCGATAACTTAACACATAAGCACATAGCAATGTTATGAGCTGCGGCATCACACAATTCTAACCAGTTCACAACTCCGCTCTGTTTACGCCATTAGTCCGACTTAGCTTTCCGATTTCGCAGCGGATATCGGCCTTCATGAGTCATACTAAGTAAGTCTGTGCCCCTTTGTCTGCTTTGGGACTCGCGAGGGCTTGTGGCAGGAGCCTCTCCTGGCGTTATCTGCGCGGCAACCTCGCGCGCTTCTTCTTCTAGCAATGCATGAAGTAAATCCGGTGGCATTCCGGCCGTCACCTCGGGCGCCTGCCGAACAAATGCAGGAGAGGGCGTTTCTTGCGAACTATCTGCGCGCTCCGCTTCACTTCTGTCCCCATCAAAATCCGCGCTTTCCCTTTCCTCATTTCGTGAATACTGAACCGGTGCCGACTTGAGGCGATTTGCGTGTATCCTTATCAAACGCCGGTTCACGTCTCGGACTCTGAAGTTTACCGGAGAAAGCTTCTCGACAACCTCGCACGGTCCTCTCCACTTCGTCTGGAACTTACGAGCTAGCCCAATCTGCCTTTGGCAGTTTTCAATGTACACGCTGTCCCCCACATCAAACGGCGCGTCTCTAGCACTGCGATCGTGCACCTCCTTCCTGCGCTTCGCCGCTTTCTTTAAGGACTCCTTTGCGATGTCCCTCGCCACTTGCAAGCGCGATTCTAGCTCAACCTTATAGTCGTCCAGTGAAGCGTATGGGACACGACGGGGGCCCTCTGGCACTTCACTAGGCTGGTCCGGGTCTCGGCCGTAGAGAAGAAAGAATGGCGATTCGCCCGTGCTCTCGTGTGCTGCGGAATTGTAGGCAAACATTGCATACGGGAGCCACAAGTCCCAGTCCCGCTGGTCGCGCGAAACAAAATGCGACAGGAACCCGGCCACGGTTTGGTTCAGTCGCTCCACCGCGCCGTTGCAAGCCGGATGGTACGGTGTTGTCTGCTTCTTAGCGATCTTAAGCAGCTCGCAAACTCTCCTCATTAGCTGCGACACGAAGTTCGTTCCCCGATCTGTCAAGAGTTGCCTCGGGGGTCCATGTCGGAGCACGATCTGTTCGACAAATGCTCTTGCAACCGTGTCTGCCTTCTGATCTGGGAGTGCTACCGCTTCCGCGTATTTTGAAAGGTGGTCGACAAATACTAAAATGTACTTGTTTCCGGAAGTGGTCGTGGGCAATGGGCCCATTATGTCCATACATGTCCGCTCGAAGGGAGCCGAAACCTCAGGGAACGGCTGAATTGGAGCTGGTCTTCGTCCCTTGGGTGTTTTTCTTTCGAGACAGGAATGACACTTCGCACAGTAGTCTCTAACATCCTGTCGCATGCCACTCCAAAAGTACAAACGCTCCACACGCCTGCGTGTCTTCGCTACGCCAAAATGACCGGCGCATGGCGCATCGTGAAACGCGCGAAGAACCCTTTCTGTCCACGACCGAGGTATGACGACTCTCTCCCAAGCGGTTTCCTCTGGTCTCCCTTTCCTGGTTGGCCTCGTGCGCCGACACAGGGTGCCGTCTTTGTCAATGAAATAACCTAGCTGTTCGGGGTGAGACGGTGCGCCCTCTAAGCTTTCGATTATTCGCTTCAGGTCAGGATCTTTGCACTGCTCTGTGCGTAATTCGGCGGGGTCGACTACGGGGACAAACTCTTCTATAGCTGCCACGGCAGCTGTGCGGCTGAGTGCATCAGCATTCAGATGTGTCTTTCCTGACTTGTGCTCAACTTCAAAGCAGTATTCCTGCAGGTGTAGATTCCATCTAGCGAGTCGCGAGCTAGGGTCCCTGACACTCATCACCCATTTCAGAGGATGGCAGTCTGTGACTAGCTTGAATTTGCGGCCGTAAAGGTAGCATCTGAAGTGCTTTACTGCCCAGACAACGGCGAGGCACTCCCTTTCCGTAGCTCCGTACTTTTGCTCTGTGGGGCTCAGCTGTCGGCTAGCAAAAGCAACGGGATGTTCTTTGCCCTCGATAACCTGAGATAGCACGGCACCAACTGCGAACTTTGACGCATCTGTGGCCATAACGAAGGGCAAACTAAAATCCGGGTGGCGCAACAGCGGTGCACTCATTAGCTTCCTTTTCAGGGCCCCAAAAGCATTCTCCGCGTTTTCGTCCCAGCGAAAGGCGACATTTTTGGCTGTTAAGGCGGTGAGCGGCTCAGCGAGCTTGGCGAACTCCTCTATGTGCCTTCGGTAGTAACCGATCAGGCCGAGAAACTGCCGGACCTGGCGGACGCTAGTCGGGGATGGAAAATCCGAGACACACCTTAATTTCTCAGGGTCCGGTCGCACGCCGTCAGCTGAAACAACGTGCCCGAGGTATTTCACCTCGTTTTTGAGGAATTGGCACTTAGAGGGCTTCAGCTTGAGACCCGCTCCTCTTAGTCGCACCAAAACCTGCTCAATATCGCGCAAATGGTTCTCAAAACTGTCACTGTATATGATAATGTCATCCATATACACGAAGCACAGCCTCCCCAGAAGACCTGCCAATATAACATCAGCGGTTCTCTGCCAGACAGCACGGCTGTTGGCCAGACCCATCGGCATTCTTTTCCATTCATAGTGCCCTGAGGGCGTGTTGAATGCCGTTTTCTCGGCATCTGCCGGATCCATTGCTATCTGCCAGAATCCCGCCGCCATGTCCACTACCGTGAAGTACCTGGCAGAGCCCAGCTGAGAAAGCGTCTCCTGTATATTGGGGATGGGGTATGGATCGATGCGAGTTACGGCATTTAGTTTGCGGTAGTCCACTACCAATCGATACGAGCCATCTGGCTTTTCCACCAATAGTGCTGGTGCTCCCCAGGGTGACTTTGAGTGTTCGACAATGCCGCGATCAATCAGGTCCTGCACCTGCCGCTCCATCTCCTCACGTTGGGAGTAAGGAATCCTGTACGCACGCTGGTGAACGGGCGATGAAGTGCCGGTTTCTATCCTGTGCTTTATAACGCCACAGCAGCCCAAATCCAGGTTGGACGCGGCGAATACCTCCGAGTAGTCGTTCAGCAAACCAGCCAGAGCCTCCCTCTCCCTGGATTTTACGTGAGAAAGATCGAACGACACTTTTGGAGCAGCCGAAGGACTAGCATGCTCTACAGTTGCGAGTACCGTATCGGTGGGCTCACGTTGCTCTATCGCAGAGGTGAAGAAAGCCAATGTTTTGTTCTTGGGAAGGCTCAGTGGCTGCTGGCTACAGTTAACCACCCGTAGGGGCACTCTGTGGGCGTCATTAACTGTCACGAGGCACGCGGCTGCCTTCAGGCCATTGCTGAGAGAGTCGACCGGCTCAAGCACTCCCACGGCGCCGCTCTCTACATCTGAAGGCACAAACGCGTACAAAATGTGCTCCGACCAAGGAAGGACGACCGCCTCCTCGACCAGCCGGACGGCAACCCGCGAATATACCTTCTCCAATGATCACACTGTTTGACGGGTGTCAATATCGGTAATGCGAATCTCAGCCCCTCTCCTGTTCAAAAACGGAACTTTTGAGCCGCCCGCATTAACCTCTTCATCAGAGAATGAGACTACTACCTTCCTTTTTCTCAAAAAATCCTGCCCTAATATACCTGACACTCCGTTTGGCAGAGACACCGTGTCCGGGCATACGTAGCAGGGGTGCTCCAATGCAATTCCGCCGAGGGAGAAGTGTAACCGGTAGAGTCCACTTATGCCAAGAGGATCCCCCGTTATGCCTACAAATTTGGTTGCCATACCACCAGACGCTTCCAACACCTCGCGGTCCCCCTTCCTTCGAAGCGTGTTAAAACTGCTCTCCTTAAGCAATGTCACCTTTGACCCCGTATCTATCAACAATTCCATACAACAACCATTTAACTTGCAACGCACAACAGGGCATGCCTCGTCGGCCACACAAATTACCACCACCTCATCATCTACTGCTCCCTCCCCACGCTCCTCAGGCTGGGGAGGACTAACTAGTTTTTTGTCTCGGTATCTGGAGCCCCGCTGTCGGCTTGCTTAGGGCGTGTCTCGCCTGCTTCTCTTTGTGGCTCCCCACGGCGCACGTTTTGGCAGAACCTGGCGATGTGTCCGCGACCCTGGCAAGCGAAGCATACGATTTCTTCAAAATCTCGCATACCGCGCCTGTAGCTTTGTGGCGGTCTCCGGTTTCCAGCGAATGGGCGCTGTTGAGCGCGCGCTTCAACCTGGCGTTCTACCTGCTGAGTTAGCAGCTGTTCCAAGCGATCTAACCGCTCTGTCAAGAGAGCAACCTCAGGGTTGAGCACCGCTCTCTCTATTACGCGTACTCTCGCTGCGGCTGTCGTTAACGCCTCATTTCGTTCCTCATCCAATGCGGCCTCCACGGCTTGGTCGAAATTGCTCGGCTTGCGCGAGAGCACGAACCGGCGCACGGGGTCTTGCCGACCAGCCACGAACAAAGCGGTCATTTCCTCTTTAAGTATATCCTCCGCGTATTTCTTCCTTAACTGGTCTCCTTCCTCCTCCCTGCTTAACGTATCGCGTGCTAGGCGCTGAAGCCGCGACGCAAATGTTCGCACGTCCTCCCCTACCATCTGTCCGGCGTCACGGAACCTCTGTACCCGCACGTGACGTGGTTCAGTGTCGAAATGCTCAAACGCGAGCTTCTTAAATTCCGCAAATGATTTTGTGGATTTTACTTTTTCGTCTCGCCAGGCAAAATCATGAGCAGCTCCTGCCATCTTACACCTCGCCATTCCCAGCATTTGAGCATCGGACCATCCCCCCATTTTCCCAATCTCTTCTAGCATGGAAAAGAAATCGCAGATTGGAACCCCTGTCTTATCTCCCGTAAACGTCGGAATGACGCTTCCTAATGCCAGCATGCTTGCTCCGAGCGACGGCTGTGGAGTGGGAGCTCCCTCAGATAGTCTTTTTTTTTTCAAGCCCTCCAGTGCCTCAAGCCTCTCAAATGGGGGTAAAAGTCCCACAATCAGTCCCGTGATTCCCTTTTGATTACAATTTTGAAGTCACGAATGTCACAGCATTCAGAGGACATTTGCTTTTGAGACCCCACTTCTGACACCAGTGTGATGACCCCCATAATGCGCAGGTCCACACGGGACGGAGAGGCAAAGAGACACCGTATGGCTCAGTTTAAACAAACAGGTATATTCAGTAATTACACATGAATAAGATTATACATCAGAGGCTGGGGCGTCCGAGCTTACGTGCCGACGACTTCATGGGGGCGATGGAGTGGCTCCGGAGTTGGGCTCGAGCGGTTGCTGGTGGTAGCTGCACGCCGTCGGGTTTCGGCGCTGAAGGCCCTCTTGGCGAACGATGTCGTCCTGAGCGTGTA
This sequence comes from Amblyomma americanum, assembly GCF_052857255.1. NCBI lineage: Eukaryota > Metazoa > Arthropoda > Arachnida > Ixodida > Ixodidae > Amblyomma > Amblyomma americanum. Next base: position 184,491,546 of record NC_135498.1, on the reverse strand, counting down.
TGCAGTAGAATTTCAATAGTCGTCCGTTTCTTCGAGGATGGTTCACAAACCCTTCCTCTAGTGTCGTTCGGCTTGGAAGATGAACAGGAGGCGAGCTTGTAGATGATGACAGCAGAGCATAATTTTACAACATACATATACAGAGAGTTAAACTGGAAAAAGCAGAACTGAATTTACAAAAGAACAAACTTTGCACTTCTTTACTCATCCACCGGGCAGGTTAGTGCCTAAGTAGCATCACATTACATGCTAAGCATGGAGCCCCAGCTCAGACTGGACTGCATCCGTTTACATGTGCTTTTAAGCACTTGATTAACAAAGGACTAAGGGCGGTCATTTCCAGTGGCCCGCCCAAAGCATCAATTCTCCAATCCAAAATAACATGCCAGATGGGGACCACCCCTTGGGTTGGGCTTAGCCTCGAACCCAGAGTCTGTTAACAATACAAACTAAATAAACAACAAAAACGCCACCACTCTCTCTCAAGTGAGAGTATACACAGGCTCTCTCTTCGGAGCTAATTCACTAGCGCCTGTCTTTCCACATTCTTGGCGAGTACTGCCTGTCCGCCATGACAGGTGTCCGTCGCGGCCCTTCTGGGAATGCGCTTTTGTTCACGAGGCACGGCGGGAAGCTGTGGGTGCCTTCCCGGCGATAGCCCACGTCGAAAGGGGAAGGAGGGAAAGAATGTTGTCTTCGCGGTAGCGCATAGCGTCGGCTGTGGTACGGCGCGCTCTGGCCCGCTGACAGCTCCCTTGTCCTGGAATGTGCCCGGAAATTGGGGAGGATAAAGCTTGTTTCCCCGCGGCGGCGGCGGCGGGTCCGGTTGTTCTGGTCGTCACTCAAAGAGCATGGCTGGGTAATTGATGATGCCGCTGTCACGGGTCTCCGTCTACGCCGCGCCGTCGAACGTTGATCCTCGTAGCACACACGGAATGTCACAACGATAAAGAAGCCAGAGTACCCGTGGCAAAAAACCAGCCATTCAAAGAGGGAAAAACCGATCAAGCACATAATACCACCCACCTTAATCATAGTGAACATAAACGCCAGAAGTGTCGTCAACAAAACTACAGAACTTGAAGCATTCATTCTCGAACACTCTCCTGATATTGTCGCAATCACAGAAACATGGCTTTCTCCTGATATTTCAAGTAGTGATGTCTTCCCTCCTGGTTACACTGTCATGCGCAAAGATAGGTGCTCTCGCGGCGGTGGTGTGGCAGTCTTGATCAGGGAATACATTTACGTCACACCCATGCCAGAAATCATAGGCGCTGAAGCACTTTGGTGCAAAACCATGGTAGACACATCCGTCTTTTTTTTAGGCACTATGTATCGGCCCCCTAATGCTACCCTAGATATCTTACACGTGCTAGCAAATTATATGGAAAGTCATTTCACCCACAATACTAAGATAATCCTTACGGGAGATTTTAACCTGGCTGGCATAACGTGGGACACGCTTGATAAAAAAAATGCCGATACAGCTCATACAGATGCACTGCTTGATGTAAGCTTTAACTTCGGCCTTAGACAGCTTATCCAGGAACCTACACGTGTTACCGCAGTAAGCAGAAATGTACTCGACTTGATTTTTGTGAGTGATAGCATTGCAAATGACAGAGTTTCATGGGAAGTTGTGGATGGCGTATCAGACCATAGAGCAGCTAAATGCTTCTTGCTGCTCTGCGTGCCATCACCTACGGTAAAGATGAGTGCACGAATTTTCGACTGGACAAACGCCGACGACGTTAGTGTACTGGATTATCTAGATGAATCGTATTCCACCTTTACTTCTCTCGCCATGAATAGTTCAGCTTCAGTAGACACATTATGGTCAGCGTTTGAAAGAATTATTCAGCACTGCTTATCAGCATATATTCCCACAAAGGTCAAGCCGGTGCATAAGAAAAACCCTTGGATAACAAGAAAAATTATACAATTAAAGCGCCAGACTGCAAGACATAGGAAACTGAGGAATAAACTGCCGCTACCCGTCTACACTGATAAATTACGCGAAAAGTCTCATGCACTAAAGGCAGCTATAAAAAAGGCTAAAGATGAGTACATGAACGTCACCCTAAGTAATTTTATCAAAGTATCTCCTTCCAAGTTTTGGCGGTACCTCAATTCGAATTCACGTCAGTACAGTAATCCACCACCCGCCGAGGCTATCGCGAAGGCTACAGACTTCAATGATTACTTTATATCAGTATTTACGCACGACAATGGAAAAAAACCTGACCTAGAATATCCTCCGAGTAACACAGCAAAAATAGATGATTTGATCATAAATGAATCGAGCATTCTTTCCCTCTTACTTGAAATAGACCCTAAAAAATCCGGTGGTCCCGACAACATACCAAATGCATTTCTTAAGCGTTACGCGGAATGGATGTCAAAGTTCTTGCTGATTATTTTTGAAAAATCACTGCAAACAGGCGAAATCCCGGAGAAATGGAAAATTGCCAAGGTCATTCCTATACATAAATCGGGCAACATTACCGACGCATCCAATTATCGACCAATCTCGCTTACTTGTACAACATGCAAAATCCTCGAACATTTAATTCTTAAACATATCCTATCATTTCTAGAAAAAAATAACATAATTGTACCTAACCAGCATGGCTTTAGAAAAGGTTTGTCTACGACTACTCAATTAATAGAGACAATTCACGACCTAGCGTTTACAATAGACAAATGTGGCCAAACAGACATGATATTCTTAGACTTTTCGAAAGCGTTCGATCGGGTCTCCCACCCTAAGCTCCTCCAAAAACTTTTCCATTATCTCGGCGACAATAATATTACCAAATGGCTGAAAGGCTACCTTACAGGCCGGCGCCAATATGTACACTTTAAAGGGCACTCTTCAGATTGCGGCGATGTGATGTCTGGCGTGCCACAAGGCTCCGTTCTGGCCCCTGTCCTCTTTCTTCTTTTTATCAACGACCTGCATAATAGTACTAACATAACAGTAAGAATGTTTGCAGACGACTGCATCATTTACAAAGAAATAACCTGCCATGCAGACCAAGCAATTCTAAATAGTGCCCTTGAAAGCATAGCACAATGGTGTGAAACATGGCAGATGACGATTAATGTAGAAAAAACGGTTTGCATGACACTAACAAATAAGAGAGCGGCAATAAATCTCCCTTATTATCTACAAGGACAGATGTTAAGGAAAGTAGAAGAATATAAATATTTAGGAGTAATAATTTCCTCGGATCTTAAATGGAACAAGCAGGTAGCCTATATAACTAATAAAACACTGGCAGCTCTCTACTCGATTAAACGATCACTTAAATCCGCATCAGTCGACACTAAGCTCTTAGCATACACTTCACTTGTTCGCTCCATAATGGACTATGGAATAATATGTTGGCTCCCCTTCCGCAAACAATACATAGAAAGATTAGAGGGTGTACAACGAAAAGCGGTCAGATTTATTTTTAACAAATATCGCCGTCATGACTCCCCTACACAGCTCTTAAGACAAGCCGACCTTCCCACTATACATAACCGAGCCAGACTACTGCGCCTCAAGTTTCTTTTCCTTATGCTTAATGGCGGTATGAAAATCGATACGAGTAAGTACTTAATAAAGTCAAACACGCGCACTACCAGAACAAAACACCAACAGCACTTAACCGAGTACAGATTTCACAACGATATATTCAGGTACTCTTTCTTCCCACAAGCAATCCGTGAGTGGAATAGTCTGCCTTGCGATGCTGTCAACTGCGCATCACTCAAAGATTTCATCGCCAACATATCAGGCTTTATTTTGCAATAACGACTACGATGCTGGTGCGCTAACTCTTGCACTCTTTTTTCCTTGCTGACGATGACATCCCGACTTTTTTATCTGACTCTCGCTTATTATATTTTTTAACCATGTTGCTCGTTTCTCATGACAGTATCATTCTTCAGCAGCTAATTTTTCATTTCTTGCTCCTTAAAAACTTGTCTGCATTTTTGTTACTGTGTTTTTTTTTACCGTGCCGAAGTCCTGAAATATGCTACTTGCTCCTGTTTTGCTATTTTGTTTTACCTTTTGTATAATGCATATTGCCTTGTTGGACTACGATCGCCTTTGTGTTGGCACTTACTTGACCTGTGTTATTTTAGTGTATGTGATGTCCCACTCCTGCGACGGCCTCAAATGTGAGGCCGGCAGTATGTTCAAATAAATAAATAAATAAGGAGTGCAGCTACACGGCACAAATGTTGTGCCTTTGCTGCTAAGGGCCTTGGCCCGTCCAAGACCTTTGGAGCCCAAAGGCGCGGCCTTCGAGAACCTGTGATCGCAGTGCCATCCAATGTGAAAAAGTAAAATAAATTAAAAAAGAACGTAGATGCAGCCAAAAATGTTTGAAAACATCTTCAAGAAATACGAAAGGTGTGTCTGGCTTTGCTTTTTGTACGGGTGTTTATATTTTATGCCCAGATTTCAAGACAGTGAAATCGTTGCAGAACACCGAGTGCCCCTGGTGGCCAAGGTAATGCACAAAACCTGCTGCTGCTGATGAGAGTAGCTGTTGCAGTCCTTTTAAGGAAGCAATCAGAATAAAAAAAATTGCCTGAGCTCAACGAATGAACAGAACACCCCACTTTAATTTTAAAACATTCACTTAAGCCGCCTCGAGCACAGCAGCGGGTGCTAAGTCTGAATGGCTGTTCCACCTTTGGGCTGCACCGTGTAGCTGCGTCACTGCTCCTTTAAGCTTTCGCTCCTTTGGTGAAAAAAGGTACCTTTGCTGGAAAGGCCTTCGAGGAATGCCGTGTGACAGGGGTATTAGCCCAATATCTGTTTCTGTGCATAGGGGACGGCAGTGAAGCGGTGATTAGTCAAAAGCTGGGAAGTTCTAAGTGTGTTATTGTGGTTGCCATTACTTTTAAAATATTTAGATACAGTTCGATGTGCTCCTGAAGGAGGCTTTGATGTAACAAAGCAGCACAGAGGACAGTAACTCATGCAACATGGCAAATGATGGGGCCTTCCGGCCAAGCACCATGACACTGGAAAGCACTAAACCAAAGAACAGCCATCATGCTAGCTTTTTTACTCCTTTGCGGTGGTGTTCAGCAATAAAACACAAGAATAGAAATACTTGTCAGGGGAAGTCGATATTGTGTTCTCAGTGCTATTAATTTTAATGTGACAAGATTTCCAAGAGGCTGTGCGCACTTTCACCCTGTTTACCGTCTGGGCAATGAGTTTCCATTAACAAGGTTAAAATGAATGCAAAAATTTGGGTTTTTAAGAAAATGCTCTTAACTTGAGCCGCGCATGTTAAAGAATATTGTATTGATGGGGCACAACTGTACACCAGTGTAGACATAATGTAATATGGCCTGCAGCAAATTTCGGTTGTCTGTGTAGGCCACGATTTGCTTCAGGCCAGCTTGATTGAAGATGTGATGCACTGTTGATTTCAAAAAGCATGCCAGTTTTCATCCTGTAACATGCTTTATCAGAATGAGTTTTGAACATTATTTAAAGATTCGGTGACATAACACTTTATCCTGGATGCTCAAAAAACAGATGTTGTACTCAAAATGCAGCTTCAATACAACACATTTAGAAATGCCCCTACATACTCGCCAGCTATCAAGGAATAAACACAACATACCTCCTCTTCTTCCTGCGTGTGGAGTGTCGAAAAACTTGGCTGCGAGGAGCAGGAGGTATCCAGGAACATCAGGCTTTTGTAATGAGCCCACTTTGGCTGGTAGAGCTCGTCCGGGCTTGCGCCGGAGCGGGCCTTGATCTTGCGCCTCTCGCGCATAAATTGTGTGCGCAAGTTAGCGAACCGCGCGCGCACTTGGGCAACTGAAAAGTAACGTCAGAAAAGGGAGCATCGGTACAGCGTGGCAGTCAAATAAAGTTTTGTGGCTGCTGTTTGACTTCTCGTGCGGACGACGCCAAGCCACATAGTTAATGCAATCGACGGTCGGGAAGTCACGACGCCACACTAACCATAAGCAGTGCTAAAAAAAACAGCAGACACCACAGCATCAGATATAGTCTCCGATACTCCGCGCAACGTGGTGTGTTCCCGTACGTACCGGTGAATTGGCCTCCCAGTGCCTCGCATACCTCCGCGTATGCTACTTCTTTAAAGTCACGGCGGTGGTAATGGGGATGTTTAACGTCCCATATCAGGCGACGCTCTTCTATTAGGGAGATCAGCTCCGTCTCCACTTCCAAAGAAAATGCTGCAGCAGTCATTCTCGTGCGAGGTGGCGATTGAAATGACCAGCGCACGCTTAAAAACCTGACCAAAGGAGGGTTAAAGCAATGTGGACACGATGTCAATTCGGCTGTCATAATAATTTGAACGTTTTGTGAGCGCCGAAATGTATCCGAAATTTATTCTCCGCAGGCTGGATATGGAAGCAGGGCCTTGTTTCGGTAATGTTTTTGCTCGGCGACCGATCTCGCGACGACACGGTCGGCAGACTGGTTTTGTCGGCGTCGCGGTCGTCAAAGCTTGTCACACTACGAAGACATCCGGTCGTCGGCCGCGTTGGTGTCGTAGTCGGCCTAGTGTGACAGCTCGGTCTGCCACAGACAAGGTCGGCCGACCGGGTTGGCCGATCTTTGGTGTCTTTGTCGTGTCGGCGTCGGCGGCGTGTCGGGCTAGTGTGACAGGGCCTTAACGTAGCACCAACGATTACGCTTCGAGCGGAAACCAGAAACCCGCCTTCATCGCCCTTTTGTAACATGTACACTAGGTTTGCAGTTGATTACGACAGGGCACGTCTCTTTCTTTTGTGCCCGTGGGCGCTTGAAGTCCCCCTTTTTTTTTACGCAGACCTTTAAAAGTTAAACCACTGCCGATATTGCTTGCACAAAGCATTCTCAATGAGTCGTCATATGTTGGCGCAGGTTTCTGCGTACATTTGATATCGAACAATCTGAATGCCAGCCTAATGCACCGCCTCCAGTATGAATGGTGCGCAACAGCGCGAAGTTGTCTTTCCGCATATTTCAAGCGCTGGTCGATTGATAGCCTGTTGCCGAGATATAAATCTGTCCTAATTCTCTCACGATGGCTTCGTGTATGAGCGGCTTAGTTGACGCGACGGAGCTGGACGGCTGTGCATTGGGTGATTCTCGACAGTGTTTGAACTGCATTCATTTTAATCTGCGATCTGGCAGGAATAAGGATGGCGCTCTTGAGGTTTTCTTTAGCCAAGCCAATATTATATTTAATGTAGTGATGTTTTCAGAAACCTGGTTTGACTGTGAAGAGGACGTGATTAAGCTATCTGGCTACAAATCTTACTTTGTTAATCGTGTAGGTAAACGTGGTGGCGGTGTATCGATGCTCATTTCTAACGAAATTGAGTGCGAAGTTCTTGATGAGTTCTGTTGTGCTTCTACTGACTTCGAAGTGCTTGTACTAAAATCGCGCAAATACTTATTGTGTAGTTGTTATCGTCCACCATGCGGTGACGTCTCTTCATTTTTCACTTTCATGGATTCTTTGCTACAGTTTGTCCATGCTCAAAACCTCTACATTATATTGGGTGGAGACTTCAATATTAATTTTCTGGCTGAGAATAGCCCAAAGATGAAATTTGAATCCCTTTTGAATATTCACTCATGCCAAAATGCGATAACGTCACCTACACGGCTAGAAGCTGGCTCCCAAACACTTTTTGATCTTTTTATAGTTAACTTCGAAACTTGTCGTATTAAATCTGGTATCATTAATTACTCTTTGAGTGATCACCTTCCGATATTTCTCTCAGTGTATCACGGTTTTAAAATCAATGCGAAATCTGAGCTGCCTTTGCTCCGCTGGCAAATCAATCCGCGCACGTTATCTAGCTTTCGTGAATGCATTGCAGAAGTAAACTGGAATGACGTCCTGTCTGAATATAATCCTGACGTAGCTTATGACAAGTTCTTAAAAAAGTTTTTGTCTTTGTATAATTCCTGCTTTCCGAAAAAAAGTTTTCATAGGTCAAAGAAAATCCGGAAACCATGGGTAACGTCAGAACTGCTAAACCGCATTAAAAAGCGTGACCGGCTTTTCCGGAAATTTATCAAAAGCAAGCGCCCGGACGCGCTCGAAGCCTTTAAGAGGTATAGAAATCAAGTCACCAAAGAACTTCGTACTGCTAGGAATCGTTATCACTATAATCTTTTAACTTCCTCGAATCAGCAATCAGGTCAGGTTTGGCCTAGATTGCACAAAATTTTCGGCAAATCTCCGGAGACGATCACAAAGCTAGATAATAATGGCGTAGAAATATCAGGGGAGAGATTAGCAAATACTTTCAATGACTACTTCCTTTCTCTGGCCTCAGTGTCGTCCGGCGGAGACTACTCAACTTTCATGAAACCTTCTTGCCCACAAGCTGTGTTTTTGGAGCCGGTCTCGGAAACTGAAATAATAACTACGTTTGCGAGCCTAAAAAACAGCACCTCCACTGATGTAATGGGCCTTCAAGTGAAGCCTGTAAAACATGTAATAGACTTAATTGCCCATACATTGGTGCATATATTCAACATCTGCCTTTCATCAGGGGTGTTCCCCCGGAGTATGCAGTGTGCCAAGGTAACCGTAATATATAAAAAGGGCGACCGAAACAACCTTTCTAATTACCGTCCGATTTCAATACTTCCAGTTTTTTCGAAAGGACTTGAGAAAGTTATTCTCAAACGACTAACTTCTTTCACCGATCACTGTAACATCTTAGCTCCCGCGCAATATGGCTTCAGAAAAAATAGGTCCACTGAATTAGCGCTACTTACGCAAAAAGAAATTATCCTGGAAAGTTTTGAAACCAAAAACATGGTCCTTGGGGTCTTCCTTGACTTTACAAAAGCCTTTGACTATATTAGTCACCGTATACTGATTGAAAAGTTGGAGTGTTATGGTATTCGCGGTGTAGCCCTTCACTTAATTTCATCCTACCTTGAACACCGATCACAGTGTGTTGTGATAACAGGGCATTCTTCCACCGTAAAACCGGTTAAACTAGGCGTTCCGCAAGGAAGCATTCTAGGTCCTTTTCTATTTGTTCTATATATAAATGACATAGTAAACACTGACCCAACGGCCAAGTACATAATTTATGCAGACGATACAAGTTTATTCTTTTCCGGCTCTTCCAGTGCAGATTTGTCCCGTCGTGCTAATCGTGCACTTCGTATAGTTAGCACCTGGGCAGCAAAAAATGGGTTGAAGTTAAATATTGGAAAAACCTAGGCTGTTATGTTTCATCCAAAAAATAAACTTTATGTACTACCACCAATTCTAATTGAGGGTATAGAGATAGAGGTTGTGCAGAGTTTCAAGTCGCTCGGTGTTATTTTTTCTGCAAATTTGTCCTCGGATCAGCACATAAATGACCTCATCAAAAAACTTTCGAAAACTGTTGGTCTCATGCGGCGTCATTGTTTTACTTTTCCAAGAGCAATTAATATTCTGCTTTACAACTCTTTATTCTCATCCGCGCTCAACTACGGCGCACTTGTATGGGGAACCCCAAGCAAAAATAATATTAATGATCTTCACTTGCTACAGAAACGTGCCATCCGCATAATTTGTAAAGCACCCTATTTAAGCCATACGAAGGACATGTACAGGCAGCTGAACATTGTTAGTGTAGAATCTATGTACACCTATAGACTGTCTAAACAATATAAATTAGAAGAATCTAAAAATATAAATGCATTAAAATTGCTGGCCGGACTGGAAAAGCACACTCCTACCTACCCAACGCGCAAGCCCGAACAATGGAATGTGAGTAAATGCCGTACGGGTTATGGAAATCAAATGTTGAAATTCCAACTGCCGACAATGCTAAATGATTTCTTGAAGGACAAGAACACAGATATACAATCTATTTCATTGAAAAACCTACGAAAGAAATTTGTATGGAATTAGAATGTGAACATGTTTTTCTTATTCTTTGGAACCATTTGTTTTTTTTTGCATTTACTTCTGTATCTCTACTTTTTACCAGATATATTTCAACTCTCTTACACGGGAGTCTAGGTTTGTGCACGCTTCTATATGTTATGTATAATTTCATTACCTGTATGTCTTATTGATGTATGCACAACTTGGACTGGCGTATGTTTCACTGTCACTTATTAGTCTGCTTTATGCACTTATATATATATTTTTTATTACTGCAGCAGTAGCTGCAGATTGCGTTCCCAAAATCCAAATGCTGTGTTTTCTTTTTTCTTTTCTCTTTTTTTTCTTCTTTATATTTTTACCATGCGCTGCCTCTGTTTGCCATGTATTGGGGTGCGGGCCTAGTCAAGCCTATGTCAGGCTTTTTGTCTGTACTCCAAACATCCTTGAGATGTTGAATAAAGATTGTATTGTATTGTAATTTTCGGATTCGGGAGATCGCAGGGGCCTCAACCGCTGTGGTCCATGCTAACCGGTTAAAGCCCGGGATATATGCGACGTTTTTTCCGACGATGTTCGCGCGGCAGAAAACGTCGCGGCGGCGCGACGCCCGGCCGGAGATACATGGAGCGAAAAAGCGGCAGCCCGCCGCCGCATATCTCTCAGCGCGAAAGCAATATGATCAACAAGTGGCAAATACCATTGAGCGAGGAGCTCTTTGAGAGCAGCGACGCTGACTCCTTATTCAGAATAACGAAATTGTTCATTTAGACACCACTGTACTGATTGCAGCACGCGTTCATAGATATCTACAAGGTTTTGCGTGCTCGAATGCATGCGGTCGCGTACCTTTCGATGCCCGCTCAGCCGTGGCTACCATCGGCTGCGGTTTTCTTAGGCACCTTCGCTTCAGGGAGGAAAAGCGGGCATTTCGATCCAAGATTCGGTCCTGTTCTCCAAAAAAAGTGACATTTCATGTCTCGTGAAGCGTTTATTTTCACGATAACAACATTTTCGTGCAATAAACACAGCAGAGCTCGTCGGCCATGGCGGCCATGTTGGCGGCGGCTGCGGCGGAGGCGGCCAAACCGGAAGAGCGGGCTTTCTGCGCTGCTATTGGCTTGCTCCGGCTGCCGCTTCCGGTCTCCCCGGACGCCGCGCGTCAATATCTGGCGGGGCCAGATAGGCGGCGGCGGGCGTTTTTTTCGAGACCGGGCGTCAAATGCGCGCCGTCGGGCGAAAATCGACCAAAAAACGCTCCATGTATCCCGGGCTTAAAGCAAGCACCAACATGCTCGCCTCTTTCTGAAACGGCTGCCTCAAGGGAACAGTTGGAGGGGGAGGATAACCTTCGCACGGAGCCCGCCATTGTAAATAACCCTGCATTGCAGAAAAGCGGTCAGAGCGGCCGGCACAAAAATTTCAGTCCATGTGATGAACTGAAACACTTCATGCAGTCGCAGCTCGGAGGCGCCCTTCTCGAGGAGGAGGCATTCCAATCTGGCAGACGTATTCCAGCCGCTAGGTACTACCTCCGTAACCGAGTAGTGGACAGGGAGGTACCTCGCTAAGACTACATTTCCTTGTTTTGTACATTACAAGTGCGCTTCGTTTAGTTTCATTTTTTGTTCGTTCTCTTGTTTGAGATGTTGTACATACTGTTAATTATGGTCTTATATTGTGCACTCGAGTGTTATCTAAGGTGAAGATTTGTTGTGAAACTCCGCTCTGGCTCGGTGCTCGTGGGGAAGAAAGGAGCGACTTGTGCGGGATACTGGCCCGAACAGCGCGGCGTGTGTGTGTGCGCGTGTGTGTGTATGACGAATTCCTAATGTTCAATGAACATTCCTTTTAAGAAGGAGCGGATGTGACGATTCGTGCACATGCACCGGTGCCACGGCGAGCCGGTCAGTGACTTTTCCTGGAGACGGTTGGCCGCGCCTTCCTGGCGTCGGGTCGCAGCGGAGAGACATGACCATATTTGGTAGTGGCGGAGAAACATGACCATATATGGTAACCGTCGACGGCCCTGTCGAACGACGCTTGAGTGTCCCCGTCATTATGCACCCCTCGAGAGCCACGGGGGAGTGGACAAAGGCGCGGCCACGGCTGAAGAAAGAAGCAAAGGCTTTAAAAAGCGGAAGCCGACGGGAGGAAGGGGGGAGCGATCGGGGCGAGTGGACGAGAGGGCCGGAGACGGAGCGAGGCAGAAGACTGGGGCTGCGCATTGACCTGAGCCCGGGGTCTAGCCGTCGCTAACGTTCGACCTTCGCCAACGCGCCTCCACGCCTGGCAGCTCATCCAACGACCAGCCGAGAACGAGGGCAGCACAGCCACGAGGAACTCCCAGCCCGGCCGCTGCAGACAACCAGCCATTCATCGAGCCCGCGCCACACCACGCTGACTCAGCCCCGGCGACAACGAGCCCAGCTTCCGTCCCGTAAGCGGCATCGAGCCAGATGCTTTAATTAAATCACTTCAAAATCATTTTGGAGTCTGTGCATCAATCTCCTCATGCCCAGTGTGGACCCAGGGCCATTTTAAGAAACTGGTTCATCACACATTTATCAATTACTTTTTCACTTATTTTAAAAGCGCGAATTTTTGAATTGTAATTAACCTTTATTTTCTTATATTGGGGATAGAATGATAATGGTACTCTAACAGACAGAATGCGATGTATTTGTCCAGAAAAAGAAATAACTTAATCGTCATTGCAGGAGCTTTATGTTCTCGTGGTACTTTAAAATCCACTTTGTCAAAATAAGAACAAAGACTAAATTTTACGTAAACTTTATTCACATACGCATGCTCACTATAATACGAGTGAGCTGTAAACCCATACAGATATAATGTCGAAATAATTTCGTATAGTACTATACAAAATGCATTCAACAAAGTACATAATCCACAAAACTAATTATCCACAGTAAAAACTTTCTACATCCAACACAGGTAATGGTTGAAAAACAATATTTTGCTGACTTTATCACAACTGAGGCGACTCCTCTTTTCTGTACAAATTTGGCCAGCTTTAGAAAATATTCTTTCACAGGGTACACTTGTCGCGGGAATACAAAGCTTTTTTAAAGCCAGTGCACACAAGTTCGGGTAGGTGAATTTTCTACTTTCCCACCACTTCAGCGGATCATTCATGCGGTTCAAGTACGGCCCGTTGAGGTACTTATCTACCTCAACGACGGCCTGAGCTGTAGGGTCTTGGTTTCCTTGCAAGGAGCTCAAACTCGCGTCAAACTCAGCCCATACTGAGGAGGTCTGAACAGGCATTGCGGGCTCAATGCTTGGTCCTTGCTGTGTACTTTGGATAGTCGCTTTTACCCTCAAAACAAGCGCTTTCTTATTCGCCTTAAACTTCGAATCATCCCCAAAGAATTGAGACTTAAACCGTGGGTCCAAAATTATGGATTGAGAAATTAACTCGTTTGATTCTCTGTTTCCAAATCGCCATGTCAGACCATGTATGAGTTCGTTTGCAAGCTTTGCAATAGCCTGAGGAGCATCTCTATTAGTCTCAAGATAATGTTTTACTTTTCTTGTCATTATCCTGGACAAAACGGTCGTTTTAGACAATGACACATTTGCTTCAGCAGAAATTTGTGTTGTTGCATCATTAAATACTGACAAGACCTGAATAGCATGGGCCAGTTCTGTCCATTCTTGTTCATCTAGCTGCTCTTTGTAACCAAGTAATGCCAGAGTTGAAACGAGTGGCTCTTTATTTCTGAGTAACCTCTCTAACATGTCAAAGGTGGAATTCCACCGAGTGGGAACATCTTGCTTTAATTTAAGTTTATCTTTGTTCAGTGAAGCTTGCATATCGTGAGGTTTCGCGAGTGCCGAGCTGCTTTGCTTGAAGTACTGGACTATGGACTTGGGTTTTTCAAGTTTTGCCCCAATGGATGCCGAAATGGCATCTGTGACCACCAAATTTAAACTATGCGCAAAACCCAGATGTCGCAGATTTAATTCTGTGACGGCTGATTTCATGTTAGCGGCATTGTCAGTGACAACTGCACAAATTTTGTTTCTGATAGCAAACCTTTCTAGAGCTTCATTTATCCAGGCTGCTATATTGCGACTCGTGTGTCTGACAGAAAATTCCGAACATTCAATCAGACACGATCGTAAGCACGTAGCCTGATCAATGTAATGAGCAGTGATGGCATAAAAGCTAGTATTATTAATATTAGTCCATCCATCGCACGTCAGGCAAACAGCTGGGGCATCGAGCAGAGCCGATTTAATTTTGTCTAGGAGTTCGCTATGAGCCGAGGGCAACAAACTATTTGTCAGTGTCTTGCGGCTCGGTAAGCTGTAATTTGGATTTAAAATATTAATGAATTCTCGAAATTCCTTATCTTCAACCAGTGAATACGGGTGGTACTCTTTGCAAATCATTTTCAGTAATTGAACATCAATCAACCTTTTTTTCTGCGCTGACATTGGTCTAACTGCATCGACATATCGAGTCAATGATGACTGCGAGAACTGGCTTGATCTAGGCCCAGGCATGGAGAACGGGGTTGACGAAGCCGTCGAAGTCGAAGTTGGTGACGGCAGACCACTTTCTGGTGCATCCGAATTGTCCGATAATTCGCTGTATCCCCTTGAACTTGAAGAGCTTGGCAACGGCGCCGAGGAACGAGCAGCAGGGTCGTCCACGCTCCCGCCACTTGAGGAAGGTGATCGGGAGCGGCGGGGTTCAACTCGGGCAAAGGGCACTGGGATGTGCTTCTTCTTCAAATGCCGTCGAAGATTTCCAGTCGAGCCAGATGACATAGAGAGCACAGCTTGACAGTATCTGCATTTCGCCTTGCCGTTCGGAAATCTTGCGAAGTGGTACCAAATATCGCTGTTTGTGCGATTTGGTGAAATCATTTATCTAGTAACGAAAAAGAAAGGGAGAACGCCGCATTCAAATTATGCATGAGTTGAAAAGCCATATTAAAAAAAAGTCGCTGTTTCGACCGAAGGGCGAGGCATCGACTGCGATAGCAAATTAGTGGACAGCTATGGATCATTCCTCGCCAAACGTCCCAGACGTTACACTTGACCATTTCCAACTTGTTCAAAAAAATTCATGGAAACTTATCCTAATGTGCGCAATCAAAGCCGCGAATATTTTTGCAGAAAAAATTTATTTGCGAGGTCGGGGCAGTTCGAACATTTAGAAAAGAAGGAAAACCATGCACTGCTCAATCATTAACAAAAAAATCAAATATTTAGAAATTACTTCATTAGTTCTTTTCAGTGACATTTGCACAGATAATGCCATTCGATATAATTCGGAGCATGCAGCTTTATGAGGCGCGAATATTTTTGAAATATCGAAAAAAATTATCAAAATGTACAATTTTTGCCGTTTTTTTTGTTTTAAGCATCAAATTGCTCTCGGAAATTCGGAAATAGCAGTTTTGTTTTTTAGATATCTAGTACCTATAGCAAATGTTACAGGTGATGAAACTGCGTACATGAAAGTAAAAAAACATTAAAGTTGCAAAAAGTGCGTTTTTAGCCAGAAACACTCGTTAATTTCACCCTGAGGTGGCCCAAGTAAAAATACCAGCAATACCGGGGCACATAGACCAGTTTATTGTCTTCAATTTCTATAATTTTCGTCGATGAAACTTATGTTTAAAGTGAGAAAAAATTATTTGACGTTGAGCTCTCGCGCCGCAAGTTGCGGCGTCTTTTAACGCCTGTTTGTCGCAGAGCACGAAACTGCCGACAATGTGGCTTGACGAAATGTAGACATCTTCTTTAGCTCCAGCCATAAAAATGCACGATACCGAGCGATGGCAAACTGCACTGGTTATCTGGCCCTAAGTGTTGCGCTATGCCAGGTGCCGTGTTCTGCGGTGAAGAGGCGCTAACAGACAATGCAACTTGCTGCGCGAGAGCTCAACTTCAAAAACTCTTTTCTCGTTTTGAACAAAAATTACCTCGACAAAAATTTAACAAATGAAAGACAATAAATTGTTCTGGGTACTCCGTTAGTTCTTGTATTTTTACTTGGACAACAAAACAAAGTTTACACAGCAAAAGAGACGATACAGAGGATTTCACAATCACTCGTACGAGCACATACAAAGTGAATTACAAATCAAATGCAACTCGTGCAAAGTAACACTTGACAGAGATTACAATACAACAAAATCCTTGCACCTAAACTGCACTAACAGCGAGAAAGACAAACAAAACACAATTTGTTCACATGGCACAGTCCGACGACCTGAGGGATACGACGGGGCCGATCCGCAAACTGGCGCACGTTGCCTCCCTGGTCCGTGGCTGGTCGAGTGGTGTTCTCCCGGGAGCCGAGAGGGCGCGCTTGTCTGAAGCTTAAAAGGCGGCTCGGGCTGACAGACAGCGGTTAAAGCCCCTCATTTATAGGCGCGGTCCGCGTGTGTTCGTTCTTAAGGCAGGCGCGCACATACACGCAGTATCAACTGCACAAGCTCCTTCTCCTCCTCGCGCCGGGCGCGCGACCCCATTGGTCACGCTCGGAGAACCGGGTTCCAGAACCATCGAGGTCTTTCTCGTCTTGCGCCGTAGGCGACGCGAGGGGAAAAGAGAGAGGGCATCACTTAGCATGGTCGAAGCTACTCCCTCTCCGTGGAGAATGAGTAGAAATCACTGGGGCCTTCTGGAACAATCGACGGCGCGCACGGCCATGTCTTCGCTGGCGCCGCGCCGGCGAGCAAAGTGGAAAGGGCAGCAGCACACGCAAAGCTACGCGCTTTCCAGGGTTCCTTCTGCGTTTTTGCTTTTTTTTTACAGCGCGCGTACGCGATTGTTTCCGCGCTGCGCTCTTTTTTTATATATAATATGCACTGAATTTTGTGATATAGGTACTGGACATCTAGAAAAACAATACGGCTTATTTCCGAAAGCAAGTTGATATTTAAAACAAAAAACGCAAAAATGGTACATTTTCAAACTTTTTCGATTTTTTAAAAATATATATGCCCTATAGAACTGCATTTATATCGAAAGGCATTATCCGTGCAAATGTCAATGAAAAAAATTTTTTAAGTGTTTTATAAAGATTTGAACTTGTTAATTATTACTGAAAAGTGCCTGGCGTCTTTCCTAAATGTTCAAACTGCCCTCACCTCATGAATAAATTTTTTTCGGCAAAAATATTTCCGGCTTTGATTACGCACATTGGGATAAGTTTCCATGAATTTTCTTGAACAAATTGGAGATTCCACGCCAAACGTCTGGGACGTTTGGCGTGGTGTGACCCCTATACAAAGTAAGGATATTAGTTTTAAAACATTGGAACTCGAACTAAATTAACAAGCATCGTGTCACCCGCGCACAAGCAAAGATGAACGCATCTTACTCGATGACCACGTAAAATGACTGTAAAAGCGCCGGAGTGAGTCAGAGCGGCAGCAGCAGCAAGCGAACGAAGTGCGGAACGGCAGCCGCGCGGCGCCTACGGTCCTACGCCCTGTCTCGATCGTGTTCTTTTTATGCCGACTCAATCTCCCCCTTTTTTCTTTTCGCTGCCGCGTGTACTTTTTTTTTTTCTTGTGCTTGCGCGCGATACTGGCGACAATGCCGTCATGCGCCTGTCCTATTATAGCACAACCGATGTCTGGTCTCGTTTTATTAATGTGCTAATGATACACGCTTAGAAAATGCACACAAGGGCGACATTTTCACTACTACACTATGAGCACAAATGAAGACCAGGACGTAAAATGTGCGTTCACCTATTGTATTTAAACACACGGAAGACTTCGTCTTCGAATAGTGTTGTTGCACCAGCGCACGATGCACGACCGGTGAGTGGCGCGAGAGGTCGTTCGAACAGCACAGGCAAAGAACGGCGCCATCCTTTCCCTATTAAGGCTTCTTTATTTCTCCCTTCAGTGGCATCGGGTGTCACAATATAAAACGCATACAAAACCAAAGAGACGGCCATGCACACCGTACACAGCGGGTGAGTACGAGTAGCACGAGTCTACACACGCGGACCACCACTCATCGGTCAGAAAACGAAACTACAAAACGTCAGGACAAAAAAGAAAAGAAACCAAAAACGCGGCGCCAGCGGCCGTGCACCCGCGGGGATATCCGGCTCTGGCTGAACGGTTCGGCACGGCTCACTGAACGAGAGAGACTGGCTCTCTAAAAGAACGGCTCTGTCTGAACGGTTCAGCACGGCTCACTGAACGAGACAGCCACTCTCCAAAAGAGCCGCCGCTCACTCATACTCGGCTCACTCGCTCTTTTGGAAGCGCGGCACAAAAAGACATCTCAAGGCGAGGAGGTGGTTGCGACTGCTAGGGGAGGGGATGGTCGCTGCGCTGTTTGGAGGGGGGGGGGGGACAGAAAGGAAGGGAAGTTAGAGGATGGATGGATGCATACGGCTGAACCCTTTGAATCGGCCGGTGGTTCAAGCCACCTACCCATGACTTATCAAATTTTACTCCTGTCTTGATTTTAGCCACCAATCAGCTAACCTTCGCTTGGTTATCTCTACCCGTTTAAAATCTACTTTCCCTGCGCTGTCCTTAAATCCCAATGCCTTGGATAAATCATCCCCACTGCTTTCCACTCTAGGGTGAAGGAAGTGCTCGCCGCGCGCCACGTCGCGGGGGAGAGGGGATTAGAGTGAGAGAATGGGGCGGGGTAGCAAGGGAGAGAAAAAAATAAAGAGCTAGAGACGCGCTTGAAGGAGCAGGTAGCATGCGGAAGGAAAAGAAAAAAAAGTGATGGTCCCTGCGCCGCACTTGTGGAGAGAGGGAGTGGAAAGGAAAGAACCACGGCTCACTCGTTCTTTAAAGGAGTTGCTCAAAAGACCCGGCTCTTTCCTGAGTGACCCAAGTGAGCGGGTGAGCCGTTCAAATGATCCGGCTCACTTCAGTGAGCGGAGCCGTTCTGAGCCGCTCACTGAAGTGAGCCGTTCTGCCCAACTCTAGACGCGTCGCCATCGCCGCTGAGGGCGCTAAGGTCTTGTCGTGCGCATACCTTTTCCGGTTCAAGATCACGACGTTGTGCGCATACCTGTTCCGGTTCAAGATCACGACGTCGTGCGCACAGACCGAGTCATTTTGAAAGCCGTTTTTGTTTGTATTGTAACCCTGCGTCTCGTCGCATGTTATGTTCACGATAACATCGGTACAACATGCATGCGCTTTCTGTCTCTATTTCATGTAACATTGGTCGATCAGCGTAAACTTTTGGATTCAATTAAGCACGAACTGTCCATGGTGGTACTGCGTGTCGAATGTGCTTTGAGATGATTCTGAGCGGGAGATGGTCTTCTGATAATTTGTGTACTACCAGATATAGTCTGGAGATTTGAAACCATTTATCACGCTGAAACAAAGTTGGAAAACTTTTGTGTTCATGCATCTGCTGTCCTTAAACTTGCCTTTTCGGCAATCATTCGCGTGGCTCCTTTGGATCGAGAAAATTGACTACTGTTGCTAGGGGTGCCTGGTAGCAGAACTCTTGGGGACGCCCAGTGGGTCATTTGTTTGTCACAGTGCCGAGTACCAAAGGTACCATTCCTGACTTTTTTCCCAGTCCGTTAACCTCATATTCCTTGCAAAGATTACAGTATGTAATCAGGTAGTAAAAAATTGGTAACTTCTGCATATTTAAGAACAGTTCAGAGAAATGCACATGCAGCATCAGTATTCTCTCGGTAGAATTTCTGAGACCTGGATTCATTTCTTCTAGGACTGTGGCAAGCAGTAGGTCAACTGTACATAAATTTATTTTCCTCTGGTGCGAAGTAAAGAGTGAAAAAGTCATAAGACAAGTCTCTAGTCTGTTTCATTCTCACTGCATTTGGCCAAAGCATAATATGAAATGCTGTATGTTTTATGCCCTAGTTTCCTTTACTTTGAGCAGTAGATATTGAGTGTGAATAGCAAGGCAACTCCACTCGCTGACGGTTTTGCCTTCAGCAGCAAAACAGGGAATACCGTACCCCATGTGTTATCTCGACAGACTCATAACTACGATCGACAGCTGCGTCCACAGCTGCTATCACCTCTTAAGTGCATGCGCTCGTAAGACACATAATAACTCTGGATTGCCATTTACGTAGCCTTGCTCATTGCAGTTGCCGATAAACACCTCATAAGTGGTACTATTATGCACTCTTTTCTTTGGCACTATGTATGAGCTTCTGTTCTCGCACTTTCTATAAATAATTCATGCAGTTTTGAAGTGCGAAAAGGGAATTTACGTTTAACTATATTGTCATGTCAGTATGTTACAGCCAAATTGTACATTGATGTCAGTGCTGGTGGTTTCTTCTCATTATTTTAGGAGAATGTTATAATTTCACCTACAGCAAATAATAGCCCTCACTAATTAGCTGATTTTTTCATGTCCAGTATTTTGATATGCTAAGCCACCAAAGCATGGTTCAGAATGTTGTCAGAACTAAAGGCACTGAGTCTTTCGTGTCAGTAAAAAATGTGCTTTATACCCCTGTCACACGGCATTCTTGAAGGCCTTTCCAGCAAAGGCACCATTTTCACCAAAGGAGCGAAAGCTTAAAGGAGCAGCGATGCAGCTACACCGTGCAGCCCAAAGGTGAAAGTCGTTCAGGCCTAGCACCCGCTGTTATACTCGAGGTGGCTAAAGTGAGTGTTTTAAAATTAAACTGGTGTATTCTGTTCATTCGTTGAGCTTTGACAATTTTTTTATTCTGATTGCTTCCTTAAAAGTACTGCACCAGCTACTCTCATCAGCAGGAGCAGGTTTTGTACGTGTATTGCCTTGGCCACCAAGGGCGCTCGGAGTTGCCGCAACACTTTCACTGTCTTGAAATTTGAACATAAAACATAAACACCCGTACAAAAACCAAAGCCAGACACACCTTTCTTATTTAAAAAAAATGTTTTCAAACATTATTAGCTGTATCGATTTTCCTTTATTGCTTTTACTTTTTGACTTTGGATGGTACTGCGATCACAGGTTCTCGAAGGCCGCGCCTTCGTGCTCTGGAGGTCTCGGTTGAGCGCCTTCGCCTCTAAGGGCCTTAGCGGCAAAGGTACAACATTTGTACCGTGTAGCTGCACTCCTTACGCATTTGGATATAAGGACCTGAGTCTCAAAGGCCTTTGCGGTGCCCGTGTGACAAGGGTATTAGTGTGGTATGGCTGCTTGAACACCTGTCCCTGGTATCTCAAAAACTGAATAAGAGAGGGAAAAGCCTCAGGGTGCTTGCCGACGTTTCTACAAGAGGACTTGTCTTTCTGTGGCAAAGCGTTCATCATTGGTGGGGTTTAAATAAGGTTTTCACTTCGAGGAGAAAGGCCTGTTGTGTGGGACGAGGGTGCGATATGGGAAGGGCGTTACGATGGGGAGTGTGAACCTTGACCAGGCATGATAGCTGCTAAAGAAGATTAACCGGTTGACCTGCAAAACTGTGAAAACAAAAAAACCCAATTCAGTAGAAACGAATCTCGGGGTATGGAGCGTGGACAGTGGGCTTGAATGGCTTTATGTCAAGCCACAACAGGTGGCTTGGTATGGATGGCTGCCTATTCCTGAAAATAGGATAAAGGAATTAAGCAGCATGGCAGAATAAAATACCAGGGGGCAAAATAATTTGAAGGAAAAAGATAAAATGAGGGCAGGTTCAGAGAAAAAGCAAAAAGAAGGGGGGGGGGGGGCGGAGTGTGGCAGCCAAGGTTCCGAGAAGGGATGTCAGGAGGTGCAGGGCGCAAGGTTAAATTATAATGATAAATTAAAGAAAGCAGGAAAGGAGGTCGAAATTATGGGATGGGAAACCTCTGACCATATGCAAGGCCTTTTGAAATAATTACGCCAATTTCGGAATGTACAGAGCTGGCCACATTTAGTGCAAACATGTGAGCGCTTGGCCGCACTCTTTAGAGGTCCACTGCGTGCGGCGCAGCCACTCATTGCTGCAAAATGGCGCAGGAGGAGATGCACCTGGATGTGGTGCTTCGTGTCATCTGTTACACTTCGATGTGTGGCAATGTCAGACGCAGTGGCCCAAAGAGCACAGTCATGTGCTCGCGTGTTCGCACTAAGAGTGGACAACCCTGTACTTGAGAGATTCTAAGTTTCCTCTGTGTATGTTGACCCCAGACGAAAACAAGTTGTCTTGTCGAAACGTTGGCAAGCACCCTGAGATTTTTCCTTCCCTTGTTCACTTTGTGAGTGTCAAGAAACCACCTGCCTACTCTCTCTCTACCATGCACTCCACATCTTGTACGGTTATCTTTGTATGTATACACCAGTGATAAATCATGAAGGAAATCAAGGGATTTGTATTTGTATTGCTTAACACTTACTTTAAAGCTATATCATGAGGGCATAGTTGAAAATGTGCTACGGGGGCTTGGTTGTGTGTCGTGACTGGCTTCTCTTTATCAGGGCTACTTGACAGCCACCATGAAACGCAGGCTTTTGAAAAGTCGTTCCTCAAATAAAAGAGCGTTTCCACTGTTACAATGGAAATATTATTTGCTAAAAACTTCAATCATTGCAGGTCAAGGATTTATATTTTTCAAATAACTAACCGTAAGTTCAATACCTGCAAAAGGAACTTTGTAACTTCATTCCTGCCTTAAAAACCCAGTATTTATTTGCCAGTTTCAGCAAGCAGAGGTCTGTTTCATGGCACATACTTTCCACTACCTTGCGTGAAAATTGTGCAGTACAGGCCCACCATAAAACTAGGGGCATAGTATACTGCTTGTATGCAACGACTTTGGCGTTAGAGCATGCATAGCATGGTCTTAAAGTTATTCTTTTCATTTGCAACTGGTTCATAAAAGGCCTATTCTGGCAAAAGGCATTTAGGAAAATTATCTTCCTCTCAATGCTTCTAAGGATAACTTTAGTTCATTCAGGAAAATGTATATTGACAATATCTCGTAAAGGCATGATTGTCCATATTAGCTCTTGTTACCTCACAGTATTTAGTTTTGTGCCTCCAGCATCACTGACTTGCATCATATGTTAAATAGAGTAGTAAAAAGCTCGCTGTTAGTTTATACCACAACTCATGTTGGGGCTGTGCACTTTTGTGTTGCATGAAATATACTTATGTATGAAACAATTTCTTTCAGCTGCACCTCAAATGATTCAAATTCCACCAGAAGGCTGCAACACAACATTGTATCACCGCTGGTTACCCGGTAGCACTGGGGATCGAACTCCGCATCTCCCGCTTGCGAGGCAGATGCTCGGACCACTAGGCCACTCCAGCGGCCCCGCACTGATGTTGCTTACACCAGGTGCTGTTAAAGCCCCGGTATGTATGTTAAATGCATTTTAGAAAGCCATTCACTTCCAAAGTACTATTTCATATTTATAGCAAAACCACAGTTCGCCTAGCTAGACAAACCTGCTGCATACAAGCCAGCAGAAGGGTTGCACGTACATGCTTCATTAGGAAAACATAAAAATCAAGTAGAGCCTGCCCTTCATGGTGCATTATACCCTGATTTTGAGCAATGATCAAGATGGGCAGATGGTCATTTCATTGAACACTTGCATGATACATTCGTGGAATCGAAAAGGCAAGTATTATTGCAAAATCTTCAAGCAGTGTTTATTCTCAGAGAAAACATATCATGAAAAAGTGTTGGATTAGTTATGGTGCACCTTGTATAGGGGAAGGGGCTCCCACTTTGTGAAAGGCTTAATTTTGGAATAACGACAGCGTTTAGACTAGTTGGGTTACCATGTTTAGATAGTGGATGTGCTCAAAAAGACACTGGAAGTAAGCGCACTGCGTGGAAATCTCTTTCTGTATCCTTGTCTTTTTGAGCGCTTTCGCGATCTAAACTTAATTTTGCAAGAGAGCAAGGAAAACGGATATTTAAATTCTGATAATTAAGGATAAGAGATCATGTTTCATTGTGTTGCTTAAAGTGTACATTGTATCGCTATTGCTGTATTGCAGCACTTCCGTCGTGGCATTGCATTGCAGCCTCTTGACTTTTGTTTATATAATACGCAGTCCTTTTTTTCATTCGACTGCAACACTTTAGGAGTTACTACAGAGTTGTGTGGTAGTGAACTCTCAGATTAATGGTTTGCATTATTACGCCAGCATAACTTGCTAAGTGTTTCACTGCAGTCTTGTTACTAGAACAGCCTCTTGAAAGTATTCAGCCTGGTGGTCATTGAGGGTTACTGTTCACATATCAAAATGCCAAATCAGCTGTATACTCTTTACAGCTACCAGAACTATGGTACATTTCACGACATGCTGGCTGACGAGTGCTGGAGCACCAGACTGGGGATTTGGATGAAAAAATTTTCAAATGTGTGCTCGGTGTCACGCTGTTTTGTTCCAGTTGTGGAGAGGTTTCCTTTTCATATTTGTTCTGTCAGACATTCAAATTTTGGGCAATATGTTGTTTCCTT
Source organism: Amblyomma americanum (assembly GCF_052857255.1). NCBI lineage: Eukaryota > Metazoa > Arthropoda > Arachnida > Ixodida > Ixodidae > Amblyomma > Amblyomma americanum. Next base: position 184,467,241 of record NC_135498.1, on the reverse strand, counting down.
TACCTTGTGTTCGCATTGTTGTGGAGGTTTAGTTTTTGTGGCACAAGCACTCCACTTTATTACTTTTCAGTATAATTTAAAATTTGTAGGGCACGCCATGAAGAATAAAACTTCTACTTGAATAATCTGCATGTGTTTATGTTCTTCATTGTTGATATAGAAACTATAGTCGGGTACAACATTAGAAGACAGGAGAGGCCCCGCCCAGATGACCGAAGCGCAGCAGCCAATAGCCTCCGCGCCTAAAGAAATAGTCCCGCTCAAAAAATTGTGACTGCTTCTAAAACGCGTATTTCTCTGTATAAATAAGATTTGTGTATCTTGATGAGTGGTTTAGTAAAACTATCATGATGCAAATGCTTCAGCACATGCCGGATCGCGAGAGAAAAATAATTCCGTGCCTTCTACAACGCTGTGCGTCGTCTGCTACGGAGCGAGATCGACGGCACCGGGCGTGTAATTACAAAACAGTCTGGCTCAATAGCATAGGATTCATATGTACTTTTTGTGTGTTTTCATAAGCTTATTTTTTTAATGTGTGAGGCTTATTTTTCAATTGCTACTTGTTTCTTTTTTGCGGTTGCGAACCTACAATCTCGTGAGTTCACGCACTTTCGCGCACGGCATTCCGTACCTCTTTTCCGCCATGGAGCCCAGCGAGGTGACATCGGAACGCGAGCCTTTGTTGCCGAACGAGCCTTGTGTCGCGTCGGTGATCACACCACCAAGGAGCCTCGGCAAGAGCAAGAGCGGCCGCATCCTGAACAGCGATTCACGCAACATGATCTTCCACTGCTACACGTTTTGGCGTAACAGGGAGCCTGAACGCAGCGCAGTAGATGCCTTTCGGACGGGGCGGACGTGGTGTTGCGGCCAAGGCCTCGACCAAAAAACCTCCCGATTACCAAGACTGTCAGTTACCTTCGGAATCATTCTTTGGTTTTGTTAACCGCGGATAAGGAAGGGGGTTTTGCGGTATTCCCCAATGATTGTATTAATAAAAAAGCGGGGGATGCGGTTCACTCGGTTTTTAATGAGCGCGGTACTGCCTGCCTTGTAAAAGCCAAAACGAAGGCAAAAAAATTGTGCAAGAAGCTCAATTTAGAAGCCCTGTGCTCCTCGATAGATAAGTGCAAAAAAATGAGCCTGAGCATGTTTTTTACAGCAAAAACTCATAAATTAGGTATGCCTTTACGTGTAATTATTTCGGAGAATGGCGCGTGGCAAAAGTGTTTGGGGAAGTTTTTACAAAAGAACTTAGCTCTCTTATTTATTGACGACCCTTATCAGGTGAAAAAATCGGACGATGTAATTGACATTTTTAAGAATAACCAGGACAAACGGTTGCGTGCCTTCTCAATTGACGTCAAAGACTTGTATTATTCTATCCCACATGAAGAACTGCTAGAGTGCATGAATGAAGTAATTGACAGGTACGGAGCTGTTGCTTTTCAGAATGCCTCCGGCATCTCCGTACAGAACTTCTTGGCCCTCTTACAAACATACCTTGATTCCACTTACGCTGAATTTGATGGGCGTGTTTTTATCCAAAAGAAAGGGATATGCATAGGAGCGTGCATTGCTCCATTGCTCAGCGATTTTTACTTAGCCATGCTAGACAGGACCCTTGAAAATCGTCTCATTAGCTCAAATGCTGAAAAAGTTTGCCGTTTTGTAGATCACTACCTGATTCTGATAAAATCCGATGCGGTGAATTTTGATCAAGAAGTTGATGCCATTCTTTTAGTTTTTTCTGAAGTCCTCGCGCCTCTTGAAGTGACACACGAAGTACCTGTTGATGACTGCATAAAATTTCTTGACTTGACCCTGTACTTCACTGTTGCACATATGTGCTGGTCTTTTGAACCTAGGAGCAAAAAGCCGTTGCTTCCGTATAGTTCCTCTCATTCGAAGCTCGTAAAAAGGGGCATTATAGCGTCTTGCTTTAGTAACGCCATGAAAAAATCTTGCACCCACAGGACGGCCCATAGTTTTTATTATCAGGTTCAGAGGCTCGTTACTGCAGGATACCCCCTCAACGTCTTAGCAGCTGTAGCGGAGGGGATGCTGAAAAAGTTAAAACTTTCTGCCGCTGTCGACCATAGTACCAGAAGAAAAAATGTGTCTGTGATACCCTACATTCATGTTGCATCGCATAATTTGAAAAGAATTGGTAAGAGAGCCGGAGTAGATGGTGTCTTTTCAGCTCCTGTGAAATTGAGAAGTCTGTGCGCGCGTGTAAATGGCCCCAAAAAGTCAAATGAAGGTGAACCCATCTGCACAAAAAAGCATGAGGTAAAATTTGTGAAGTGCGTAGAGAATCTGGTTTATTCGATCCCTTTGAGTTGTGGTGGTGCATATGTTGGACAAACTGGTCGTTGTTTGAACGATAGGCTGAGGGAGCACAAAAATGATGTCAAAAACGCTGCCCGCCACATTGGTGTTCACTGTTGTGATTGTTCGTGCCAGCCTCTGTATGACAAAAGCAGAATTGTTGATAGACACAAAGATCAGCTGACTAGAGAACTTATCGAAGCGTCTGAGATCTTGAAGCTGGGTCAGAGGTGCGTAAGCACCCCTTCTGTCGCTACCTTGCAGAAAGAACATGAATTTTTGCACACGTGTTAGCCTTGTGCTATCATATACGTGCCTGGTTGGAGGGATATCTGTCACGGTTCTGTGTGTTTTTTCTTCTGTTTTTTTCTGTTTTTCTGTTTTTTCAGTGTTCCTGGCGCCTTTATAATCATGGCTCACTGAATAAAACATTCTGTTGTTAGTCAGCGCTGTGTATCGTCCTTTCTTGTCCTCTGGCCTTGTGCCGTTGCGCTGTTTCACTGGAAATAAAGCGTGGAGGAGACGAGCAAGTTTGTCGCTGACATGCTCGGTGTCAGCGAAAGGACTGTGTTCAGGGTGAGGAAGGAAGTTAAAGCATCACATTTTTCGGGTGGCAAACTGACGACGCCGTCCCGAAAGCGCCCACGCAATGCGGAGAAGAGAAGACGCAGCGCGAAGTTTGACAGCTTCACGTTGTGCGCGCTGAGGTCATGTGTGCACGATTTCTTTCGCCGCAACGAGATGCCGACGGTCGAGAAGATCACTACCGAGTTCTCGGAACGTATGGAACTCCCATCACTAATGGCGCGTTCACACTTGCACATTCGGCGGCGAGAGGAAGCGGAATTCGCGGCCGCCGAAATGCTGTCTCGTTCACACTTCCCGGCCACCGCATCGCCGCTCATCGTGTGTGTGTCGTCTGCTCACGGCGTACACAGATGTGGCAAGAGGTTAATCGATGCTGTCTACATACCAAAACCTTATGCACGCTTGCGTACGCTAAATGCAGCTATTTTGTCGGACGTTACGACATTTCTAACATTCTTACTTTTTAAACGCCCAGTGGCGCCATCTGGTGGTTAGGACAGGAAACATTGTTGGCAACAACTCGACGCCCCTCTTAAGCCTAAAAGGGGAAGAATCGTCACCCGAAATAAAAATTAAGGCAAATTTATCGCTCAAATATTTTCTTATGGCCGAGATAAGACAAAGCGAAAGACCCCTGGCTCTTTTATGGCCAGTGAACGCGCTGAAAAAGGCAGTAACAGCGACGAATTCACTCCGAAGCGAGGAGTCCTGCATCGAAGGGCGCCACCATGTTTGTCGCCGCGGGTACTCGCCTTCCTATTGGCTGACGAGTTTCGGCGGATTTTTTTCCGGCGGCAGGATTCGGTCCTGGACCGATCGGCTTTTCCGCTGGGTATTTCGGCGGAATCTCTGCCGAGGAAGCGGATTTTGCTCGCTCTCGCCGCCGAATGTCCAACTGTGAACGCGCCATAAGGCGGTGGACTGTGCGTCGCCTGCTTGCCGAGATCGGCTTCAAGCACGAAAAGAGAAGCCGCAACTCGCTGCTTATCGACCGGGATGACATCACCGATTGGCGGAATCGCTACCTCCGTGACGTGGAGCGCTACCGAGCGGAAGGCCGAAAGATCTACCTGGACGAGACATGGGTGACGGCGGGACACACTCGGTCGATCGTGTGGACAGACATTGTGGTGCAGAAGCGCGGACGCCTGTTCGCTCGAGCAAATGGCCTAACGACGGGTCTAAAACAACCTTCTGGGAAAGGTCAGCGCCTGATCGTCACGCACATCGGCAGCGAGGATGGCTTCGTCGACGGCTGCTTGGATGTATTCCGAGGCCAAAAGACAGGCGACTACCACGAGGAAATGGACAGCAATCGCTTTGAGGGTTGGTTTAATGGCGTTCTGCAGAAGTTGCCAGCTGGTAGCGTCATTGTTTTAGACAATGCACCTTACCATAGCCGGAGAGAAGAGAAATTGCCAACGCCGGCCTGGAAGAAAGAGAAGATACAGGAGTGGTTCACAAGCAAGAACATCACCTACGCTGAAAGGATGATAAAGAAGCAGCTGCTTGAGCTGGTGGCATCAGTAAAGTCACGCTTTCTGAGCTACATCGTACACAATGCAGCTGTAAGCGCCGGTTGCATTTTACTCAGGCTCCCGCCGTACCACTGCGAATTTAATCCCATTGAGCTTGTGTGGGCCAAGGTCAAAAATGGCATCGCTGCGGACAACAGAGACTTCAAGCTGTCCACGGTCGACGCCATCTTGAGGGAGAAAATCAAGCACGTAGCGGCGGAAGACTGGGCGAAGAGCAATCAGCACGTGATGGGCTTGGAGGCAAAGTTCAGACTTGACACGTCTGGGAGTGAGCACATTCAACCCATCATCATCCAGCAGGGTGAAGATGACCCGAAGAAAGCGACTCCGACTGCGAGCTGTCTGGCATTGAGCCACTCGACGAAGCATAACGGCTTCTTTTAACGAAAGAACAGCCTTTATTAGGGCTACCAAAATTTTTCCGGTTGGTTCGCAACAGACAACCATCCCTTCCGTGACCTCTGAAATAAATAAGCAGTTCCATTTATGGCGTATTCCTTATAATATAGCCTCAATTCTGATAAGCAACGTCCAGCACACGTTGTGCTTTATTTAGGAAGTGGCATAGAAACATGTTTAAATTCTGGTATATCTGAATTGAAACTCAACTGTTAACTCTGATTATCTTTGGCGGGCTCAAAATGCTCATTCAGGCAGCCACCATCTAGTTTGACGGGCCCCATGTTGAAATAACAGTATTCAAGGCACGCTTTATAGCTCTGTTAGCAGTCTGCACTGGAAATCGCAGTCATGTCACAGCCAGTGCTGCTGCGATACCAGTAGTCAACACGAAACTGACAGCCACTGTTAGCAGCTTGCACGCCAAAGCCCATTCATGTGGTTTCATTGTTTATTTTGGTTATCTGGCTCACACAAGTAATGAGAATAAGAGAATAAATATAAAACATCATTAGCTTATTGAGGCCCAAAATGCTCATTCAGGCAGCCATCGTCGAGTTTGTCGGGCCCCATGTTGAAATAACAGTAGTCAGAGCACGCTTTATGGCTCTGTTAGCAGTATGCACTGAAAAGCGCAGCCTTGTCATAGCCAATTTTTAATTTATTTATCTGACTCTAGCATTAACGCGAATGCAAGCACAATTATTAACGTGAATAACATTGCTAGCATTTTTTTTTGTCATATTTACGTACCGGAAAAATGCTCAGCAAGGTTGAACGTGTTTTTGTGGGCCACTTTGTTCATTACAAGCCGTAGGCAAAATGACGGCCAGATTCAGACAGTGATATTGGTGAGGTGAGAAATGGTTAAAGCTGAAAAAGCTCTCACAGCACTGCTTTGCTGGACTCCATTCACTAGAAAACTGCATTTGTAATGATGAAAGCGTCAAGACAGGAAATGATAATCCACTGCACAATGTAATGTGTACCCCCACATGTGACGGGCAGAGAAACCATGTATTTATTAAGACTGAATGCAACAACATCGCAAGATGCTGTTGCACAATATGGCACCCTTTCATGTGCACTCCTGGCGAGCTGCCGTATGCACTGATGCATAAACACATTAACAGGGGAAAGAGACGAAGTTATTGCGCAAGCCACGTGATGCTTTTAACATTTTGTATAGGTCAATGTTTCTGTCGTCACAACTGATATAAGTTTCTTAAGTGCAAGTTGGTTAATCACGTTGCGACAACAGCACAAGAAGCAAGGTCAGAATAGTAGGAGAAAACACAGCAAGATGGCAGACTGAGGAGGCAAGGTAGACAATAATGTAAGGATTTAACGACATCGAAGAGGCCAGCCCTGCTATTCACAGGACTTGGTGCTTTGAATGAGACGAGTTAATGAAATTGTAAAGGAAGAGGTGGATGCAGCATGCTTACAAGAACAAACACAAAAATAAAAGGATACAAATAGGAATAATAAACACATACACGCACAGAAGCACTCACATATTCACACAAATGCACACAAACGCGAGCGCGAAAACTAAGATCTAAAATGCAAAAAGGGGAAAATAACAAATATAAACAAACACGCTAGAAAACATGCACACACATTTAATGAAGACGCGAGTAGAGGTATTAGGAGTCAGTTCACAAGCAGCTGTGCCAACTTTGTAGGACTTTTATTTGATGTACATAATGTCTCTGTTACCTTCATTGTCTTGGAATTCTTTTAGTAGCAACATATCATAACAATCGAAAAGCAGCGCAAAGCTGTGTTGTGGGAAAGCAAGTCGAGCGCTGGCAGCACAACTGATGTTCGATTGTGTCACGGCAGGCATTCTACAGCTGGCGCGTGCAGTGAGTGAAGAATTCTAAGCTATACAGAGATGCGATTATGCCAAGCTCCCTTGTAAAGGCACCAGTGTATCGGTCATAATTTTATATTAGTACTAAGGCTGACATTACGGAAACAAACACTGCTCCCACACGCCTGGCCGTTAATAATCCAATGACATTCGCTGAAGCAGCGCGTGTTAGTCACTGATTGTTAGCACTGGTGGAAAGTGATCAATCGACGGTGCTACACAACACTCGAACGACGCCCTGCTAGACGCTCGGCTATCTTATCATACTGCTGCCAACGATCGATAGTTTGCGCGCTGAGCTGGCAGCAACAAATCTTTGCGTTGGAGGTTGCTTCCGCAAATCTTTTCGGTTGAGGAACTCGTAGGTTGGTTTCATCCGCGCACGCTTTTCTCATTTATCCTGAGAATGGTTTTGCTCTATCAATTCATCACGTCTGACGTGAAACGCAGGGGCACAGTAGACAAACACACCCGCCGCTCACAGTAGGTACCAGACTTTGGCAAATTCTCCTCTTGGTAACTTCACTTAGGAGCAAAACAAAACACCTTAGAACAAACACGCACGATGTTTGTTTGCAGCGGTGTGCCGCTGCGGGATCCTGTTTCCAGACGAAGCGCAGAGCAGTCACCGATGTTCGCTGTAACCTTTTTTCGTCGCCTCACGGCTCAGAACAAACGCACGCGGCACAAGTTATGCATCGTAAGCTTGCAATAATATTTCCGACATGGCAGACGCCCACAAACAATTCGAATTCACTCTGACGAAGGGAGACGCACACAGCTGACGCGACTCGGCCCAGTTCGAAGCGAGGGCGGCCATGTTAGGCATGTTCTCTGTCGGCGGGGTCACCGGCCGTCCGGCTCATGACGTCACCTGAAGTGCGCGCCTATTGGCGGAGGCTCGTGTGCATCCGCCTTTGAGGGGCAAATGCCGCTGCCTTCTTAAGTTGTACCTGACTATAAGTTGAGACAGCTTGTATTTTAGCTCTGGCTAGAATTTTTAGGAGAGCCTCAGTAACATAATCACATGACCAACACAAACTCGGTATTATTGTTTGTGCAATAAAAAACAGTTTTAAAATATTTATTAACAGCTGTCAGTGTAGGACTGGCCTAAAATGTTTTGTGCTCTATGTAGCTCTTCTCTGAGGCAGGATTAATTCATCTGCACCTGCAGCCTGATACCGCGAAGATACCAATTCTTGGGTGAACTTATGATTTTTTTTCACTGAGCAAACTTGCATCATCTTGAAGCATGGAACTTGAGCTGATTCTTAACAGCTCTAGTGTAGCGAATTTCATTATCCTCATCGCTTAGTTTACATTCACCTTTGGACAATGGCCTTTTCCAGTTTAATTATCTGTCTTGCACCAGCTGCATGCCACACTATCAGAAATCTCCTAATCTTATCTAGTGAGCTTATAATCAGCTATCTCCTGCTATATTTTCCTTCGGGTGAAATTAATTTTGTTGCGATACAATGCACAAGCTGTTTCCTGTTGTGGTGCTCAGCTTATCTGAAATGAAATGCGTGGGAAATGGGTCTCTGATCACCTTGAGTAGACGAAATTAACTTGTGCTAAGGCACTCTTTGGCCACAGATGCCCTTGTGCCATTAAAATCTATCAAATTCATTCTGTTGCCCTAAGATACCATTGTGATTCATTCTCTGCATTGTATGCCCTGGCCAGATCCATTTTCTTCTTTTAATTTCTGCCAGAATATTAACAACTTCCTTGTTCATCCCTGTTTTGGTTTCACTCGGTCAGTTATTCTATTAATAATTATATTCACTTTATTGAAAACATATTTTGGGCTAAATGGCATCAAGTTTGCCACTGTGCACAATGATATATATGGTTGGTCTTGTATGTCTTTACTTGTGTGGTAATGTTTATTTTGTGCTCACTGTCTAAACAACCTTATTTGCCTATCATATCCTAAGCCCTTCTATACCTATCTTCCTTCCCCCTGGCTCTTTCTCTTTTCAGTCATTCCTCCTCTTTCCTTTACACCGGCCATTGGTCACAAGGCTGCTGTGGAAACTACAGTCAGCACTGGGCCCTTTTTTGTTCATGGAACCTGCACTGCTACTATTAACACTAATAGTACGTTATCAGTATTTTTGTGATACTGCATTTATTGTTATTTATGAAGTAGTTGGCTAAGGCAATGGTAGCAGTGTTGGATATTACAATATATCATGCATATATCTCGCTTGAAATATATCAGTGTGTTCACTATTACACTACCCTCTATTTCTTTCAGTTCAGTTATTTGGCTATAGATATATTGTGCTTCTTTCTTAGTTTAGTGCACTCAAACTAAAACTTTGCGCTTTGTGTCGCAGGTAGAATCTACAATGATTGCTGCTCTGTGTCTTGTAAGCAGGAGGCAGTGTTCAATGGAGCCATGAACTTTCCTTGGAATTGAAAAGCCTTTGCCGTATTATGCGCTGAACCACGAGTGTAAAGAGGAAAATGTCATGCCTTGGATTTCTGCAGAGGTGAGCCATCGCGGTGAATCCACCAGCGCGAAAGACAGGGATGAGAAAAGAGACAAGACAGGTGCTGACTCTTGACTAATGTCTATTGGCGTGAACAGGGAATATATAAAAAGCCAAGCAATACCATAAACCGCGCAGTTACAGATAAGCATAAAGGACAACATGAGTCAAAAATCGCCCTCAACATTTCCCTGATCGAGATAGTCCAACTCATTGCGTGTTAACACGATAGACAAAACACTCGCACATTCCTCATGGAGTCATAAGATGTGTCTAGCCTCGATAATCTCTTATTTAATCTCTCTGAGTTTACTGCCAAAATGCGTGCTGCGAAAAGGAAAGGGTAGCAGACTTCACATCCCGTGCAGTGTACAGCAGAGTTACCCCAACCACCTAGCCAAGCCCCTACCCTCTTGTGTTCCTGTAGTCTTACATTCATACACCTTCCAGTTGCACCTACGTAAACCAGACCACAAGATAGTAATATCTGATAGCACATTCATTTTACAAGGTACATATACAGTTCACTCTACACGTGTACTTTTCTCGAGTCACATTCGCAGAATTATTCTTAAAATTTTACATACTTTAGACAACTTATTAGGGGCCGAGAAAGCCACTTTTACATCATACCTTTTGGCCACATTTTTCAAATTGTGCGACAATCTAAGTACATACGGTTACACAACTGGTCTTTTGGCATCTCGCTGGTTGGCGCCAGCCTGATTGTGCCGGTCACCGCGAAACTTTCTCAGCTTCTTTAACAATTTATCATATGCTCTTGCAGTAACAAGGTTGGGAAATCCTGCGTTCGTTAACCTTAAAATCTGCTCTTGGAAACTAGTCGTCATGCTGTGAAAGCATAATTTCATCAATTCGGAGCCCGCGCTAGAAAGTGCAATGCTATCTTTCAATAGCTTGGAATGGTCGACATGTAGCCAGGTAGCAGCTTAACACTCGCCAGCACACATGAAATGTGCAGAACATCAAGGTACGGTCCAGAAACCACAGCTCTTTTTCTTGGGAAATTTGCTCCAAGTTAAACCTGAGATAAAGACCTTGCTCCTTAAACAACTTGAGAAGATGTACAGGTCCCGAACTATCACAACCTTTATAAAAGACCAGGAAATCATCGACATAGCAAAAGATTTTTCCCCCAGCCCATGCACATTCTGGACAATTATTCTATCCACCCTACTCAAGAAAATATCGCTTAGCACAAGGTCAACCTTCGAACCATTACATATTCGAGACTTTAGAACACACACCGCACTGCGCTACTCTACAAACGTGCTCTTCAAATAAATGCTATTCAATAACATGCTCTTCAGATAAATTTCAGAAAAGAATTCATGCAAAATTATCTCTGGTTATTTGCAAAAGCATCTGTCTACTTCGCATCTTGAAGATCCATTTCTTGTACTCAATTCGCAGTGTGGTTGAGTATCTTAAGAATGACAATCCAGCGGATTGTCTTGTGATTAGTGTCGATGTACAACTATTTTATTCTATCCCGTATGAAGATCTTGTGAAAAGCTTATGAATGTGTATATCGGAGCACAACGATGAGCTCGTGTTTAGGAACGGGTGTGTAACATAATTCTTTTTTGGCACTTGCCTCCTTTTATTTGAAGTGAAGAGCATGTTTGTGGTGTATGGCAGTGCGGCATATGTTCAAAAGTCTGCTAAATGTATCGATTCGAAGGTTGCCCCTGTGCTAAGCAATATTATCTTAAGCAGGGTGGAAGGAATGATTGCCAAGAAATTGCATGGGCTGGGGGAAATCTTTCGCTACGTCTATGATTTTCTGGTCTTTTACAAAGGTTGTGATAGTGTGGGACCTGTACATATTGTGAACTTGTTTAAGGAGCAAGGCCTTTGTCTTAAGTTTACCTTGGAGAAAATGTCCCAACAAAAAGAGCTGCGGTTTCTGAACCTTACCTTGATGTTCTGCACACGCCATGTGTGCTAGCGATATTCACCCAGGAGTGTTAAGCAGCTACTTGACTGTTGGTCAAACGATTCTAAGCTAGTGAAAAATAGCATTGCGTCGTCAAGTCTAGGCTCGGTATTGGTGAAGCCATGCTTTTACAGCGTGACAACTTGTTTCCAAGAGAAGATTTTAAGGCTAATGAAAGCATGATTTCCCAACCATGCTATTGCAGAAGCGTGCGATAAATTGTTAAAGCTGAGCATATAAGATTGGGCAAGTTGGTCTGACATGCTAAAGCTAAGAATGGCGCAGCATCAAGTAACGAGGACAACAGGAGAGCACACCCACGCACAAGTGCCATCCTTGGAGCGGATGCAGAATCTAAGCGCGCGTACTTGACATTCAGCGTTGGCAGCCAAGGATCGGGCTCATTCAATCTTTAGCGTTCAAATCCGTGTTTCCTCGTTTCCTTGACTGTCAACGCTGAATGTCATGCACGCGCTCTTGGATTCTGTATCAGCTCCAGGGTTGGCACTTGTGCGTGGGTGTGCTGTCCTGCTTTCCTCGTTACTTGATGCTGCGCCATTCTTCCCTTTAGCATGTTAAAAGCTGAAACCCCTTCGCAGGGACTGGCGTGATCAGGCCGGGGCCAGCCAGTGAGATGCCAAAAGACTGACTGTGTTACTGTACATACATAGATTGTTGCAAACTTTGAAAACTGTGGCCAGAAGGTATGACGTAAAAATTGTGTGTTAGGCCCCTAATAAGTTGTCTACAATCTGTAAAATTGTTAATAATTTTGTGAATTTCGTTAGGGAAAAGCACATGTGTCGAGTGAAACGTGGCAACATATGTGCCTTGCAACCATTGCATGCATTGCATACCATTATCATGTGGTTGGGTTTATGTTGGTGAAACTGGAATGTGTATCAATGTAAGACTACAGGAGCATGAGAGGTATTTGGATATTGGTAGGGGTTGTAACTTATCTGCATATTACAAGGGATGTGAAGGCTGCTAGCCATTCCTTTCGGCAACAAGCATTTTGGCGCTACGTTCACAGTAGATTAACCAGAAAATTATTTGAGGCTAGACACATCATATGACTCAGTGACGAATGTGTGAGTGTGCTGCCCATAGCGTTAAAATGCAGCGGGTTGGACTGTCTAGATGAGAGGAATGTTAAGTGCAATCTTTTACTTATGTTGTGATGTAGCTTATGTGTAATTGCGTAGTTTGTGGTGTGTGGCTTTTCTGTATACTCTCTGTTCACTTCAATAAACTTCAGTTGCGAGTCAGTGCCTGTTTTGTTTCTATTCTCGTCCTTGTCTTGTGCTGATAGATTCAAGTACTTGTAGAGTAGATTAACGGAATTGTGTACTTGCAGAGGCTTGTGAAAAAACCAGAGGAATTTTCTTTCCTTTATGCAGAATGGAAGGTTGAAATTTTTTTACTTAAATGTTTGCAGCATTAAATTCCATTCGGAAAGGTAAAACCCACTTTATTGTACATTTTGTGTGCAATGGTGCCGATGGCTGCATGCAACTGAAAACATTCGTCCAGGTTATCTAGCTAGCGTCCTTCCTTGTGCCACATTTTCTGAAATATTATTTTGTCAGATTTATTTCAATAAGAATTTCTAAGAACATATTAATTACACCAAATTTGGTGATCATATATGACATATTTCAAAGCGTGATGATCATTGTTATTTTTTAGTCTGGGCAGTACAATGAGAAGTACATAGTATATAGTAAAATTAAATATGACCGGTCTAACATAAACAAAACTACTCTTTTTATAGAGGAAAATTTTGCTACCGAAGTGCTGGTGTTACATGGCATTATGAAGACGTGGACAGTGTGCTGTATTCATGATGGCACGAGAACTTGCGTACAGTGCTTCAGGCAATTGGTGAGTACCTTGGTGCTGTGCTTCTGCTAATGTAGCCAAATTATGTTTTTAATCTAAGAGTGTATCTGAAAACTTAAGCAAAAATTGAGTAGTATTTAGATATTCTTGCACCAGATACCACTGTGAGAATTGGTTATTAATGATGTGTCTCACATGTACCCTTGTCTGCTGAATATAGTAAGCATGGCTTTCGAGCTGAGTGCCTCCGACGTATGAAAAAAAAATGGCCACTGGACTGCTCCACGACGCGTAGAGCAGCCCAGTGCAGCACATTCAGGCTTCAAGGAGTGGAGAATGAAGGCAGTAAATAATTCAAAAGTAGAAAACACAGCACAAACCACAGGACAAGGAAACTGACAGAACACACCGACCCTGATGACACTATTTGCATGAAGGATGTTATAAAGTTGCCTGTCATGTAATGCAAGATGGAGGTCGCACAGGACGGTTGTTAAATATGAGTTGATGCAGACGCCTTCTGTCATTACGTAGTGCTCACTGTAGAACTCGAGCAAGAAGCAAAGGTAACAGCTGAGCATGGCCAGACTCTTGTGCTTTCCTCCGCAAGCAATCTGGAATTGCACTTAGAAATCTTTTATGCTTTCGCTTGACATATACATCATTGCTGCATGTGGCGGGGAAAAGTACATACCCTTGATGTCAAGTGACAGTGCACTCACAGGGCTGGTAACAGCTCACTGAGGTGTTGTGATATATCTACAGGGCACCTCATGAGAAATTCTTAGGCATCAGAACACAGAGCCCTTGCAGGAATTCTCTCAAAGTTTGTTGCCACATGGACATCTTCGTAATCAATGTCCCTAAAAGGCGAGCCTTCATTTAGTGTTAGAAAAAAAGGCCTAGGACATGGGTCTTTTTGCTTCTCCATTAGTGCCAAAATATTTGCTAGCGAGATCTTTCGCAGATATATAATTATTTCACAAAATGTTAAGAAGGAGACTGAAGCTGTGCCAAGCAGTACCAGTAAAAAACGTATCACAGCTGTTCAAAAAGCACAAAGACTCATGCCTTCATCCTTCTTTTGCATCAGACACATGAGGACACTTCGTCTTTCTGGGCCATCATTTTGAAAAGGTACACATGGCAACGGCCTTTGGTTAAATTTCTGCAAAGAGCCGTTTTTTGAAACTTGAGCATCCGTTCCTCGTGAGGCACACTGCAGAGATATTGGAATGCCTTAGTGAGCTGCTTCCGGTACGTGTGACTGCATTTTCACTGACATCAGATATTAGTACATTTTCTTGCACATGCTGAGATAATGGAAACTATGAGTGAAAACATGCGGTTTGGGGGAAGTGTGTTTCCTGGGGCCGTATTCCAAGTTTGTGTCATAATAAAAAGCGTTATAATCTGCCGCAACGGGCACACCTGAGTGGTTGAAACGCCAGAAGCGGAAGTGGGGGTTCGGATGCAGCGAAAAGGGTCGAAGAAACCGGACGGTGACGTCAAACATATAGCACATAGTGTGCGCAGCAGATGCTCGACAGCCAACATGGCGGCATGCTCTGAAGTGAAGCCTCTCGCTTCGAAGTGAACTCGTCGATGTTACTGCGTTTTTCGGCCCGGGAACTGGATATAAACTGAGTGCGGGACATTCGCTTCGTCTTGTCTTGCCTATAACAAATTGGATGTACGATAAATTTGGCAAGCGTCCCGCATTTTTCAGATGTTACCAATGTTCCTTGCTCGCTAAGTTGTGCATTTAGTACTATGTACAGAAAGGCACCTGCATTTATTTATTTATTTATTTATTTGTGATACCCTCAAGGTACAAAGTACATTTCAGAGGGGAAGGGCAGTTGTTAACAAGAAAAATAAACAAAGCACAATTCATACAAAACTATAGAACAACGGAGGCAGGATAAAAAGAAGTGAGCAAAATGAACACGGAACAGATTAATAAAATAGTTTAAGAACAATACTAATACGTGGAGAACACAACACTCCAATAAAATATAAAAGCGATCATTATGTAATCAGAGTGGTAAGTATTCTTCTAAATTGAGTTGAATCAGTGATGCTAGTTAATGATGCGGGTAGGGAATTCCATTCTTTAGAAGTTAGAGGAAAATATGATTGCGCACATGTCACTGTGTTACAATGAGGCACTGTGACCTTGTGTTGATGATCACGACGGTGAGAAATGAACGGTGCTGGTTGAATCCATCGAGAGCGAAGTTGAAAATTGGAGTAGAAAATCTTATGGAATAGGCAGATGCGGAAGTGCTTACGGCGGGTAGCTAGGGGCAGGAGGTTTAAAGACTTTTTCATTTGGGTGACGCTAGATGTACGATGGTAATTGCCTAAAATGAATCTAGTTGCACGATTCTGGACAGTTTCCAGAACCTGTGTCAGTGAGACCTGTCCAGGGTCCCATATAGATGAAGCGTATTCCATTTGCGGTCGTACGTAGGTCATGTATAATAATGATTTTAATGAAGATGGAGCAAGTGTAAAATTTCTTCGAAGATAACCAAGCGTTTTGTTTGCTTTAGATGCTCTATGTTCTATATGAAGTTTCCAGGACAGGGTGTTAGTTATATGTATGCCAAGATACCGGTACGATCTTACGCTTTCAAGGGGATGACTGTGAAGAAAATAAGGAGGACAAGTAGTATTTGAACGTGAAACTCTCATAGATTTGCATTTTTTTAATATTTAGTTCCATTTTCCAATTATGACACCAGTCTAGTATGTTATTAAGATCGACCTGGAGAGAGCGAATATCGGAATCGTTAGTTATTTTACGGTAAATCACGCAGTCGTCGGCAAACAAACAAATCCTAGAGTTAACAGTAGCAGGCAGATCATTAATATAAATCAGGAACAGTAAAGGGCCAAGGACAGATCCTTGAGGAACCCCAGAACCAACTGGCACGGTAGAAGAATTACTGTCATTAGCATGCACAAACTGAAGGCGAGAAAAAAGAAACGCGCGAATCCAGTTCAGAACAGAAGGGTCAATATTTAGAATGCTGAGTTTATATAGAAGTAATGAATGGTTAACTTTATCGAATGCCTTAGCGAAGTCGAGAAATATGCAGTCTGTGGAAAACGCGGAGTCTAAGTAGAAGTGCAGATCATTAGTAAAGGAAAGTAATTGAGTTTCACAGGAGAAACCTTTCCGAAAGCCATGCTGAGTCAGAGAAAAGAAGCTATTATCTTCAAGAAAATTAACAAGGTGAGTGAGAATTATATGTTCCATTATTTTGCAGGCTATTGATGTGAGAGAGATGGGTCGATAGTTAGATGGGTTCTGTTTGTCACCGGCTTTATGTACAGGTATGACATTAGCAGTTTTCCAGTCCTCGGGTAGTACGCCATCATGGTACGACTGTGAGAATATGCTTTCCAAAATGATAGAGGTATATTCAACAGTATTCCGAAGAAATTTGCTATTAATGCCATCGATTCCGCTAGAAGATGTTTGTTTTAAATTATTAATGATCGGTATAATGCCATGAGAGTCAAACACAATTGGATCCATACAGTAGTAGTTACACGATTGGAGTTTGGGATGGTGGCGATCAACGGATGAGGAAGAAAATGACTGGACAAAAGAGTCATTTAGTGAAGTGGCACAAAGATGGTCCGGAATGGGATTTCCAGTTGCT
Organism: Amblyomma americanum; assembly: GCF_052857255.1. NCBI lineage: Eukaryota > Metazoa > Arthropoda > Arachnida > Ixodida > Ixodidae > Amblyomma > Amblyomma americanum. The sequence continues at coordinate 184,450,514 of NC_135498.1, read as the reverse complement.
GAAAGTAATGACACTTTGTCGTTAGTGCTAGGTTTTATTATGCTCCAGAAGCGTTTAGGATTAGACTTTAAGGTGTTCGGGAGGGTTACATTAAAAAAAGAAAATTTAGTAGTCTTTAGTGCACGGGAATAGGCTAAGGCAGCTGATTTATATGCAGTCCATCGCTCAGGTTTTAATGAATTCCTAGCAGTTCGAAAAAGTCTTTTCTTTTTGTTAGAAAGGCGGTTTAAATATCGATTATACCATGGAGCTTGGTTATTTGAGTAGACGCGCCGAAGAGGAATATGTCGGTTAATCAATTCAGATACCTTATTTCGGAACATGCACCAGTTAGTTTCCACCGAGCGCTCGAGGTAATTAGGCAAGAATATGTCTAGAAAAGAGCTCAGTTCATCATTAATAGCAAGAAAATTAGCCTTGTTGTAGTCCCTAATATTTTTGGAGCGGTTTGATGAAGGTACGTGTTCATGAGTTAACGTGAAATGTAATACATCGTGGCCGCTCAGGCCAGGCATATGTATTACAGGTGACGTGCAATCTTCTGCAGTCGTTAATACAAGATCTAGAAGAGAGGATGAATTTTGAGTAACACGTGTGGGTGAAGTGACGATTTGTGTCAAGCCAAAGTCTGCGCAGATGGTGATAAATTGGTTAGTTTCTGCGCTCGGTGGGTTAGAAAAAGGGAACGTGTGTGACCAGATAATGTTGGGATAGTTGAAGTCCCCCAAAAGTAGAATTTGTGCGCTGGGATATCGAACAGTGATTTGATTCAGGCTGTCATGCAAGCTATCACAGAATGACATATCGCTGGAAGGGGAGCGATAGCAAACGCCGATGATCACTTTCCTGAAACCTAAATTCACGCAGCACCACACAGATTCAATATCAGAAACAATTGATATGCAGTGACAATCAAACTGCTCGTCAATTGCGAGCAAAACACCACCACCTGTTCTTTGAGTGCGGTCACTGCGGTAGACAACATATTTTTTATCGCAATGAAACAATTCTGAATTAGATATTTTGCTGCTGAGCCACGTTTCAGTTAATGCAATAACATTTGCTTTGAGGTCGTTAATCAAGGTGCATAATTCATCCTTCTTACGAAAAATACTTCGAATGTTAGTATAACAAACACAAAATTCTGATTTCGATGATGTGGCATCTCTTCCCCTCGCGCATTCCTATTTCTTATCCTTATCGGGGAGTAGTTGGCGTCCAGAACGAAGAAATCTAGGTGATGCAGAAGCATTCATCGGTGCAGTATTCGAGGATGCGATTTCAAAAACAATGTCATCTACTTCATTATAACTGTAACATTTTCCATTGACATGCAGTTTCTTATACCCAAGTTTATATGGTTTATGCAGGCTTTTACCGTATTCTCTTAGCTTTTTTTGAATGTTGCGTGTGGCAACGCATAAGTCCTCACTGAGAGCAAAGCCAGTGTCTTTTAACATGGAACATTTTGCGAAAACTGATTGTCTGTGCTTATAGGTAGCAAATTTGACAATAACCGGCCTTGTTTTTCCTTCTACAAACCGACCGATCCTGTGCGCACGTAAAATGCTTTCACTTGTTAAGCTGAGGTTTAGTTTATCGGCAATGACCCCTAAAACTTTCTCTTCAGAATCAGCATACGCTTCACTTTCATCGTCTTTTATTCCGTAAAAAAGCAGATTGTCGCGTCGAGAACGGTCCTCTGCGTCGTCTAATCGGTGGCGCATTGCGCAGGCTTCCAGTTCAAGACGTTTAACTTTATCGCTTAGCTCATTAAAATCGGCCTGCCAATGCTGAAGCATTGAAGTCTGGCCTTCAACAACGTCTAACCGGGTCTTTATGTCGGAAATAGCTTGAAAAGCGATTCTTTGCTGGTCTTTCAGTTCAGTCACCGTCTCGGCTACCGATTTTTGCACTGTTTCCATCCTGATTGAGCGCTCGCTTAAATCTTTGAGTGTATTAAGAATTTCCGCAAGAGTCTGTTTGTCAGGACCCGGATTGCACTCTACGTCCCCACACAAAAGCAATAAAAGTGAACAGAAAGGCTCGAACAAGGCTCCAGGGCATGGAAGCACGACTATAAAGGCATCATCTGACTTAAAGCAGTGGTAAGGTAGTTTGAACTGGTAACTGACCTGCATGACGAAGAAGAGCGCGCGTGAGCCTCCCATTCTTTCGGTGCTTCCATGCCCTATGAGCGGCGGCTGCGCAGCACATGCTTTTATACGGTGCACAGTGGGGACTGTCGATGATCCTGTGGCTGCGATAGACTGTGGCAGGACGTGATGAGGCAGGAAATGTTGAAGCTGTTCATGTCGGCAAGTTGTCAACCAGTCGCATCCTGGTGGAGCGGCAATACTGGATGCCCCTGAAGCAGAGGCGTTGATGGCGAGCGCGCTCAAAGGATGCACTTGGCCATGGTCCACCCAGGCGGCAGCCGGAAAGAAGAGCAACTGCATGACGAAGAAGAGCGCGCGTGAGCCTCCCATTCTTTCGGTGCTTCCATGCCCTATGAGCGGCGGCTGCGCAGCACATGCTTTTATACGGTGCACAGTGGGGACTGTCGATGATCCTGTGGCTGCGATAGACTGTGGCAGGACGTGATGAGGCAGGAAATGTTGAAGCTGTTCATGTCGGCAAGTTGTCAACCAGTCGCATCCTGGTGGAGCGGCAATACTGGATGCCCCTGAAGCAGAGGCGTTGATGGCGAGCGCGCTCAAAGGATGCACTTGGCCATGGTCCACCCAGGCGGCAGCCGGAAAGAAGAGCAACTGCATGACGAAGAAGAGCGCGCGTGAGCCTCCCATTCTTTCGGTGCTTCCATGCCCTATGAGCGGCGGCTGCGCAGCACATGCTTTTATATGGTGCACAGTGGGGACTGTCGATGATCCTGTGGCTGCGATAGACTGTGGCAGGACGTGATGAGGCAGGAAATGTTGAAGCTGTTCATGTCGGCAAGTTGTCAACCAGTCGCATCCTGGTGGAGCGGCAATACTGGATGCCCCTGAAGCAGAGGCGTTGATGGCGAGCGCGCTCAAAGGATGCACTTGGCCATGGTCCACCCAGGCGGCAGCCCGAAAGAAGAGCAACTGCATGACGAAGAAGAGCGCGCGTGAGCCTCCCATTCTTTCGGTGCTTCCATGCCCTATCTGGCGCCCATTCTGAGCTACTTTCTATTTGCACAAAATGATAGACAACTGTAAAGACTTTCATGCGCACAGTGCCGCCCGGGAAAGCGCATTTTGTCTGCTTCTTTCTCGACCTGTGGTTTTTTACTGTTTACTGTTATGAGAAATGAATTTTGGGCAATAAATTATAACCGGCTGGTTCTCAGTGAATGGCTTTTGCAAGCTTCTACGAAAGCCGATTGTTCAATAGCGGATGGTTGAAATGTATTTGTGAAATTTATATTTGGTGTTGTGTGACTACTAAGTGAGGATTTTTTTTGTGCTTTTCAGATGGATCCGACAGCAATGTGCAGATGTACAATGTGTGTAGTTTGCCATGAAAATAAAACGTATGCACTTGTACTCACCCAAACACTTACCACTCTTTCATTCTAAGCTGCATTCTTTGTACGTATGCAATACATAATATGCGTAAAGGAAAGCCTTGTACATAACACTTATTTCTCCGGCACCTGGACGGCTATATCTGCAGTGAACATTGTGGGCAGAAGCTATACGAAGACACATGTTCATGTACTACAGAAAGTACATAATTACAATACAGAAAATTTTCGCTCTAGATGAAATGAGTTCCGAGTGAACGGAGGACGTATGCATACACATTGCGGAAACTTCAATAAGAACAAAACAGAAGCATTCGTTGTGAAAAAACTATTTCGGTCTAGTGCATAGCATGGCGTAACTTTCCGTTACCAAGAGTGTGACAGTCGTCATACGGAGTCTCTGTTTCTGACATTTAGTCCGTACCTCATGTTGCGGAAAACCCTCCGGCAACGCATTACCAGTGGATTTCTCTGTACTGCGGAGCATTTTTTTTTTACAGTGTGTACGCCTATTTTTGTCGCTGAGTTTCTGGCCATTGAGTTGGCCTTAATAACGATTCTTTGCAGTATCTCTCAGGTTATTAAACTTTCAGACAGCCTTTCCGTCTTGACAGCGTTCGAAAAATCCAGGGATACTCCTCTGAGCCGTTCCCGACGATTTTTTATTCCACCACATGTTACAGAAGTACGTCTTCACTGGGTCTCTGGGCTCTGTGGCATTTTTTTCTAATGAGAGGGCTGATCTTCTAGCTAAGTCCACCCTTGGGGGATCTATTGTCCCGTTCGTCCCTAATAGTCTTCTTGACTGCAGCACGCTTCCAACGGTTCCAGAGATTGCACAACTTGAGCCATGAGCCTCTCCTTGCTGTAGCAGATTTGCAGCACCTGGCATTTCCTTGGAGTGTGCTGATGTGCAGTTCAAGGAAATGTGAGGTGTCCATGACCATCTTGCGCTGCAGAATACCGCGACTAAATATCTATTTAAATCGATGAGGGTTATCGCTGACCAACCTCCGTGAGTCTTGTGGCGAAATTGAGTCAATTCATCACTTTTTTCTCTTTTGCCGTCGGTTCGCTTTTCTCCGTACAACATACTTGAAGATTATCTCGCTCGACTGGGGCTACCTCTATCTATTCCGTTCTTCCTCTCCTTCGGAGCAAGCGCCAAGGTATATTACTTAAAACCAGTGCGCGATTTTATTCACGGATATAATTGCGTCAGGTAGATTCTTAAGCTAGAATGTGAATTCACAGCTTTTTTATATACGTTTTTTCATCACTTTTTTAATCCAAATGCGAGTCTCCTTCACAAAATTATCCAATTATGCACTCCTTACCCATGTGTGCGTTTGTAGCAGCAATGAACCCTGGCCAATCCACTGCAGTGGGTACGCGTCATTAAGCCTGAGGACATCATCATCATCAACTCTAGCGGCGCCTTGCTGGCACGGCAGCCTACGCTATGCTCTGGGGCACCCTGAAATAAATGTGGCCACACCGCATCTGGATTTTTTGCGCGCTACATAGTTGGTGACCTAGGACAGCTCGAATGCCCCCACAATCGGAGCACCGCAGCTGTATCTTCGAGTTCCTTCCTCTCCATGGACCTACCGCAAGATGAGTGGCGCCTGATCCCGCCCCAACACCCGTCCCGAGTACAGCTGTGGCCATTCCGCCCGCACAGCCCCATTGTTTGGTTCGTGCAAGTGGAGGCCCAGCTATACACCAACAGCGTGTCGTCGCAGATTTGGCGGTTCCTCCTTGTCAAGTGGAAGTTGCCCGCCAGCATCTTTGACCAGCTTGACCTTCCACCGCCGGATGATCACCTGTTCGATGGAGTGAAAGAACCTTTATTCGGTTTTACGGTGCTCCACTCCACCACCCCGCTGCCAGCAATGTGCCACATAGTGGGGCGACGGAAGCCAGTACAGCTGCAAGCATGCGTCCGACAGCGGCTCCAGCTCAGCCTTTCTCGCACACTAACGAGAGTACACTCTCGCTATTGCCGGCTGAGATACCACTCGCTAAGCGCCCCATCTGTTCTACTTTTGCTTCTACCTGTGGATCCCCATCGCCTTCCACGCAAAGTTCGTCAGCACCTCCGTTCCTGCCGCCCGTGCAGCCCACTCTGCCTCCTGCCGTCAGCCACACGCACACTCAACGCTGTCGAGTTTCGCCGGACAATCTGCTTGCATCGCACCACGCCACTTGCTGTACATCTGATGCCGTCAGCCATACTTTTGCCACCGTGACAGCCTAGACAAGCACTGCAGCTCCTGTTTTCCGCGAGGCGTCCAGACACTACCGTGCGTCTCATTCACCGCAGCCGGTGGAGTCTGGACCGTCCCTCACGGCCATTTGTGACCATGCCGTCTCCTACTGCTCCTTTGCCTCTACTGACTACGCTGCCGTTATCTCAGCTTTCGCTCTCTTCATTGCGGCTGGCACTCATAATTCGCGTACTCCAGCTCCGTCTCCGCACCTTGCGACCGTTCCGTGCATCACAGCCCGTGAGAGTAACGGCGAGCGGCAAGTTCAGCGACGTGCGACGTTTTTGCGTCGCCGGCACAGCAGCCAGCGAATCCGTACGTTCAGGCCTCGCTGCCGACCACGCCGCAGTTGACCTCACCGCCGTGTACCTAGCACTTGATCACGTGAATGCCGCACTTACCGCCGCTGGCTTATAACCTCCTCCACCTACGGGACTGCCTCAAGCCCATCATCCGCCCAATCCGGATCCGCAGTGCCAGGGAGTAGACGAGCCAACCGGCTTTCCTTGGGCGGCAGCACCCATATGGTCACTCCGTCCGCGCTTCCATTTCGTGGCAAACCTCAACCACTGAGAAGTAGCTAGGGTCTCCCTCCCGAACTTGCACCGTTTACCCGACGGCCCCGCATGGAACTAGTGATCTGAACTTAAACGGCCTCTCACAATTGTTCCTTTTCATTCAGTGTCTGTGCTCCCTTGTGCATTCTTCCTTTAGTGCGTCTCCTCTCGCGCCAACTCCTTGTTCGCGCTGGGCGAGGTAAAGCCCCTTGATATTGAAAGTAGCGCATTTCTGTGAACTTTGCCGCCGCACCGCGGACTCTCGCATGTCCTCCTCGCCCGACTCTCTGCTCGGCGCTTTTCTGAACGATGATTGGTCCCTCCAGCCATCGCGTCCAGGCTACGCGCGGGAAAGGATCGTTTTCTTCTGTTTTTCTTTTTGTCGGCTTCATGCGCAGGCCGTCTGCCTCTGCTGCTGGTCCAGCTCCGTTGACTTACGCGCTGACTATTCGAACTCTACATTTAGTGCCGCGTGAAAATGGCATCGTGCTGTTCGCGCTTGCTCGAGGAAAAAATGACATCAGCCGAAGAAAAAAAGTGGATCCCAACCATCGCCCTCAATGACTTTGTTCCGACAAAGCCAACTGCGAAGTACTATGCATTTCGTGTTATCCGAACTAGTGTGCATAATTAAAACCTCTTGCGAGGTCATCAGGAAGCTGATAATCTTGCCTAATTCGCTGCTCACTGTGCGTCGTTTACATGTTAATCTTTCCATTTGATGGCATTACTCTGTGGGTTCTATTGGCGTTGGTTGGCGTGCGGATTGCGCTTATTATATCCGCTTTAATTTCTGAATCTCAGTGTGGGTTACCGCGAAAAACGTTTGCATCGTCGTGGTTAATTTTTTTTGCTAGTAAATACGCGTGCTTCTGACCTCCTGCAAAAAAAAAAAAACATGTTGATTTTCATAGCGTGTGCGGCAGCCTCTCTCTTGCGTGCCCCAGAGCTTTTGCGTGGTAGCTTTAACGGCCTTATACCGTTTTCTGTCTAGGGATGATAAGGGATGTTAATATTTAGAGCGATTAAGGCACTCGTTCCATCATCGCGACTGGGTGCAACTCTACCGCCATTCCGAGATCTAATGCCACCCGAAGAGCGAGTCACAGAAAAGGCGCCTTTTCGAGCGAGCTTTAACTTATCGCAGGAGAAATTGTTATGATAACTGCATTAAATGATGTTTTCAAATAACATCAGGTTCTTTAACTCAGTAGTTTATAAGATATACTACGAATCGCTTCCCTGAGACTCACTTAGTCACGGAATAAATACATAATTTCTGATCGCGATTTACAGTGCTGAATGTTGATTCAGCACGGGCATCTGAAGCATTCCTTGAATGCATTCTAGGGATTAACGTGGATGAGTCATCAAGAGAATATCATATCTTTCCGCCACTTAAAAAACTCTTCTGTTGGCACCAGCAATCACTCCAAAATTTTAAGCCCAACCCTTGGCCAGGCGCACTTCTGAACATTAGTTAAAGTTAACGAAAAACTAGAAAATAAAACTCTTCTCTTTTAAGCAGCCGTGAAATTTGTAATGACGATGCAATAAAGCCGCGCCGTGTTCAGCACACCGAGGAGCCAAGCTTAAGATTTTCGGTCTGAAACCTGCTAAAAAATGCATAAAGCGCTTTAAAGAAAACTTCACAGCACCTTCGCAGCTACTCGCGAAACATGTTACCTAAATCGCCGCAATCTTTATCTCGCTCGACTGCAAAAGAAGCGCGTCATAAACAGACTTTCTGTGAAAATGTAGTGCTAGCTCAGATCTACCTTTAGTGGAGCGCCAATGCGCTGAAAAATATTGAATATACAAACGTAACACAAATCTTAGGCTAATAAAAACTCCCGTATTCAGGAGGACGGAGTGTGCTTTGATTGTTATTGCTGCAAGCGCTCTTTACTCGAACGAGAAGGTGATAAATGTGGGTCGTGGTTGAGTCACGCACGTCGCATCACTTTCTAGTGGTTCTGTTTAAAAATAGAGCGTGAAAAAAAGTGCAAACTTCGGCGCGCTTATGTGTGCCAGCGAACACATCGGGCCGGCGAGCGCGCGATGGCCATCGAAGCGTGCCGTGCGCAGCGCGCACAGTCAGCGGGCGAGGATAATCGAGGAGAAAAGCGCCGGAGTTCTAAAACGCTTTCTACCTAAGTCCATTTCCTTACCCTACTAAAGGAGGCCTTCATGCTCCGTTAACGTAAGGCGCCCTACAAGGGCCGCCCCGAATTCTGAAAGCTCCCTTCACACTCCCTCACGAAAGGAGCGCATCGCCTAAGGGGCACCTATGACCCGTGTGCGGTCGACATTATATGCAATAAATATGAAGAATATGTCAATATCTGACGAAAATAACTTACTGTGTTGATGGACCCACATTCATATTGATATATCCGGACATAATACGAATTTTATTGATCGCGTCCTGGCCTAAAGTATTGAACATTTTACATTCGGCGGAAAAGCAAGCTCCTCTGGCAACAAGTGCTTGCAGCGTGCGCTTTTTTTTATTTTCTGTCAGAAGCAGTCGAAAGTCGTCGCGTCATGCCCGGCAAAGTATTTCACTGAAGAAGAGAAAGACCTCCTTAGTGAGCTTGTAAGGAAATATAAAAATGTAGTGCATTGCAAGAAGACTGAGGCCGTTTCGCTCAACGCGAAATCGAGAGCGTGGGAGCGCTTACGCACGGACTGCAACAGTATGCCCAGCGTTCGCCCACGAGAAGTCAAATAGCTGAATAAGCTGTGGGACAATTTTAAGCAAGAGCTTTAAAGGAGAAGGCGAGGGAAACAAGAGAATTGGTGACGACGGCTAAGTTTCCGTTTCTTCTTTATGTGATGTTACAAATTTTAAAGTATGGCATATTACAGGTGGAGGTCCACCGCCGGACCATTTAGACCTGAAGCTCGTAGAAACCGATTTTCTGCCGCATATTGCGGTGAAGGTGCCCAACCCGTTTGACAGCAACGGGCTTCATCCGCCAGCCAGCCAGTCAGTACTCTCATTGACGGCATGATCCGCGAAGAGAGACGGCACGACGAAAGTGGCAATAGTAAGCGGAACATTCCATTCTTGCGGTGTTTCGGCTGCCGGCGCCGACCTCGCTGATTGAATGTTTTGCAAGCAAGTAGCGTTTGCGAATCTCTGGCGGCCACCTCCTCCTGATTTGCATTTCATAGAAAATGAATACGCTGTGCTGCACAGAGCCCGGCACGCGAGCACGCTGCTCGGCAGCTATGCACAGAACTTTACAGGAGCACCCGACTCGCATCGATTCGTGACGTGAGCTCGTACCGCCTGTTGTTTACTGCGAGTCATACTGAGCGCTACAGTACATCGTATTTACGCCAAATAAAAATCGTTTTGCCGCTTTCCGCGACTTGTGGACGCTCCAAATGACTCATTGCGCTGTTATCCTGGATTCTGCATCTGCATGTTGGATTCCTCAGCCCATCTGTAAAGGCGCAGTATCCAAGCTCCCACGGCAACACAGCTGAAGAAGCTCGTGTGTCTTAAAAGGTAGTTATAATGTTTGTGCCTAATTTACTGCCTCAGAGTGTACATTAGCAGCAAATACTTGCTGTGCACAGTGATGTGCTTGTCAGTCTTGGTGCTTAAAACACCAAAGAAAGAGGTCTGGTTTTGTTCAATCACATTTATTTGCTTGATTTTATCAAGAATGTCTTGAAATGCTTTATCACAATTTCTAGCAGAATACACACCAGACAGCCAAGCTAATGGCAGCCAAATGGTGGATGAAGTGCTCCGCAGCTCGCCAGCACCTGCTGTCAGCAATGCCGGGCAGGCAGCCGAAGAGGAAGAGGAGACCCCCAGGTCCACACACACAGCAACGACACAGAAACCGAGCCAGCGGTTTACCGTCGGCAAAGTGGCCAGGTTGCTGCCATGGAGCAAGCTCTGTCGACAGTTGAGGCACAGTTTCAGGCTACAATGCGCATTGAACATCAATCAAGGCTAAAAATTATTGCAGATTAGCAGGCGCTAAAAGAGCAGCAATACGCTGATGAGAGGAACGAAAGAAATGTATTTAATAAAATGATGAGTGTGTTGCGAGAAAAAGAAAAAACACAGAAGCTTAAGCAAGCTGTACTTGCTAAGCAACTCTAGACTCTCTCTGCAAAGCATCACTGAATAAAGTCATTGTACCTAGTATTGTGCCAGTGTCTTTCAACCCTTTAGCAACTGTTTAGGTCATTTTAGCATTCCTGCCGCATTCTCAGTTCACGCTGATACTCACTTGCAATTCCAAAGCATTCAACGCACAAATTTACCTCTAATAAGAGTCCGTCTAACTCCTCCCTCGACTCTGGTTGTTTGCGAAGCACCGCTGAATAAGCCGTGCTCTCAGCTGGGAGCCCCGATGGGTGTCAGGGGGCCATGGTCCTTCAACATCTTCGTGCTCGGGCTCGTCGCGATTTGTAACTGGGTCCCTCAGGGAACACGAAATGTGATGTAGTGCTGCGCACGCTGTTATGATGGCAGCTCACCGTTGCGTCTTAGTTTCAAGCTACTTTCCGAAGCACAAAAATATCCTCTTCCACACTACAAATGCTCGCGCTACTGAGTTCCGCGTCTTAATATGACTCCTGTTGTACCTGGAGGAAGCAAGAAAAATAATTAACACATGCATATTACACGCCGGTGCAGCAAAATTGTTTATCTTGCATTTTCTGTGCACATATTTGCGGGTTCCTGAGTGGCGTCATCATGAAGGGCAAATGCGTATCCTTGATCTCTAAGGACATCAGGTACTGCCTTTTGTTGGTAGCTCGCCATTACTCGGCTGTTACAGAAGACGCGGTTATCGTGAACGGAACCAGGCAAACTTCACACAGCACCATAAAACTGAAGTTTGGGGCCTATGATAGCCTGTAAAGGAAACAAGAAAAGGAAATTCAGACCATTGTGGCACATGAAAGAAAAACGCTTTATCTAACGACAAATTAAGCACTCAGCAGCTCCTCGGCCAGTCATACTAGGGCTAATTTGACAGCCAGCTATGCCAACCCGGGCCAGGAGCGCTAGGTTGACGGTGAAGGGCTGCGGGAAAGGGCATTGCAAGGCTTGTGGTGTGTATGCATAATGCCACGTAAACATGCAAATGTAGTGTGCCCTGTTGCCTTGAAAACTACTCAGCATAGGTGAACCTACACCAGGCTCATAACATTTTTAAGGCAACAGCCTTTCTTGCCTCATCAGTGTTTTTCAAGACCTGCCCGCATGAATCGTGTTCAAGTGTCCGCTCAACCTGTCAATAAAACCAAATGTCATTCAAGGTCATCAATAGTCATCAGTAATTGACATAACCGATCAATTAAATTTAGGTAATCACTGTGATATTATAGTTATAATTAATGAACATGAATTAATAAATGAATTAATGAATGCAGTATCAGGAGCATTCTAGAGAGTTCAACAGGACGACACAAAGGCTTTTGCCTTGATGTGTGTAAGGTGACTGAAGTGCTCCCCTGAATTTTTGTATGATGTTCTGTGCATGCAATCGTGTGCTGCGTGTGATTTTTCGCGTGACAAAGAATTGATTGTCCAAGCCAGACAGCTACACGCCTTTCCATTGATTCCCATTTGAATACTGTTTGGCATTTCTGCTTGCTGTAGAATGGCGAGACATGCTACCGAGCATAACACGACATGCGCATCCTTGAGAGATCTGTGCCGTTCAAAACTGCTGCCACCCGTCACACAGCAACAGGCACTTTTCTGGAGAAAAATTCGCATTTCTTGCCAACGACAATAATTATACTAGATGTGAAATATTGGAGAACAACAAACGTTACTTACCTCCACATTCATCGAGAAGAAACCTTTCCTGTTCATGTACACTTCTCCACCAGTGCTCTTTATGGACAAATGCATATAGTCAATGCACCCAATAACACCGGGGAAACCTCCGATGCCGTAAAACCTTGTCATCGTCGGCTTTGTTTCAGAAGCACTCGGCAGGCTGACGTACTTCCGAACGAGACGCACACATGCTTGTGTTGACAGCAGGCTCAGAAACTTTCACCTCGTCTGCCACCAGTCTGCATCGCGCCCCACCCGTAAAACCGGAGCGTGATCAGGAGCTTCAGTGCGGGCGGTAGCGGGCATCCTATATTGTCTGCACTCACACGCAGCTGCAGCTCGTCCAGAATAGACAGCACAGCCTGTTTCTGAAAAGCGATATCTGGCCAAGAATTCCGCGGCAGCTCGTAAACACGGCCGCGCTAAAGTTCACGTGCGCGGCGCAGGAACCTGACGTATCTTTCAAAGCCTCCGTCCTGGATGGCGGATGGCATTGCCTGCATTATTCCTTGTTTCCTGCGGCACAGGGACGTATTACCTGGACGTACTCGGGAACACCTTGTTCGGGAAACCTGAAGAGCGGCGACTCGACGTACACACTCGGGGAACAGTCAGAGCAAAAACACGGCGCTCGTCCGCGCTGCGCACACAAAAGAGGGTAGCGGTGCGTAAAAGAGCGTACCGCGTGCAGAGCTTTGCAGAAAAGCTTACGTTCAGGTGAAGGAGTGTGGTTAGGAAGCACGAAGGTAGCGTGCCGGCTCCCATTGCGTGGGCAAGCACCAAGGAGGCCCTAACTTAGGGCTCCTTAGTAAGGGACGTTTCAGAATTGACATAATGTCGCCTTACGGTGCGTGAGGTGCCCTTAGTAAGGTGAGGAGCGTTTTAGAATCCGGGCCTGTCTCAAGGGGCTTTAGGGTGGGTGCCCCTGTAGCGCCACCTTGTAGCGCCCTGTAGCAGCACGCGCGGAGAGAACTAAGGACTTTAAGCGCGAGCCGATCAGAACTCTAGATGCGCCTTGCTGGCACAGTAGCCTACGCTACGCTCTGGGGCACTCTCAAATAAATGTGGCCGCACCGCATCTGGATCTTTTGTACGCCACAATCATAATCGCTATCACTAGCGCTGTCCTACTGCGATCATCACTATCAGTACCTATATATAGCGCTAACTATCACTATCAGTAGCTATCATTATCACCATCAATACGATCGTTATCTATCTATAGCACAATCACTATGGTAGCTATCATTATAGCTATCAATGCTATCACTACTACTATCTATCTCTAGCACCAACTGTCACCATCAGTATCTATGATTATCAATGTCTATCACTATTTTTCCTATCTAATTACTAACAATCACTACCATCATTACATATATGTTGCTTAAACACATTTTCCATTTTACTTTAATTACCATACTACTTATGATTGACAGTTCGTGCGGACAATTTGCGCCTACAACTTGCGGCTACTCTTGAGCCAAAAAAGGCTTACGACTGAAAAACCACGCATCAAAACATCCCGCCGGGCAAAACACAGCGACAAAACAACACAAGGAAAAAACAGGGTATTGCAAAACAGCATAGGGAAAAAAACAGCACGCGTCAAAACGGCATACCGGAAAAAACAACACAGCGACAAAACAGCGCAGCGCTGTACGGCGAAGCCCAGCGGGAGGGATGACCTATCATAGCCATAGCTGCAAAGAGTAAAGCACAACACACACGGCAGCGACCTTTGGAGTTAGCGACTGTTCATTTCGCTGATTCATTAGGGAACAGGGCAGGCTCATTTTTCTCTGCGCTGCTTTGGCGCTGTGCGGTATTTTGTGCGTTGGTTTCACACATACTGTTTCTTCGTGGGCTGTGCCTTCATGGCGCCATGCGCGGCTGAAATAAATAGTGCGGCAGTGTAACCGTAACACCGGGTGCATGCATTTCTGTTTGCTGGAGAGTCGCAGTCTGGGTCAGTTGGTGCATAGTCTTGAATAAATAAACCAGTCAAAAGACGAAGGAGGGAGAAAAGACGAGGGGCACACAGCGGTTGTAATGACAACTATGCTTTATTGAAGCATGTCCGTCTCCCAAAACCAGCCGAGCTTGCGCAACACAACAACCAAGACGCACACAAACAACGATCGTTGGGAGTTAACCAAGGCGTCAACGCTGGTGCGAAAGGTGACTGAGGTTCTTCTGCATTAGAGAGATAGATGTCGTGCATATGCGATTATTTCCTAGCAAGCTGATGTGATAACATTCGTGCTCCAACTTGCCCTTGCCTTTAGCAAGAAAGCTTAACAATGGAAAACAGCGGGTAGCAGCCGCTATCCCGACAATGGCGAGGAAGGTTTGCTCCGTCAGTAGGGTTCAAATAGTTGTGGCGCTCTCGCAGCCTTTCATTGATACACCGGCCTGTTTAGTCAATGTAAACTTCTCCACAAGTCAGCGGAATCTCGCACCCCACACGTGTCGTCTTGTAATGCAACAATTTTCATGCTGCATCGTACACGCACAAGTCCAGTTCTGACACGCTCAACGCGTGTACTAGGTCTTGAAAGTTTGCTCGGGAAAATGTGACGACGTTAGCTCATTCACTCACAAAAGATTTTTTGATGTTGTGGGAAACCTGTGCACATATGGCATCACTTCAATTTTTGTCCGTTCAGATGTTCTTGGGCAAGCCATTTTCACATTTCGGCTGTTAATCTTTTGCAGCAACGCTTCTGCCACCGCGTTGAAAGGTGCTTTTGGAAAACCGGTGGCTTCCTAATGCTCGAATTTGTTATCAAAACTTCGTTTTATGCTGTGGTGGCAGCTATTTAGCAGCGCATTACGAAATCAATTCATTGCAATCCCTCTCTTTAAGACTTTAGAGTACGGTAATAGAGCCTTCTTACTTCTAGTTAAAAAGCACCAACACTCGTAGCCATCGTCATGAAAAGTTAGTTGAACTTCTAAAGATCTAATGGAATGGTTACTGCGCCGTTAATCGGTAAAACTAAGAGAAGCCGATCAACTTTAAAAGCTATTAAAACCTGTTCTGGTCGGTCAAATGTTTAGGGGAATCCCTCAATGTGGAGTAGATGTGTAATAAGAGAGTAACTGCTCACTGACATCCACCCGAGCGCAGCCGTACGGCTACAACAGAAAGCTATACAGCTTTCTGAGAAACTTCGTAGTTAAAGAAAAATTCGTCCTGGTCCGGGGTTCGGACCCGGGACCACCGCTTCACCGGAGCAGTCGCTCTACCAACTGACCTAGCCGGGATGCAAGCGTATGGTAGGGCGAGAGTGAATTTATTAATAACTCGAAGTGGGAACAGTGTTGGCCAAAAGTTTAGGGGAATCCCCCAAGTTGGAGCAGATTTGTATTAAGGGAGTATTTACTCATTGACATCCGCCCTGAACGCAGCTTGCCCAATATTGCGGAAAGAAGTAACTCACAAAGTGCCTCAGTAAATATTTTCACACGAATCGACGTGAACTGCTTGAACTGGTGAAGTCAGTATGATGAATTATAAAACGAAACAGATTATAATTTCTCTTCACTTCACTTAAATTTATTACCTTAAAGGCCCCCGATATTGGGGTTGTTACATAAAGGGTGGGTTACATGTATAAAACATATTTAATAAACAAAGAAAACAGGTAAGGTACATAAATTATTCGCTGGTAAATATAGTCTCTAAACAATTTACAAACGTTGTTGGACAGGTGATTGCGGCGATGTCGTGTGGAAGGCTGTTCCAGTCCGTGGCTGAACGTGGAAAGAATGACGACGCAAATGTTGTAATGCGCGTACGAGGCCGGGCAACTTGAAGGGGATGACCAATGCGGGGGGAAATGCGTTCCGGCGGATTGATGTAGGGCGGATGACGAAGTGAGCTGTAATAAAATTTATGAAACAAGCACATACTAGTGATACGACGTCTACAAGCTAGAGATGTTAAGCCTGCCGCTGCTTTTAATGACGATATACTAACATTATATGAATAACACGAATATATGAATCTTGTGGCTCGACTTTGTACTGATTCTAGGGAATTTGTTAGATACTTTGGGTTAGGGCTCCAAATAGCAGAGGCGTATTCTAATTTAGAACGGACAAGTGATTTGTAGGCAAGTAATTTTACGTTTTGTGGCGCATGGCGTAGATGTCGCTTTAAGAATCCAAGGCTTCTGTTAGCGGATGATGTGACTTTTGTCACATGCGCGTTCCAGGTTAGATCATTGGACAATGTTACACCGAGGTATTTATAAGTCTGAGTTAATTCTACTGTGACGTGCGAGATTTTATACGAGAAGAGGAGAGGATTACTTTGGCGGCTAAATGACACGAGTTTACATTTATTGGGGTTTAGTTCCATGAGCCATTGGTTACACCAGTCCTGTATGCTGATTAAGTCATTCTGGAGGGCGAACTGAACAGAAGCGTTATTCAATGTGCGATAGATGACGCAGTAGTTGAGTTTCCCCTTCCGGTGGCGACGAGAGGAAACTACTTAATGATGAAATCGGGGTTTCTTGATGACCCGTTGGTTCTACTCGCAAACATTCACATTACTCAAGGAAAGGAGAAGGTTAACTATTTATTTAAAACATAGGTAAAAAAACGAGAAGAAACAAAGCAAGGAGAAAACTATTTACATGACTAAATCGTGGATCAGACGAATTCAGCCCTCACTCAACCCAGAGCGCTTGGTTTTAAACCCTTTGTCTCCGACCTTAGCGGGGACAGCAACCAATAAGATAACAAACGACCCATCTCTCCAATCAGTGGTTAGGGAAAGGAAAATAAGGTCCGCCCACTGATCAGAGATTGGGGAAAAAGTTCTGATTAAAACATTTGGGAAGGAGGTTTCAAATAACCGCACAAACAACACAAATGCGACTTCCGTTCCCCACGCCACCCACGGCACCACAGATGCTAGAAACATGTGCCGACGAGGCGATGACTCAGGTTGTTGACAGCAACAAAGAGAACACAGTCGTTAAGGGAATAATCCGTTTCCTGGTCCCCCAGCACTCGGTCCCCACCCAGCTGTATCTCTCCCGCATCGCCGAAGTCTCGTCACCCCTTGACGACGCACACATGTCGAAAGCTGTATCTGGTTAGGCTTTTTCAAGGCGGATTATGCCCGAGGCGGCGCAGGTAAACAAGGACGTCCGCTGCAAGACGGAGGAAGTAGGGACCAGACGGCTCCCTTTGATGCGGCACGCGGCGCCGACACTGGCGCGGCCTTTCTCAGTCTTCGTTCGAAGAACGGTCAGCGAACTACACACCTCCCAACCAAGAATGTCACGCGGACACTTGCTGTCAGTGTGACATAAAAGTTCAGTCACAATTTGCCGGAACACAAAAAAAATCACACAACCGTGCACACACACACGCATATTGTGGTTAATTCAATCCGCCCACACCAGGTTAGGAAACCAATCTGCACATTCCAAAATCCACCATGTCAGATCGGTGCACCAAATTGGCAGAAATGATTTCTAGCCGCTTACATCTCGAAACAGAAGCTTATGTTTCTTTTTAGTTTCGTCAACCAGATTGGCTCTACATCTCGAATTATCCGGCACATCGCCGGTTGCAAAGGCTGCTGCCGCTTTCGGATTTGCATTGTCAGCTTGCTCAAAATCGACAGAGCTCACCAGCTCCCTGAACACCACAAAGATTGCTGCTGTCATCGCGTCTGCATTCTCCCGTTCTCTGAATCTCGCACTAAAGTTAGTTCTCAGATCTGCTACTTCACATGGAGCTTCACATCGGGTTTCAGGTGAGGCTAGCTCTTTGCAGAGCTTGCAGCCGATGTTCTCATGAAGAAAAACCATCTCCTCAAGCATTCTTGCCCCACAATTACCTTGACCAGCTTGGTTCCGCACTTCTGGTAATGAGGTATCATGCTTCATGTTTAGACTTACAGGGATGAATGCAGTATCCGAATCTCCGAGTTCTCTACCTGCTGTGAAACCCTTTGCAGCTGTCGCTGTTAACTCCCAATCTGCTGCAGAGACATTTGCAGCTTCCGAATCTGCTTGAAGCTCTACTGAAGCCTCAGGTTTGTCACTAACGGATTCGCGCGGAATTTTGAAATGCTCTTTGACATCAGCTTTTTCATTTTCTTCCTGCAGCTGCACCTTTTCTGGTTGCTCTAGCAGCACGGGCGACTCAAGTGTTATAAACTTCCCTACACCTGCAGCTGCATCTGCTGTCACTGCGCACAGTGTCAGCTCCAGCTTGCTAACCAACTCATTTTTGGCAGCTAGCTTACCATCACTTGCAGGGAGTATGCCCGCTATTAGATCCTGATTTACATCTTCCTCGCGCGTTCCCGCTGCCTCAGAGCTAGCGCCGACCTGCTCTTGGGCAACGCTGAACGCTTGTTCACGAGAAGTACACTCCTTCCCCTCTTTGGTCTGCTCTATATGTGCTCGCTCTGACAGCGAATGCTTCACAGGTGTGACTAACGCCCCTATGCCTACACTACAGTCTTTTTTCTCCGCACACAACGTTATATCACCCCCCTGTTTTGTTATTTCGGCCCCTGAATCCACACAGGCTTCAGAACTCTGACCTTCGGTTTGCAAGTCGCCGCATGCCGGCGCCAGTATCTCTATCTGAGCTACTAGCTCGCACACATCTCCCCTCACCGCGGGAACACCTTGTTCTTGCCCTTTCGGACACTCAATCATCGAATGCTCAAATTTCATGCAGACAAAACATTGAACTGATGCGAATAAGACCTCGCTATCGTCGGCGCCAGTTGAGTTTCCCCTTCCGGTGGCGATGAGAGGAAACTACTTAATGATGAAATCGGGGTTTCTTGATGACCCGGTGGTTCTACTCGCAAACATTCACATTACTCAAGGAAAGGAGAAGGTTAACTATTTATTTACAACATAGGTACAAAAAACGAGAAGAAACAAAGCAAGGAGAAAACTATTTACATGACTAAATCGTGGATCAGACGAATTCCGCCCCGCTCAACCCAGAGCGCTTGGTTTTAAACCCTCTGTCTCCGCCCTTAGCGGGGACAGCAGCCAATAAGATAACAAACGACCCATCTCGCCAATCAGTGGTTAGGGAAAGGAAAATAAGGTGCGCCCACTGATCAGAGATTGGGGAAAAAGTTCTGATTAAAACATTTGGGAAGGAGGTTTCAAATAACCGCACAAACAACACAAACGCGACTTCCGTTCCCCACGCCACCCACGGCACCACAGATGCTAGAAACATGTGCCGACGAGGCGATGACTCAGGTTGTTGACAGCAACAAAGAGAACACAGTCGTTAAGGGAATAATCCGTTTCCTGGTCACCCAGCACTCGGTCCCCACCCACCTGTATCTCTCCCGCATCGCCGAAGTCTCTTCACCCCTCGACGACGCACACATGTCGACTGCTGTATCTGGTTAGGCTTTTTCAAGGCGGATTATGCCCGAGGCGGCGCGGGTAAACAAGGACGTCCGCTGCAAGACGGAGGAAGTAGGGACCAGACGGCTCCCTTTGATGCGGCACGCGGCGCCGACACTGGCACGGCCTTTCTCAGTCTTCGTTCGAAGAACGGTCAGCGAACTCCACAGCAGTCATCGGCAAAAATACGTACGTTACAAGAGACATGCGTCGGTAGGTCATTAATGTACATTAAAAATAATAGCGGGCCAAGGACTGATCCTTGCGGGACATTTGATGTTATGGGAAGATAACTGAGGCTTGGTTATTAACGTATACATACTGGGTGCGGTTAGCCAGGAATTCGCTTATCCACTGTGATATGTTAGGATGAAGGTTTAACCATGAAAGTTTAGTAGCAAGCGTTTGTGAGGTACTTTGTCAAAAGTTTTCGTGAATTCCAGGAATATTGCGTCAGTTTGCAGGTTACAGTCAAGGTTCACATGCAAGTCATGGATGAAAATAGCCAATTGTGTATCGCAGGATAGGTTCTTACGGAAGCCATGTTGGGCAGGATGAAAAAAATTAATAGAGTCAAGAAAATTCATTATGTGGGAATAAATGACATGTTCCATGATTTTACATGGTACACTAAAGAGATAGGGCGGTAGTTAAGGGGCGATTCTTTGTTACCTGATTTGAAGACCGGAACAACCTTCCCCACCTTCCAATCGTTTGGTATGCTACATGTGGAAAGTTATTGTGCAAAATGTTTGGATAGATACGCTGCGGAAGCATGGCGAGTATTTTTGGGGAACTTGGGGGTGATTTTATCAGCACCCGCAGAAGATGTCATCTTGATATTTTCAATAATACATATAATGCCGTGCACAGAAAACATGATTGAAGGCATATGCAAACTCGTGTTGGCAGTTGCGGTAGAAAGTGGCATATCAGTTTCGTGCGTAAAGACGGATGAGAAAGCGGTGTTAAAAATATTTGCACATACCATGCCAGTGATCATCTCGCCTAGTGGGTTAGCTAATGTGATGACCGTCACCTGTTGAGGATTTAGAACTTTCCAGAACTTCCTCGGATTATTTGTTAGGATCTTGGGCAGGTCAATTAAAAAAAAATCGCGTTTGGCGTTACGGATAGATTGCAGGTATGTGGATTCGGCTGCGTAATATTTGCTCCAGGCGCATGCGCTAGGGTTGCATTTTGCTGCACGGAAAAGTCTCTTCTTTTTGTTTTCGAATGTTTTCAAGAGCTTTGAAAACCATGGTTTGTTGTGACTTGCACGAAATGTGATGGTGAGAATGAACTTCGTGGTGAGTTCGGCAATTTTAGTTTTGAAAGAAAGCCAGTTTTCCTCAAGTGATCGATCATCGAAACCTGTATCAAAGTTGGGAAAGAACGCTATGAAATAATTATTAATTTCTTCGTAATTCCTTCTGTCATAAAGGCGAATTGTTTTATGGAATGTTTGGCGCGATTCCGGGATGACAGTGAAAGTAGCGTGTAAAACGTTGTGATCACTAATTTCGCGGAGGTAAGTAAGCGTTGATAAACTTTCTGGATGATTAGTTAGAATAAGGTCCAGGATGTTGGAGGATTCATGTGTGACGCGTGTGGGTTCAGTTACTAACTGGGTGAGATTGAAATTCAAACAAAAGTCAACAAACTTCGTCATTTCGGTGTTGCCTGTTGATGTTAGGTTCAGCCAGTCGATTGATGGGTAATTAAGATCACCAAAAAGAAGAATGCCCGCGTTGTGATATTTGCCAGTTATTTGATTTAGACTATCGTTTAAGTGCGAAGAAAAGATTGGATTACTGTAGGGGGGGGGGGGGGGGGGGGTCTGTAGCAGACGCCTAATATGACGATTTGTGGTACAGAACGACAGATTACCCATAGTATTTCAAGCTCCGATTGGATGCTAATAAAAGAACAAGGCAACAGCTGGTTAGTGGCAATAAGAACACCTCTTCCTCGTGAGCCCTTGCGGTCCTTGCGAAAAACGTTAAAATTTGGTAAATCAGCTAAAACTTCCGGATCGGTGACGTCGTCTGATAGCCACGTTTCTGTTAGTACGAGTATATTCCTGGCAGATGATGAAACAAGATTACAAATGTGTTCACGCTTTGGGAGGAAACTACGTATGTTGGTAAAGATAATAGAAAAAGAAAGATTTGGCAGTTTACCGCGAAGGCTTTTACGAGGAAGATTAGTAGCGCGACGATAAGTCGTATGCTATGAGATTTCATGTACTGATTGTGATGACTCGTCGAAGGCATAGCGTTTAGAACCGATGCACAAGGTCTTGTAGCGCTAAGAAAATTTAGTGGTAGTAGCCTTGGCCAATTTTACAAGGTGCTTTCGCGCTTCTCGGACAGGGCGTGAAAAGTCCTCCCCTATGCTGTAATCCGTGCCTTTAACTTACGGCCGTTTAAAAGAATCAGCTGCTTGGTTTTAAAAAATGTAAATTTGACTATTATGGGTCGAATGCGGTCAGGGGAATGGCGCCCGAGACGGTGAGCCCTTTCAATTTCTTTGGGGTCAATGGATAAGACTAAGTGATCACGGCAGAGGCGGAGGACTGTTTCTTCAGATCCTGGGTATGTTTCGGATGCATTCTCATCTTTAATGTTGTAAAAAATTTAATTGTTACGTCGCGAGCGATTTTCGGCGTCATCCAAACGGGCTTCAATAACTCGGATTTCTTTGGCTGTTTGGGTAGTGATAGCGCAGATTGTACCCATGTCGGTGCGTAGGGTTACGACATCTTGATAATGATTTTCCAGGGCGGATAACCTGTTACTAAGATCAGAAATAGCTTGTACCGTAGTTGTAAGTTGATTTCTAAGACCTTGGACCTCGACAATTAATTGTGACTGGCCATCAGACAGTTTCTTCAGTTCGTCTAGTGCCTTTTCGGGGCCTGGGTTTGATTCAACATCGCCAGCCAAGAGCAACAGGGCACGCATGACACCAGCACATTCAAGGGCAATGTAAAGGCAGCACTGCGGGCTCGGTAGCTCCAGGGGACAGTAGTTGCTCGATTTTTTTTTGTGAAAAGAGAGTATTGCTTACTGACCTGCGTAGCGAACACGAGCGGGTTTGATGACTGCATCGTGGCACAGCCACCGAGCCCACAGGGCGCCGAACGCGGGTGATGCGCTTTTATAGTCGCTGTCTCTGTCGCTGTCGATGACTATGGGTGCGTCCGGGGGTAGTCGAGGGATAGCAGAGGTGGCGCTGCCAGACAGGCTGAAGCCGCAGCGTGCTGCGCAGAGAGGCCGGTGGGAGGTTTGAAACGAAGGGATTCGATGGCAGAGGTGGCATGCGAAGGGGCGGGAACGAGGGACAGGAACAGCATCTGGGGCATGAGCGGTGCAAAAACTTGCGTAGCGAAAACGAGCGGGTTTGATGGCTCATCGTGGCACAGCCACGGAACCCACAGCTATTTCTTCCGTTGCAGGAATATATACCAAAGAGAGGAAGTAAGGTGTGGTGCCGTTTTTATCTACTATTTTGAGAGCTCCACCTGACTGCGCATTATAACTGCGGCGCTTCCGCTTTATTCGCTGTGCATGTTCCTCTTTTTGTCACGTTTGCATCCGCTATCATGCCAATGCTCATACGCACTTTAATGTTGTCGGACATGTTAGCCACACGAGGTAACGAGCGAAAAGGCGAGAGGTGCGCGATCTGCCGGGCAACAGGCGCCAGGTTTAGCGTGCCAGCCATTCAATTCACTGCCATGAGGGAAATAACTTATTGGGTTTCTCTGTCCTGTGCTAAAGCATATATTGTCCAAACGGGACCGATGTGCACCGTTTCAATTAACATTCCAATTCTTCGAAAGGTGCACAAAGCTCACTTTATTTTTTTACTTTCGCTCTTGAAATTGTGCGCATGATTTAATATTATAATTCGGGCCATTGATGAAATCGCCTGCAAAACAGCCGTGGCTTTCAGGCATACAAGTACAGTTGACCAGCATACAACCAGCTTAAGCTATTGGTTTTTCCGGCTCTCTCTTTTGTTTTGCTAGCATTTTCGTGCATAAAACGTACCTTCTGTTCATATTAAACGTGAAGTTGAAGAACAGAACTCCTGTCGCCGTAACTTTTTGTTCTCTTCTTCTTTTCCGCAGAGAAAGCATGGTCGGCTGGCTGGCAAGACAGGTGGCTGACTGGGATTACGCAGTTTTATAGATTTCATATATTTGTGGGGTTACCAGACTGCGCTGTGATTCCTCAAATGTTCTAACGCAGCCACAGGCAGACGCTTCTTGGGCCGCCGCAGCAACAGGGCAACGTTTTACGAGCCTAACCCGGATTCATGGCGCTCCTTACCTTGGGACACACATCGTGGCTTAATACCGTAGAGTCATTGCTCCGTGGCGTGAAGCAAGAACGGAAACGCTCGCTCCTCGAAATCCGGGCTGCAGGGGAACTATCCCCAGGGAGAACTCTACGCCACCACCCGATTAATTTTTACGTTTAGCGTAGACGCTACATTTGTACCTGCTATGTACTGGAATTATAAATTCGTTAATTTACCAAGGTCAGTGTCGTTTCATCAGCGAAAAACTTGACACGTTCCTGCCAATTCCAAGTTTTGTGTACAGCTGCTGGAGATCGCTGCAGGAGGCTGCTATAAATAGTTTTATTCTTAATTTCCTTTTACGAGGCAGGAA
This sequence comes from Amblyomma americanum, assembly GCF_052857255.1. Classification (NCBI taxonomy): domain Eukaryota; kingdom Metazoa; phylum Arthropoda; class Arachnida; order Ixodida; family Ixodidae; genus Amblyomma; species Amblyomma americanum. Next base: position 184,426,247 of record NC_135498.1, on the reverse strand, counting down.
CTGTTTCTTAACCGGCTCACTTGTTCCCAGCCTATTCATGACCTGAAGACATGGGCGCCGAAATTCATCGCATGAAGATCTGAGGGTGTCCTGCGAGTAAACTTAGTAGTTATGTTGTTGTGTAAGCAAAGCAGTGCCCGCGCAGTTTAATCGGGCGTCTTCCTCTACGCACGCGCAACACTGCTCTACGCACAGCCGCAACGCATCTCTGCGCGCGTCACTGCCATCCGTCGCACCGGATAAGATCGGAGAGCGCGCTGCGGAGATCGGGCGTCCTTTCAGGGAAATAGAAGGCTGCCGCCCAACACACATCGGGCCACGTAGACCGGCCGCGTCGCGTGTTCGTACGTGACCGCTGTGGCCTATTCCTCGTGCCTCCGATACTGCGTCACCTGGGCGGGTATATAAGCGACGGCACTCGCCCTGTCGCTCTACACCTCAGCTGCGGACTCTACAGCGAAGCATCTGCAATGAACGCTCTGGTGAGGACTTGCGCGACTTCGGGTTAAATTACACTCCTTTTTAAAATTGCTCATAATGGGTTCTAATGCCTTCGTTAACAATTAAAATAACCTGACAAGGAAAAGCATGGGTCCAGAGATAGCGCAAGAGCCCCCTTTTACAAATATATTCTTCCAACGTCGCACAATGTCTTGCAGCCGGTCTAGCCGGATCACTATGATGTGGTCCGCTGCTGTGTAGAGTACCCGCTAAGAGGTCCGGACTGCTGAATTTCGGGTTTGCCGTTGATGAAGGCCCTCTGTTTAAGCAGTTCTGCAAAGCAGGAACGATGCCATGCTAGCATGGGCATAAAGTGCAATGCCGTCAAAACAAAATATGTGTAGCGCGATTAGGCAGTATTGGCGCATGAACTGCTACTGCAGGAAACGCTGAATGAACGCCTGTCATGCTATATACTTCCAACTTTTCACAGCCCACTGCCATTTATTGGTCCTGGCCCTCTTTTAGACCAAAAAATAGCAGCGTTAGAGAGCTGAGAAATTTTCTACACATGTTTTAAAGGTGCACTAAAGAGGAATTTTAAATCGTCTTTTGATGACGGGAACTCGATCTGCACTCTCTGAGCATTCTTAGAAACTTCGAATTATTGTGCTGTGCGCCCGATTGTCCTATTAACTCAAATTAAACGTCCCGGCTTCCGGCTTTTTTTTTTCGAACTCGTCTCCGAAGAGAGGAGGAATCAGCCAACGCGTTCTGACAAGCTAAAGCTATGTAAAAAAAAATGTTATTAGAACCGGGTACAATTTCACTAGGATGATTGTTTCATTAATCGGATGCAAGAAAGAAGAAATTATTGAGAGAAAGAAGACGTCTTGCATAATTACATTTCAGCTTTGAGAGGTTGACCGACCTCATACAACATGTAACGTGCTGGATCAGTTTATTAGATTATGTGGACAGATATAGCTAGTGACATCAAGCTATAAGCGACAAATCTTTCTCCACGATCTTAATGGTGGGCGAACTAAGTCATTTTTCAACACACTCTGTACGTGGTCCACGATTACAGATAAAATGAAGAGAAAAGAATTGGTCCAAACAAGTTGAAGTGATGTTATTCAAAAGTCATGGTCAAGGGCCAATATTTCTGTACAATGCTACAGCTGAGGGCCAATTAGTGTTGAAGTAAGACGGTTCATAAGAAGAGTTGTGGCGCAAATATACAAACATTCCATTGGAGTTGTTAGTTACATAATCCACTTTAAGCTTCCAAATGAGATCACCCGTAAGGTGAAAGCCAATGTGTCTCCAAGAATTTACACTTTCTAGAGCAATGTCATGCAGGTAGTACAACACAGAGTGTTTTGTGGTACAAGCTGCCTGCATGACCGAGCACCTGTTAGAGCTCACTTACATTAGCTATTGGTTACACCAATAACTAATTCTTGTAATGACGTCGCAGTAATTCCAGTAATAATAACATTAATGACGTCGCGCCTTAACATGTTAATATCATTACTGCTGTTTATCTGAGGAAAATAAGTTTATCGTCAAGTGAACAACTATTAGATAACGCAGACGCATGAAGGCCATTAATGTAAGTTAAAAATAATAGCGGTCTAAGACCTGCACCTTTTGGAGACCAAACGAACGCACTTAAGTGAATGAGGAGTTGTAGCCGTTGGCAGAAATAAGTTTCAAGTGATGAACGAAGGAACCTTTGATATATTTGGGCAAACTATAATCAATATTGAACTTACGTAATTTGTGCAGAAGCAATTCATGGCACACTTTGTCAAGCGCTTTCGAGAAGCATGAGCATATACAGTCATCTATCGATGATTTATCGATTCATCGGGGTAAGCTGTATGTGAAGAAAATTAAATGAGTTTCACATGAGTATGATTTTCGTAAGCCATAGTGCGCCGATAAAAATATGAATTAATTCCTGGAAAGCTCACAAAATAAGCCAATATGATGTCCTGAAGTAGTTTGCAGCATAAGCTGGTTGCAAATATGGGCAAACATTAGCAGGGGAGTATTTACTTGTAAAATTATGAAGTTGAAAGATCATTCCGATTGTTCATAGTTTAGTAAGTGTGCTTGTGACTAGAGGAGGAACAGGAGCAGCTTTATTTTAAGAAAAAAAAAGGTCCTCAAAGGTAGGCTCTTACTTGTCCAAGAGTCCACGCGCCTGGGCCTCATGGAGAGCTCTGTCCACTAGCCGTGTTTGCCCAGCTGGTTTAGCAGCTCGCTGAGCGGCCCCCCATGAGAATAGGGATGGGTTGGATATAGGGGGAACTGCCATTAGTTGGGGGAATTCCCGCAGGCAGTGTAAGAGGGTGGCCTTGGCCAGCCCACATGTGGCGCAGAGTGGGATGATCAAGGCAGGGTGGTAGCGATGAAGGAGGTCCAATGGCTGTTAAAAGATATTAATTACTATAATTCAACTATAAATACAAGTGATATTTTTGGAATTCCGCATTCGCAGAATCAGCCTGGAAAGGAATTCTCTTTAAAAGCATAATTATACGAAGACAACTGGCCACATCAACTCTTAGCGGTGTCATTACGAAATATTTATAAGGATGAGCATAAAGAAAATGAGAGCGGTTCTGAGATAAATATTTCCCAACAAAAGTTTCTGTTAATACTGCAGCCCATATATTTATAATAATATGAGAAATCCATCTGTTTATCAGCACGACTGAGTTATCTGTGGTGTTAACGACGCACCAAAATTCTCAGGGTTTTGTACTACAAGGAGTTTGCTTCGCTGCAAGGCTACAACACTGATTTCAGTAAGAGTCGTCTTGTTTTTCTAATTTTCTAACTTTTTAATTAATTAACTTTGAGTGGTAAAATAATCGCTAATAATCTCCGTTCATCAAAAGCATCAATTAAAGAAAAAGTATCCGATGCTTCTTGGTTTCTGTGGCTGTTGGCTTCTCTCATATGTATAACGAGCCCTTCATTTCACTTCCATTTCCTGCTTAATTGCGTAACGAGGGCCTCGGTTCAGGCAGCCTTGATGTCAAAGGAAGCATAAGGGGGTTCTCCATAGCATCCGCCCTCTCCGATTGGTGGCGTTCCACGCCACACCAGTGGTGCATACAGGACGTGCTACGTCCACTGCTATGGACGAGGGTGGCGCTGGTGAACACTCTCAAGGTTAGGTCACACTTAAACATAAATACCCCGGAAACCAGAAGATTTGACCGCCGTCGCCGTAGCTCAGTTGGTGCAGCATCGGACGCGTAATGCAGAGGTCGTGGGTTCTGTTCCCACCGGCGGCATGTGGTTGTTTTTTTCTTCTGCTGTTCTGATTATCTTTAAGCGATTAGATATTCACTAATAATGACCGTGAATTCAACACTACAAATTCAGAAAAAAATCCCCTATGCTCCTTGTTTCTGTGGTTGTTGGTTCCTTTCACATACACACGATTGGTTGTTTGCATATTCCGACGACCCGAGTTTGTACCAACAAACTGGGCTTTCGGGTGTGGTAGGAACACATACTATAATTTTTTTCGCTTTATGTGCATTGTCAGGTCTCAAGAATCTCGAACAAAGTAGCTAAATAAAATGATTAAATCTCAACAGAAGGTACTCGAACAAATTTTAACGGCATTTTTGGGGCTAATAGTCAAGATGTCACAATGCGTCGTTTAACTTGCAGCAAAAAAAAAACTAATTTCAACGCGATTTATCAACATGGGCTCCAAACATTTCAGCTATTTTTCAATAAATTTTTTTTCTCGTGGTAGTGAGTGTTTGTAACAATGCAGGAGCATTTAAGAATTAAAAATGCGAGTAAATCTGCTCCGACGATATACGTCGCCACGGCTGGTCGCGGGGAGTTTCGTCTCGAATGCGTTTATTTTGAGCTCTGCAGCCAGTGCGAGCAATGGCAGTGTCGCTGCGAGGGCTGCACACTGCGCCTGGCTGGTTGGGGTTGCAGAACCGGTGGCATTCGCTCCTTACTCGCTTCAAGTATTCTGCGATGGATTCGCTGCAGTGGGCCGTGAAAGATTTTTCACTGCGAAATTCTCGCAGTGAAAGTTCAACCTATGGCGCTTCGCCTTGAAAGCGCATTTCGCTGCGCTTCTAGACCATACATAAGAAGACCTGCAGACCGTGTAGAGTAGTAGAAGCATTGTAATAAGCGTGATTGTAGCGCAAGAATGCCTCTAGAGAAAATAACGTTGTCTATGACGAATTGTCACCAAGTGTCAGTCATGGCTTCTCGCCACTTTTCTTCCACAGTCCACCGCCATCGTCCTCTGCGCCGCTCTGGCAGCGGTCATGTGCGATCCCAAGGTATTGGGATACGGCGGCTACGGTGGATACGGTCTCGGGTACGGTGGTGGCTATGGTAGGGGCTACGGTGGAGGCTACAGCGGAGGCTACGGCGTTGGCGGCAGTGTTGCCCTCGTGCGCGGAGGTCCCGGCCTCTACAAGGCTGTGCCCGGTCCAGTGTTCCTGGTCAAGACCATCCACCAGGTGAACAAGCTGAGCGGAGGAGGAGCCCTGGTCGCCCACTCCGGCCTGGGAGGAGGAGGCTACGGTGGCGGGTACGGTGGCCTTGGATTCGGTGGTGGCCTTGGATACGGTGGTCTTGGATACGGTGGCCTCGGATACGGGGGCCTTGGATACGGAGGCCTTGGATATGGCGGTCTGGGCTATATAGGCCTGGGATACGGAGGCCTCGGATACGGCGGCCTCGGATACGGCGGCAAGAAGTATTAGGCAACTGTTAAGTGTCTCAGAGCGCAGCCACATTTTTTAGAGGAACGAAGACTAGTCGACATGTACCGGATACAGTGTGCTCCTTGCACATTTGCGAGCAAGTACTGCGGGCTGAGGAGAAAGACAGCATCGAATACGGAGTATCGCTTTACACAGAGGCGATCAACATCGATTAAACCGCCGTCGCTTCGTTCATGTGAATAATAAAGGCGTATTTATTTCAAATACATCATCGCCTCGAGTTATTTTTCGTAATATTGCAAACTACCACGTGTAACTGTGCGCTTAGGTTTCCAAGCTTTAGGCGCTGCTGCATAATTTCATGATAAATAGAGTAAATGGATATCCAACGCCAACGAGGGACCCCACAGAGGAAGAAGACACGACACGACAGCCTTGTGTCGTGTCTTCTTGCTCTGTGGTGTCCCTCGTTGGCTGCTGTTTCAAGTGTAAGATCTTAGCACAGATGCCAGACACTAAGTCCGGCGCATGACGATTGCTCTGGCGTCACGTCCTACATATCAGCTATGTCCAATCCTGTTAAGTTAAACATAACGAACGGAAATTTTCTCGCGTTCACTTCGGGTTAGGCTGAGGCGCAAGATTCCGTTCTGGTTTGAAGACGTTTATAAAAGTTCACGGTTAAAAGAGTCGGTTAAAAGGGTCGAGTTATTGCTAGAAATAGACCATGCTCTATCTAGCGGGAAACAGCGCGCGCGGTGTGTCCCACGTCAGTTCGGCCTAATCTTTTATTGCAAAGACTTATAATGAGTTATGTAAATATCACCGTTTTACAGAGCGGACTGGTAATGGCTCGTCTGCCGACTGAACGTCAGCATTTTAACCCGACCACGTGGCCACGCACCGATCACGTCTGATACAACGTTCCTGAGAGGTTCTAAGAATTGTGTCCTATTCACTCAAGTGACCTCACCGGCGCCTGCGATCGGTTCTCAGAATCGTGACGTCATCCTTAACCTGACTTCTCCCACGCGCCTCTGATTCATTCTCAGAAGTCGTGGCATCATCACTGTGGGTGTACAAGACGGCGCTCGTCTGTACATCAACAGTTCACTCCTGCTAGTGCTGTTTTAAAGCCACGCAGGTGCTTTGCTATGTGCAGCTGCAGCAAAACGAGCCACCCGAGCAGAATAAGCTCAGCCTCAGCGCAGCGAAGACTGCGCCGTTAGGCTGCCGAGGCGGAAGCGAGGCACCGGATGCGCGAAGGCCCTGCTGTACACAACGCTGACGTGAAAGTGAGGCGCCATTGCAGCCAGGATTCCGCCGTTCTAAAAGGCCGCTGCAAAAGTGAATCGCCGGGGCCGCCAATATTCCGTCGTTCGAGCCGCCCAGGCTGAAGCGCAATGCCAGTGCCTGGAAAGACCTCCAATGCACGCAGCCCGGGCCAAGCAAAATTCAAGGACAACGAAAAGTTAAGGTGCCAGAAAGTTGTTGTAGCGCCCATTCCGCAACAACCAACTCAGGTGTGCGTGTTACCTTCACGGGGACTTACCGCCATTGCCTGAGAGGTACTACGGGACTGAATAAAATGGGATGATGATCATGATTATGAATTTTTATGGCGCAACAGCATCTACACACTAAACACGAATGACACGAGATGGGAGGTTTATCGGTGTTCGTCCGCTTTAAAACTACGCACCGCTAGACGCGAACACCGGTAAAACGGAGCACATGATATCATAAACACCAAAGCAACACCAGCTAGAACTGACAGCGTGCTAACGAGGTCCGCAATCGTTCATCCGCCGTCTCTAACGGAGTGGTTGTCGCCATTCCGAACCTTCCGAACGGTGTAGAAAAAAAAAACACCGTACGGCAACTGAGACGGAGCGAGGTCGAATTGCTGCTGCCGTTCAAAACAACGCGCCAGTGAAACTATGTACTTTTATCTGTTTCGCTTAGTTCCGGAACGAAGCAGCAAGTTTTGGTTTCGGTCGAGATGCAATCGACAGCAGGCGGCGCAGAGGATGAGAAGACGGCGAGAGAGCCGCGAGTGCGGACAAGGCGGATTTGTGCGGACGCTGCGACTGTGAGCGGCGTACGCGCTAGGCCTAGCGGCGCCAGCGGGGCCGTCTCTGATTGCTGCGCAGAACTGAGCACGGCGGGTTGTCTGGAGCCTGTCTTGGAACTGATATCGTGAGCGGCGACTTCGAGTTTGCTTCGGCTGGTTTTCGATGTGCGACGGAGAAAGAAAATAAGGATGGTTAAACGAGTTCACTGAAGTGGGTATCGTAAGCGACGGCTGAGCTTGCCCCTCGCTCTGGTTTGAGAATGGCGGTATGGCGCCGTTGTGTGCGAATCGAGACAAGTGCTGGCTTTGCCGCTCCCTTGGCCAGCGGGAGAGAAGTTTCTACCTCGACAGTGCTGCCCGGAAGGATATTCTTGAATCCCTGCCGTCTCACATCCGTCTCGCAGTCATGGTAAGGGGTTTTGCATCTTAAATATCTTTGTACGATAAAGACGTGAGCAGGCTTGTGTGGAGCGCTGGAGCACTGTGCTGCGGAATGGAGCAAAATATTAGAGCAATTTTCCTATCGACACCCTGCTAGTGTATGGGTTGTTTTATATGACTATGCGCCAGCGCTTGAGCGCCTGCATTGTCAGTCAATCCTACTGCCTGCGTTATAAGTTCGCCTTCATACCGCAAAGCACCACACGAGCGCTCTGTACAAGTCTGCTTGCGTCTGCACTCAAGTACACCTTGCAAGCGGATGTAGGTTTTCGGCATTTTTATTTTAGTGCTCTCCGAAGCATTTGTGTCATTTTAGTTTTGATATGCGCAGCATTTTCGGCCTCTCTTAATTTCATGCATGTTCGCAGAATGTGGTATGCGGCATTGCTATTAACATAAAAAAAATCAGGTTGCTTTTTCTAAAATGCCATGGTTCCCCACAAAAAAACATTATTTTGCATATCGTGCGTGTCGCCACAAATGAATGTGCCCAAAGCTTCTGAAGTGCATGCTTGTATTCTGCCGTCATAGATTCGGCCGCCAAATTTAGAATTCCAATCTGATTACTTGTTGCTTTCAGCACAAAAGTGCAATCACTTTGTCACTGGAAAACGAGTGAAAGCGAGAAAGAAACGGCTGTCAGTTCTTGCCTTATGTTCTGCGGTTCGTTGCGGCATAACTTCGATGGGTGCAGTATAAACGTGCTGTCACTATTTGTGAAAATATAATAGCTGCTTTAATTTCAAAGCATCACATACTTCATTGCCTTGTTCACTTATCAGTATTGGAGTCAGTAATTCGAACGACATATATTTTACTCATAACGATTTGTTTGGTATCAAACCTGACTGGACATTGTTCTATCCAGGATCTAATCTATGAACTCCAAGGCTGCATCAGTTTGACCTACAAGCAGTACCAAAGAGTTCAGTGTTAAGACGCAAAGAAAGATGCCCCCCGCAACACTCGTAGGTATTTTTGTGCAAATGATTGGTAGGCATAGGCAGGAACTGAAATTTTTGAACGAAAATAGCAGCTCAGCATTTATCTGAGCATCTGATGACTACCTTTTAGGCGCAGAATTTACTCAAATTTAGGCAATCATGTCACGAGATTTAGCAAAGCTTGGGTTTTGTGATTATTTATTTTAGAATGGGGCTGGCACAATGCCCTGGTGTTTCGTTATCTTGCAAAGAGGCGGAATGCAAACAGTGACAGTAAAGAGCTGCTGACCCCCAAGGGATTTTCTTTAAAATTCAGGCGTAGTTACTTGTGCAATTAAAAAAAAAGACAATAGTAGGAATAAGGAGCCAGTCTAACTGCTGCAACTATGCTCAGTCCTGAAAATAGAGTACTTTCATGACTAAGCCAGATGCAGTGTACTGACACGCTGCTATTTTGGGAGATACAGCGTACTGACAAGTTGCTATTTGGGGATTTTCATTGCTACTTTCTCATTTTGACGCGTGTTCACTACCACTCTTTTCAAATAACCAATAATCGATTGTTGAGACGGTTGTGGTTTCTTTAGACTTGCACGTAACTATGGAGAGGCGGTCACCATTATTTGCTTTTGCGACTGTGGTTTTGTCATTTTATTGGCAAATAGTAATGAGGTCTGGATACGGTGAAGCTATTTTTTTATTTTCAGTTGGAAAAGAGTGCTTTGTGTTGTAGTCTTCGATGGCATCCAATCATTGTGGAGTGCTACTTCACAAGCTGTGTATCATGACGATGCACACTTTGAACAACACCATACCAGTTTTGTATTTTTAGGTCTTAATTATACACAAGCAAATATGATTCATGGGCAGTACTGATTGTTGCTTCCCGAGCTGTTATAGGTGCTCTAAATGTGATTCCCTAGAGAACATTTGCTTCTTCGATGCTCAGAAAAAAATTCATGTAGTCGCTATATGTATCAAATGTCACGGATAAAGCAAGAGTGGTAACGTTTTCGTGGGCAGCTGTACCTTTCGAATGCGCACTTTGTATTACGCCCCCTTATGAGCAGCGGCTCACCATTGTTTCTTTAGCCTCTAGTTCGATTACAGTTAGGCTGCTGCTCCACTGGTTGCAATTAAATAAGATTGAGCAGCTCAGTTGCCTTATAGCTAGAATATGGTTTTCAAATATTTTTTAGGGAGGCCATTGCAGCATTTTGTTTAACTTTTGCACAGTTGTGGTGGCCCCCTAAATGTGATCATGGCTCTAAAGGATAAATCATATGTACAGTCACGCCTCAGTAATATGGACACTTTGGTTTCCGAGCAAAATTGTCGCAAAGTGATTTATTCATCCATAATAACGAATCATGAATGAAAAAGTTTTGATACAAAACTTGTCGCCAAGGTCTCCTGCACATAGTGATGGGCAATGAAGTGGAAGCTAGACTGTGTTGACAGCTCCAAGTACATCAGCCTGGTACCATTATCTTTAAAAATCGGTCAGTGGCATGTTTGAACCTTGCATTTCTTTCACTTTATTCTTGAAAAAAATGGGCTGAGCATGATTTTTCTATGAAAATTTCTCACTTTGAAGAGGGGAGACCACCCCCTCATGAATTTATCCCTAGAATAGTGTAGTCATAATGTGCATAATTTTGCAGGACCAAGTACTTACATCATGCCTCCTCACCTAACAAGGCGCAGTTTTTCTTTTCATTGGCATCACCTTGTAGTGAAAACCTCATCGCTTCTTTGGGGATTCTGTTTTTTGCAGCCTTCTGGGTGTTCCGTTTGGAAAATCTAAAGAAGGCACTCTCTCTGCTTACATTTCTTGAGAGTGCTTTTAGAGACTTGGCTTAAAGAAACCAATCTTCAATGGTTTTGAGCTCATCAGTTTTTAAAACCACTTCGTCTTTCCTTCACAGCTGCCTCTTCTATCCGCCTGTACATGTTTTACATGTCCAGTTTTTTAGTACTGTTCGGAACACTGGTAGTGGAACGCAAACTGTGCTGCTAAATCTTATATATGTTAACACGATACAGTTGGCCAGAGTGAAGAAAAAGGAAAACAATATCAGCATGAATCTGTGAGAAAACTGATGTGTACCCTTTGTTAAAAAGTACATATTTAAAGGGTTTGGCTTCTAAGCCATGTAATAAGGCCTCTGAGCATCCATGGTCGTCCAACATTCACCGTGGTCGGCAAGATTTGCTGTACCTTCAAGAGATCTGGAATGCTAGCTATGCACAAGAAGGCTCGGAAGCGAAATCCTTTAGCTCTAAACATTGACAAATGCTGTACTCGCATTATGTGACAGCATGGAAAGACATGACAAACAAAAACAGAAACATTTCGTTGACCCTAAGAATCATCACCCCACTGGTTTCTTGTCCCTGCATCGGCTAATCGTAGTTTTTATCTTTTTGCGTCTAGCTCAGACAGCTTCATGGGAGCACTGTCAGCATTTTGTAATTTTCTTTATGTTTGTAATAGTCTTCCCGTTCTTCCACATGACACATTTGCTAGCATTTATACATATTCCTTAATTGGAAAAAGAATAATAGTGATAATGGATTTATTGAACAATTCCATTTTCAAGCAAATATGTGCTTAGACACGGGTCTTCAGAAACTCAATTACTTATTTAATCACAAAGTTAGTAGTCCTTAGTCTGATCAGTCGCCATGGGAACTTGTCTTGAATTTTTCTGATGAATGCCTTTCTCCCGATCAAACAGAATGTCTGTGCCCTTATCGCTTTGACCTTAGGCTATGTGTTTTTTTCTTTGCTTCTAGTGCACACAGTCAGGTAATACCAGGTTGACTAATTCCTTGTGTTTCAGCATTAGTCAGTACTTGTTAGCTAGATTGAAAAGCATTGTGCATGTGTTTCTGTATTCTAATTTTTTCCAAATAAGTTATGAGTACTGCATTTTATTTGTGATAGGCTTCTTCAAATGGGTGGCTAACATATCTTTTGGGGCACATAAACTTTCTCTAGAGCATTGGCCTCCATATATTGAGTGTAAAGTTTTGTTTTGTGTTCTTTTTATGTGATTGTGTGTTAAATTTAATGTATTGCATACGTTTTCTAAAGGTTATGTTCATCCTATGTGTTTCTCAAGAACAAACACAAACATTAGAGGTGGGATACCTGTGATATTTTACTGTAGATTTAGTGGGCTGCTTTAGGATGTCTGTTTAGTATTTCTTTTACTGTAGTTTGTAATCTGCATCTTGAAGTTAGCCACTTGGAATTAGCCACTGGGAATTGTCTGGTGCATAATATTTATTTAGCTAATCTTATCTTACAGCACCAGTTAGCCTGAAGTGTAGCGAAGAAGTTTTCAAGTCATCCCTACATGATTTTTCAAGATTTGCTATTGTATCGCTTTGATTAATTTTAGGTGCTGATTTCAAGTTAGTTCCTATCTCTAATACCTGTCCAAGAATTGTGGTTTGGAATGTTGTTTATTGTCCTCCAATAAAAAAATGAAATTGTAATCTACTGGTCTTTGTGACATTTTGTTTACTTTAGCAGGCTCTTCAATTTCTTTTAAATTGAATAAGCTTGACATGTTAAGCAGCCTTTTAATGCTGCTGGTGTTAATATTTCAGGTATGTGCGTAGGTTACTAAATGACATTTGTGATAATCCAGTGCTATTTGCAACAGTGGTCTGTGTAATTCAGTGTTTTCAAACATCCAATGGAATAAATGCAAGTCGCATACACAAGTGAAATTGTGAACAGTGTTTTGAGGACGTGCTAGTAAGAATGTTTTGTAAAGTGCTTAAAACTGCAGTTTCGGAAGAAAAAGTCTCTAACAAACTTACACAGCTACCTTCCACTATGAAGGTTAAATCCAAGAACTATATTTTTGTTCGAAAATAAAACCACGGAGCACAAGCTATATGCCATGTTTTTTTGTGTAATCCTTACTGCGAATCATTTTGCTTTTATCGACTTTGAGAACTTAGACTGGATGGAAATAGTACTCGAAAAATTTTTTCAATGCGCGAGTGGAGCACGACATTCAAAATTCTCTTTAAAAAGGTTCATTAAGGACTGCAAAAATAAGTGAGTCATGAATGGATTTTAAGGGTACAATATACAAATGCATTCTTCTTAAAAATTTCTAAAGGCAGAGAGATAGCAAACATTATTTGTCCAATGTGGAGCTGCCCGCAAGTGGCTTCCTTGTACACCATTCAGGATCTTTAACTTCGGTGATTCGGTTTTTGGACCGCAGTGAAGAGACGGTACACTTTTACGAGAAGAAGAAAAAAGAATGTGTTGCAGGAATTTTGTATGTAGGTCCGTTTCCACGGTCTTGTTTTCAGTTTCAATGCCTGTCGTCTCCCCAACTCTGCTTTTCTTGCCCATTGCGAACCACCCCGTCAAGATTCCTTCGCCTGGCGCCCGGAGCCTTGGTTTTTGTATTTTTTAAACAAGTGCCGTATACACAGCGGAGTCAGATTAAAGACGTTACCTTGCCGCCGCCGCTGGTCTCGTTTTGTTTCCGCGATGTACGGCAGTACGCTTCGACGTGACTGCGACGTCGTGTGTATGCATATCGCCACGATCGTGCAAAGCAGGCATCCAGAAGGAGGTGAAGATAGTGGTCCGATGCACTTTGTATCCTGCGTTTTTGCCCTGTTTTTTACAGTACTACGTAACTACATGGACGGAATAAAGCTAGTTGTTATATCTCAACATTGAAGTTCGATTGGGCCTTTTTCATGATTACAAAGCGGATTCGAACCTGATTAGTGTGATTAACGAACTAGCACCGTTCCGCCTATATCGTTAGCAGTTCTAGTACCCCTGTAAGAAAGAGCAAAATGCAATATAGAAAAAAAGACCACTGTCATCACCACCTCCTCCTGGCTGCCGGCGTTGCGAAATCTTGGCGCCTGCATACGCACGACACCGCAGCCACCGCTCAGCGTATCGCCGCGGTTGAAACCTCCCATTGCTAACCGGAAGTGCTTCGTATTTTTCGATGTAAAAATCTACACCAAATATGCTCCCATTGTCAACCGCAAGTGCTTCGTATTTATTGTTGTAAAAATCTACATCAAATCTGCTCCCTTCGCCAACCGCAAGTCCTCCGCATTTTTTAGGGTGGAAATCTACTCAAAATCTAACGGTGTATTTCGAACCTCTATTATACCCTCTTTACACGGGCAGCCCTAACCATGGTTAAGCTTGACTGCAGTTAAGGTGGTTAACAGCGGTTAGAGTTAACTGCAGTTCGCCGCGCTTACACACAGTTTAGCCATCTCGGTTAGCGCGACCAAACAGATCATGTGATACTCGCCTCAGTGAAGTTGAAACGTCACCTACTGAGCGCATTATTAAACGGCTACGTTGAAAAGAGCACATAAGAGGAAAAACGTTGTTTCTTGTGCTAAGGCCCGCTTAAAAACTTTTTTTCTTTGTGATTGTGGCTGTCGTTAGCCGAAATCCTAAATGTTCTAAACAATGGTCACAGTCGACGTCGAAGCCGACTGCGCGTTCTACTTTGGCTACATTTGCCTCTTCTCTCCGTGACCTCTCACTGCGACGCATCACTGCTCACTGCTATCGTTGTTTATTTTTCGTGGCTTTTCTTTCACAGTGAGTGCTGTGCACTGTTAATTTGTTTGTGTAGTCAAGATGCCTCGGACGCCTTGTGCGTCAAGGCTATGTTGGCCCTTAGCAGGTCTGTCGCGAACGAGGGCGACGCTCAATTTTGGGCTGCGTTCGTGGCGCATCAGGCAGCGCTACAACGCCTGCGCGTACAGATTCTGGCGCTGAGCGCTGAAATTGTCATGCTTGAAGAGACGAGGAAGCGACATCGAGGGCGGCCGAAGCTCTTTTTGTTGGCGGCGGCGCACCTGTCCGTCCGTGAGCGAAATCTGTCGGCATATCCGCGCCCAGACTCGTGGTACGAGACCACGCTTCCGCGCCTTCCGGACAGCGAACTCCGAGAAAACTTTCGGATCGACCGCAGCATATTCCGGTACATGGTGGCTGTTTGTGGAAGCAAGAGCCGGCAAGATACCAACATGCGGCAACCGATTCCGCAGGAGAAACTCGTGGCGATCGGCTTGTACCGCCTCGCAACATCAGCAGAAAAGCGGATTGCTGCCAACTTGTTTGGCGTGAGCACTGCGTCCGTTAATTTAATATTGCACGAATTTTGCGGCGTGGTAGTGAAGTAGTTGGAATTACGATTCCGAACACCAGCTGAGCTTTACGAGCACATGTGTAAATTCACAGCAGGCTGGTTTCTTTCAACGTGTCGGTGCGGTGGATGGCTGTCATATCAAAGAGTTTATTCAGACGACGTGTGGTACAGTTGCCTAAGGCTTAGACCAAAAGGCAAATGGATGCCTGACAGAGTCTGCGCTCTTCTTGCTCCCAGTCGAGAGCATGAGACATTCAGCGCATAAAATAAACAACTGACTTAAAAACAGAAATAATGAAACGTGAGGGGATACAAACACTCCAAATACGTAGTAAACTCTCGCGACACAAGCTGATGCATCAACAAATTCACCAGCAATTAAAACTTGACGTTACTAAATATATTTGCTTTTCTAAAGCTAGGTCAACGCGTCACAAACATCCTAATACACTTAACGAGTACATTTTCCATACTGACTGTTTCAAATATTCATTTTTTTCCGTTTGCCACTCTTGAATGGAACAGTCTAAACCCTTCAATAACTAGCAGCTCATCGTTAGGAAAGTTTAGCGCTGCTATCGAGAGCTCGGTACTTAATTAGCAAATACTTTTGTGTGTGTGTTTTCTGTATTGCTAATATTGCTTCCTATTCTGTGTGCCTTTTTAATGTTAACTTTGTTCAGGTATACACAGACTACCAGTATTGTTTTCGGAACTATTTCGATGTAACTTCTGTCATGACGCCTATTGTTTGTGAGATTAATTTACCTTGTTTTGATATGATTATGATACAGCTCGTTGTATTGTTATTCTGCGTTGTTGTATCTTTGGTTGTATTTCCATAATTAATTCCAGTGCCTTTGCTTTACCCTTACTATTAGTTGTTTATTTTACGGTCTTCACCAAATGATGTATTTTTTGAACCGTTATTACTAGCCCTGTTTTGCCCTCCTGCAACAATCCCAAATGGGATGAGCAGTATGTATAAATAAATAAATAAATAAACGAGAAAGAAATACAGAGTGGTTGGTTAACATTGAAACTGGAGTTATTTCATATTGAACATTTATGTACAATTGGACAAATACTCTGAGAAGCTGCAGAATAAAAATGAAAAGAGTGGTCATGCCTGCAGTGACAAGGGATATATAGTGATGCTATCTTTAAAAGCATTCAATGATTGACTTTCATGGATGCTTACAGCAGGATGGTGATGATTTAAAAAACTGGAAATTCTGTACCTAAGTTTCTGAGTGCCCCCCAAAGCAAGAAGCTGCCGACTAATACACTTATAAGGGGTGGTACAGTGTCATCCTACTTTGTCGTCGACCACATACAGGTTCCTATGCACGAATGGTGGCAGCCCTGGTAGGAACAACGACGCGGCAGTGTTTCAGAAGTCTCAACTGCCAGCTACTCTGGCTAGTGAGCTGTTCTGGCAAGAAACAAAAGTCATTGAAGGTGTGGAAGATGGCGCAATTCTTCTTGGTGATCAAGCTTTCCCCTTGCAGATGCACCTGATGAAGCTGTCCCCCTTCCAGGTGCCTATGGGTCCCCTTCACAGACCTTTAACTACCGTCTGCCGAGTGCCAGACGTGTTGTCGAAAATGATTTTGGACGTGTCAAGGCACGCTTTAGAATGGTACTGAAGGGCCTTGAGTGTGACATCCACAATGTGAGTTATGTGATCCGCGCTGCTTGTGTGCTGCACATTTGTGAGCAGCTCAGTGATTCAAGTTGGTTTGATGTGGTTCAGAGCGCTGATGAAAGGCGGCCTCAGCCGGTGTGCACAAGCAACCATGAAGAGACGTCAGGTGTGGCCATCAGGAACGCCCTGGCCAAGAAGCTTGCCTTGAGCTAGAACTCAGTCAGTGGGAAACTCAAGTGCAGCTAAAAAGGACACCTCTACCAAGAGGGAACAGCCCTGAACAGAGCTACCCACACATTAATGAAGGAGCAGACTCTTGGTTCGGCTCACCTTAAATGGCTGCCATTGTATGTACATAATGCGTACTCCCTACTGGGATGAAGGTTATGAGGATTACAACTAGTGTAATTTTCGTAACCTACATGTGCTTTATAAAATAGGTTTGGTTTGGTTTATGGGGTTTAACGTTCCAAAACGGCTTGGGCTATGAGTGATGCCGTAGAGGAGGGCTGCAGAATTTTTGACCACCTGGGGTTCATTAATATGCACTGACATTGTACAGTACACGAGTGTCTCGCTTTACACTTCCATCGAAAAGCCGCCGTCGTGGCCAGGTTTTCAGAAAATAGTCTTGCATTATATTGCTTATGTTAATTATTGGTTCTTAAACTACAAAACGAAGTGGTTCGTACCAACTACTAGTACTCCTTATGACAAGCAACCACCTCCAATGAACTAATAATGAAGATTTCATTACTTCCTGTAAGCAAATCTCTTCAAACAGTTTTGCTCGCAGGCAATAGTAAAATGCCAGCATCAGCCTTCCATTTTTATATGATTCATTCTTGTTGAGCAGTGCAGTATATGTTGGTGATTCATTGTCATTGTACTACACCGTACTACCGTGCTATTCTATTA
Source organism: Amblyomma americanum (assembly GCF_052857255.1). NCBI lineage: Eukaryota > Metazoa > Arthropoda > Arachnida > Ixodida > Ixodidae > Amblyomma > Amblyomma americanum. Next base: position 184,408,872 of record NC_135498.1, on the reverse strand, counting down.
CTTGATGTTTGCTTATAATTTTCGTGTATAACTGGCCATCGTCTTGCCACACTGCCAATAATCAACTTGTTGGTACCTTGTCAAGCAGTACAAGCTTTTAGTCTTGCACTCGTACTTCTGAAAGCAGAAGTACTTGGTGTTGGGCTAGTTGGTTCATCATAAAGTTGAATGGTACAAAGGAACAAACACAGGAAGGCACAGCAGTGGCGCTTTTTCTGTCTCTGTTTCCTTATGTATGTTCCTTTGAGCCGTTCAACTTTATTCTGAAAGCGGTATAGTGAATGAAATGCATTCACTATATAGATGTTTCCAACAAGGGCCCCCTGGGTATCACCATATTTTTTCGCTAGGCTGTTGCATGCACCTGATGCTAGCCCAGTGGAAGCGAATACCTCTGACCAAAAAAGCTGTTTGTGCTTACAATCATATTACAGTGAACATTTTATATCTAGTCGAAGACTAAACAATAGTTGCGAAAATTTTTTTTTTCTTTTTGCTCATGAAGGTAAGGAAATCATGTCGGTCACAGGCGGAAGCTTCATATTTTTGCTCACATCATCCACACACAAAGCAAACACAAAAATTTGATGTAAATGTGTCTGAATGATGAGAGCTTTGGAAGACTCACAATATGATAAATTTCATTAAATTCCCACCCCAACTCGCTAAACCAAAGTACGCTTTCTGTTGACAATTTCATGTCATTACTATTTTGCTGTTGTCAAAATTCCCCACTGTTACATCACTTGCCCCCCCCCCCCAAAAAAAAGAACCAGTTATGTTGCAAGAAAAATATAAGCCTTGTAGCAAACAGTTCCTGGTGAACATGCAACAGTCATTGGTTCCGAGTGGAGAAGCAGGTGAATTGTTACTGCGAGAGCAGCAGCAATGTACTTGCAACAGAATTGTTTGATTATTGCACTTCCACCTGTGTACCCCTGTAGTTTATGCATGTGTTCTGTTAATAACTAATACTGCAAACTGCCACGGTAGCCAGTCCGCACAACATGATTCAATGTTTAAAACAATACAAAACTTTCAGTAGCGAAAGATCTCAGTTAATCTCATCACATGCTGTAATATCATGGAAAATCAAATATCTTCCTGCTCTACTTTTGATCAATCTTTATTGAGCGAGTCATTATTTTCTATGTTGTCTAGAAATTTTGCAAGCAGTTGCACCATGCTTGCAGTTATGGCATTCGCTTCCTTCTGGAGGTGCACCATTTTCTTGCGTATTTTGTGTGCCTTGCGGTCGGCCTTTGCTGCTTCCTCGCTTTCTTCTTTATGGAGGGCAACTAGCTGCTCTATAGCAGATCCTTGTCGCTTGTGGCGGCTCTTTTGGGGTTCCCTTCTTTTGGCTCTTGCGCCAGCACCGGCACTGCTGCTTGCACCAGCCCTGGCTCTGCATGTATCGCTGCTGGTGTTGCTTGTGCTTTGCAGTACAGGTACTGCAACACTGGCCGCAATTTTTGAGAGGTCGTCTCCGCTGCTTCCTTCAGGCAGGCTGTCCTCCCATGACAAGAGCACTTCTCAGCCGTCTGGTGCCTCATTGACAACTGACAGCTGCACATGATGAAACATACAACATAGCATGTTATCTCAGAAAATAGGTTAAATGTGTCCTAATATAATGCAATCATCCGCTACCACAATCCATTACAAAAACACAAATTTATGATGGCCAAACTGGAAAGAAGACAGCGGTTCAAATTTTTGTTTTCCTGAACATAACTAAATTGATATATGAAGATCCCGACATATGAAGATCAGCATTCCCTAGCCCAAACTTTCACAGGAACCAATGGGTTCAGTTCAGTTTTTTCCGTTATACTGTTGCGGAGTGCAATCGCCTTCCTTTCGGTTTATGTGACTCGAAATATTTTGTGAGGAGTAGGAGTATTTTTGTACGGCTCCTAGTGTTGGTGTTGTGATGAATGTTGGATTTTATGTCCTTTAAATGACTTGTAGCTGTTGCGGCTAATGCTTTTATGACTTTTATAATTTTGTGCCCCTCCTGCTTGGGCCATAGTTATGGCCCACAGTAAGTACAAATAAATGAATGAATGAACAGCTGAACAAGACAGTATAACATGCTGATCAAAGTCACTAACAAGCAATGTGTTAAACATGTGCAAGCATGCGGGGCATGGTTGACCAAGGGTAAACCCAGCTGATGAGGTTGAGTTGAACAGAAGTACATGGGAGGTCAGGTGCGAACTCTGGCACGACAAGGCGCTGCGATTTCAAGACGCAAGTGCCATTTCCGCCCCCATTGCCATTAAAGCCCATGGTTGTGGCAGTAGATTGCGCTACATACCCCCCCCCCCCCCCGAGTCTGTCCAACGGTAAGCCCTCGTCAATGTCAACATGATTCCAAAGGAAGGATTGCTGGGTCAGTTGGTTCATCATTCAAGGCTAAAAAACAGCACGAAAAATGGGATGATACAAAAAGAAGAAATAGACAGCACTGAACCTGCAATTGAGTGTATTTTATATGAAATGGAAATAAATACAGAAAGCATACACAAAGAGCTTATAGACAAAAACGCAATACAATATAGATATTACTTATATACTTGCAACGAAGACAGCGCAAAAATGGACAACCACAGAAGAGGACACGACACAAAGAACTCTTGTCTTCTGTGGTTGTCCTTTATTACGCTGTCGTTCGTTCCAAGTATGAACAAACATCTAGCCCACCACTATGTTTTATTGAATTACTTGGACATTGCAGATATTATATAGAAATTTATTATCCACTTTGCTACTTCTGTTCAGTGTCCCTGTAGATAAACAACAGTTCACACTAACAGCTTATGATCCACAGGTTGCTGTATTACTCCACTGTATTCAAGCCCAGTTGTTAATGGAATCAGTGGTGTTGATAGGTATGTACAAGACAGAAGGATGAAGGTGAAGCTGCATGTGCACAGGTGTGAAAGATGAATTGTCATATCAGCGCTAGCAATATTAATTTATCGCGCAAATAAAGACACCAAAATTCTGGTGCGTACCATAATTTCATCTTACTAGAGACTTAAGTCGAATCCAACCGCAGTGTGTGCCTTTTGACATATGATTCACACCTGAAGAAAAAGGACGTAACCTAAAATAGCAGTGCGCATTGAACTCCCTGTACAACAAAGCGGCCTTCACTCCGGCAGAGTAACATTAAGTATATGGGGGGACAACCAGGTAATTGCCGATATGTAGAACAGCTCGAAAAAAAAAGAGGATTTATGGACGAGCAGTGGGAGTTGCTTGACCAGTTCGTTCACGCTTCGTGGCAAAGAAAAACAGCACAAGGCAAAAATGTAGACGTGGAGGCCAGTGCTCATGTTTGTGGAAGTGGTTTACACATCTGCTTGAGTCTGTTCTTTATTATCTATTGTTAGCCAGCATTTTATAATGAGTGTATGTTCCGCACTGAGAAATGAACAGCAATATATTTCTGAAGTGATCTGCACGATAGATAACATGCAATGTTATAAATCACACATTACCTCTAAACTTTCCTCGACTCACCCATCATCGTTGATGGGAAGGCAGCCGAGGAATCTGTGGAGCTGCCAGTAGAAGATCGATGGAACAACAGGCAACCCAGTTGAAGTGCCTGTCCGTCTCAGCTGCTGGACAATAAAAATGATGTGACCTATTAAATCTGTTGCTAAAACAAAACATTTAAAGGTTGTGATCACAGCATTTCTCTATGTGGATTAAGCTTCACTGTAAACATTCTCAGCGCAAGACTAAAATTTCTTCGATAAGTGTCTAATGCATATGCACAGGTACTGGTGAAATTAATGATTGCAATTTACATTTGCAATGTTGCTAAACTAAATCCTGCTAGTTGCAGCTTTGCAATTGAAGCCACGACTGGGCATTATGGTTCAACTATATCTTACTTAGTGAATTTCTAGATTTATTTCTTTTATATATCTTTCCCAGGCTGCACTGTGTATACTACACAAATGCTGCTGGTACACAGTGAAGCCTTGCAATAAAATATGAAATAAATCTAGAAATTCAATTAACCACATTGTTTATCTAGCAGGTGGTCAGAAATAGCGACGCGTACAGCAGTGCTGTCAGCGCTGCAGCTCGCAATTTGCAAATAAAACTACTAACAACACGTGTGTAACGAGGAAGGCGAAGTTTGCATGCAGCGCCTTGCACGCGTGCACGAGCGAAGATTCTATCGTATGCTGCTCCTGCCTGGGGTCATTACTCGCGAGTCCTTACTAATGCATTCTCAAGATCGTCCTCGACACTCCAGAACTGTGCGACGACGGCGAAGAGAATCGACGCGTTGCTGCAGCGACAACACATGCTACTGTCGCACATGCGAGGCTGACGTAAGCAGTTCAGCTGCACTATGAAAACAGAGCCAAGAACCCGATGGCGCGAGCATCGTTCGGTAAAGGTTGCATTTACCGCTATTTCCTGTTCAGGTTTTCCATTTTCAGCTTCACTTGTTTGCTGGTGTATGGGCCCTTCTCCCGACGGTAGCCCAGCGTTCACTTCCGCTGCAATCGCAGCATATATCCGAGCGTTGCGCATGTTACCGCGCAGCGCAGGTAGTTGGTCCTTCCACATGCGTATCAGGGCCGCGGTTGTTGAATCAGGCCAGATGACAGAACTCTGGGAGGACGAGTCGTTCGATGTTGCTGCTGCCATGGGCGCCGCCATCTTGTCGGTTAAGGTAGCAAACAGAGGTCGGCAAGCTCTGTGTGGGTAACTGTGGTTGGGTGGCGTCACTGCAGTTTCATCTGCCGTGTGATCGCGGCTAACTATAGTTACGGGGAACCGTAGTTACCTTAACTGTGGTTTAGGTCGCCCGTGTAAATGCGCTATTAGGGAGGTCGCTAGAGGACAAGCCAAAAACACGAATCTAAGTTGATTTGTGTTTCGCGTGTACGGCCGAAGAGCGCCATGACACAAGGTATTATTAATTTCTGAAGGTGGGGTGAAAGGCCCATTTCCCAAGAATTTCACCCTAGATAAGCTGAGCACCAGACCAGGGGAAAGCTTGTACCCATTGTATCGCCGGTGGGTACCCGGCGGCAGTGGGGATCGAGCCCCGCACCTCACGCATGCGAGGCGGATGCTCAACCACTTGGCCACCGCTGCGGTATGAATAAAATGTGTATAATACCTAAGTGCTACAATACATGAATAACAACAAAACGCCTTTATTAAACCGCAGAAATCATCCACAATGACTGAGCTATAATGACACATTACGCAGTATTGGAGTCATCCTGTGAGATTAATTTTTGAGGCTTTTCCCCAGTCATAATTTCACAATAATATTTCTACAGATAATTTCCTGGGTGCCAACCCCGAGCAAAATCGTTCGCTGTCTGTACGCAGCTGGCCTAGCACGAGCGCTCCGTCCCGCTTCACTATGCCCGCTCACCGTCGTCTTCTACGTGCACTAATCCGTGCTTTCATACTGATTCGAATGTATTAAACATTCTCTGTAGTTTTTATTCAATAACATTTTGCTGCCCGAGATACATAAATGTTTATACTTCACAAAGATCGTACAGCGTAACAAAAACAATAACCGCTCGTAATTGGAACGCCAAATATCTTTGTTATATGCTTAGAAATAAGGACGCCAGAAAGGATCGATCAAACCTTTCTCCTTCCTCATCTAGCTCCTCGCACTGGAACAAAATACTTTTCCTACTGCAGGGGAACTTTATGTCAATTATGCGACGTTCCCTTGCGGACTGCTTCATTTGTTTCCATTATTCCCATGTTTGTTGATACTTTGAGATGCTGAAACTGAACTGACTTTCATAGGCCGGGTAAATGCAGTTAACAAAGCTGTTCACTGGCAACTATCTTTCTTTCTTCATCTATCCACAGAGAGAAACGCAAGTATTCTTGTCATTTTCTTGAGTACCTGATCTCCATTAAGCTCCCATTTGTGCTTGTGGGCGACATAAACATCAATCTTCGCCACAAAAATGCTTACTTAACTGATTTTAACGCAATTCTTTCGTCTAATGCCTGTATAAACAACACTATTCTTCCGACAAGAGTGACTTAGGATATCATAGCTTTGTTGGATGTCCCTACTACAAATCTTATGCCTTCTAATGATGAATTAAGGTTCGAAGCATCAGACATCAGCGACCACTTGCCAATTTTCTGCAGCCTCTCACCTGGCTATAGAAAAACTGCGTTAGAGATATAAACGAGGCCTCTCTTAATAAGTTCAAAGCTTTAATTGATGGGACATGCTGAGACAAGATATACGCTTTAACTGATGTCAGTGAGGCATACTCCATATTTTTTCCCCTTATTTTTCCAATGTTATAGTGATGTTTTTCCTGTTGCAATGAGGAAACTGAGGAACAGTAAGTTAAGAGAGCCTTGGATGAACAAAAACTTGCATAAGCGAATCGCAGAGAATAATTAAATGTTTCACGAGTTTGTCCAAAACCGGCGACACTGACATGTTTGCCGAATACTAAAAAATATAGAAACAAACTTTGATAAAAGACCTAAAGGTCGTTAATATAAATTATCACATTATTGACTTTACGGGCATTATGGATGCCTTATAGACATTATAGACCTAATTGATGCCTTATTGACTTCACGTCATCTCACTCTTGTCTTCAATAAATCACTAGCTTCCGGCACAGCCCCTTGATTATGGCAGAAGGCCAAGGTGCTTCCGTTACATAAGTCAACAAATAAGCAACGTCTTCCTAACTGCCGGCCAGTGCCTCGAACTCCTTATTCATCCAAAACACTAGAGCACACAATATACGAACACGTTTTGGAATTTTTTTAATCAAATGCCATTCTCTCATATTCGCCACGGATTCAGACACGGATTCTGCACAACTCAAATTGTCGTGTTCAACCATAATATTCGTAGCTTAGAACCTGGATGAAGGATTTAAAATTGACGCATTATTCATAGATTTTTACAAGTCTTTTGACACCTTTACTTCATATAAAACTACTGACTAAACTAAATGCAATTCTTAAAAACCCTTATTTGGTCAATTACATGACAATTTTTTGTCTCACCGTTCCCATTTCGTAAGCTTTAACTTGGTCAATTTTTTGGTCAGTTTTTCTCACGACTCACCGCGTGAGATTTCATCTAAAATTCGAATGTATGCTGACGACTGCGTGCTATATGATATAATTTCACCCTTGATTATCTTGGCTTTAATTAATCTTCGAAAGATTTTCCAGCTGATGTGAAATATGGCAAATGAATTCCATAAGACCTTCGTTATGTACTTCAGTATTAAAACTTGCCTGTCCTTTTTGCACTACGAATTTTATCTTAATTTCTTTTAACGCGTTTTTGAATACAAATACCATGCCCTCATTTTCACCACAATCCTGTCCTGACCGAGACACATTCATTCCAATAAGATTAAAGCTCCACAAAAGCTAGGCTTCCTGCATCATACCCTGTCTAATTGTCTGCGCGAAACTAAATTACTATTACATAAAACAATTACAAGTCCAGTACTTGACCATGCCAGTTTCATCTGGAATCCTTAAAAGCAGTACGAAATAGAGTTTGGGCCGTCCAAAGGAAATTCATTGGATTCATCTGCGCCGCTATGACTGCCAGTTCTCGCCATTGTCACTCAAGTCTCCACTTCACCCAGCATCTTTCGCTGGACAGCCGTACGTGAAGTCTTCAGATTTTTTTCATGGCATTATTCACTCGTCCTGTCGCCTCACCAGTACCGAACATATCCCCTTCGTTAAATTTATTCCTACTAGAAGACATCATGCGCTTAACATTAGACTTTTCTATGGGCGTACAAACACATTTAAATTTAGTTTTTCTTATCTCAAACAATTGAAATTCTGAATTCACTACCAGGTGCCAACTGTTCCCTCCCATTAAACGAATTTTTGTCTGTGCTTCAAGATCCTTGTTCTAGCTTTTTATAATATTTGTTTATTTCATTGTTGCCGTATTTTTGGATATTCTTCGATTGTACTGTATATTCTCCACCACTGCTATAGCCCCACCAGGGCTGCAGTATATGAAAATAAATAAATAACAGTTGTAAACACGCAAATCAGACGCACAAGAAATGTGGACAGGCAAAATCTTTGTCGACACAGCGTAGCTCCAAGCCAAGAGTTCGAGAGCGCCAGCTTCGTCTTCTTCGCCAACTGAACTGCGTAAGCATTGTCTTCTTCAGCTTTCTCTCCTCCGGCGGCACTGGCCGCTGGAGCAGCAAACCCCAATTGTATGTCTTACAATACCCCCGGGGGGAAAAGGCGCCATCCTGGCGGCTTAAGGGCACGAGATGATAGCGGGGTCGTAGTAGGGTTTCAGGCGGTCGAAGTGGACGATTTCGCGGTCGCGGCGTCGATGATCCGGCAAAGGCGTGAGGGGCTCGACGAGGTAGTTAACTGGAGATGTCTGCAGAACTACGTGATAGGGGCCGTGGTATTTGCTTAGCAGTTGTGTCGAGAGGCCCGGGCTGGAGGAGGGCACCAAAAGCCAAACTAAGGAGTCAGGAAGGTAAGCCGGCGGCAGACAAGTAGAAGTGGCGCGGGCACTTTTCTGACGGTACTGATCGTGGGCAGTAAAGGAACGGGCGAGTTGACGGCATTCTTCGGCATGCGCAGCGGCTTGAGAGACGGTTGAAAATTCGGAGGAATCTGGGCGGTAAAGGAGTATGGTTTCCAAATTGAAGATGGCTCCCGGCCGTAGAGAAGAAAATACGGAGAAAAACCAGTAGTTTCTTGCATTGCAGAACTGTAAGCATAGTTAACGAATGCGGTCCCAGTTGGAGTGATCGGATGAAATGTACTTGGCCATCATGTCGCCGAGGGTCCGGTTGAAGCGCTCGGTCATGCCGTTCGTCTGGGGATGGTAAGATGAAGTTGTATGGTGGACGATGTGACACTCTCGAAAAAAGGCCTCCAGGGCGCCGGGCATGAAGACGCGACCTCGGTCGCTGAGCAATTCCTGAGGCGCACCGTGGCGAAGAATGATGTTTTGAAGTATGAAACCGGTGACGTCGGAGGCCGTTGCAGCTGGTAATGGGGAAGTTTCTGCATAGCGCGTGAGATGATCTATGGCGACAATGATCCAACGGTGCCCAGCAGAAGTGCTAGAAAGAGGGCCATAAATGTCGATTCCAACACGGTCGAAAGGGCGGGCCGGACAAGGTAAAGGTTGCAGAGGAGCCGGTGAGTGCTGTGGTGGATCCATGCGCCGCTGACATTCGAAGCAAGAGCGGACGTACTGACGGACAGAACGGTACATGCCTCGCCAATAATACCGAAGACGTAGGCGAGTAAAAGTTTCCAGCCGGCCGGCATGAGCGCATTGCGGGTCGTCATGATAACTGGCACAAATAGCGGAGCGCAGATACCGGGGAATCACGAGCAGCCATTTGCGACCATCTGGTAGGTAGTTGCGACGGTACATCAGCTGGTCACGCACGACAAAGTGACGGGCTTGACGACGGAGTGCTCTAGAAGAAGGCTGGCAGAGCGGTTGGCTAAGATATCGAGAATAGAAGCTATCCAAGGATCCTTGCGCTGCTCAGAAGCCATATAAATGGTATTGAAAGAAGGCGTGAGGCTGGAAATAGAGGGTTGGTCGAGTTCAGAGGACACAAGGGAGCGTGAGAGGGCGTCAGCATGGAGTGTTTGCGTCCGGAGCAGTAAATGACCTGAATGTCGTAGTCTTGTAATCGGAGAGCCCAACGAGCGAGGCGGCCGGAAGGATCCTTGAGTGACGACATCCAGCAAAAGGCATGGTGATCTGTGATGACAGCGAACGGGCGCCCATATAAGCAAGGGCGAAATTTTGTGATCGCCCAAATAATTGCCAAACATTCTATTTCCGTGACGGAATAATTAGTCCACGCTTTTGTGAGTGCACGGCTTGCATAAGCAACGACGTACTCATTGAAGCCAGGTTTCCCGCTGAGCAAGAACGGCACCCAGACCGATGCCGCTGGCGTTCGTGTGGAGTTCTGTAGGGGCGGAAGAGTCGAAATGGCGCAAGATCGGAGGGGAGGTGAGAAGATGGCGCAGCATGGCAAAAACTTCGTCGCATGCAGTGGGCCAGGCCGGTAAGTCGTGGCCGCCGGCGAGAAGTTGTGTCAGTGGGGCGATAATTGCAGCAAAAGTCTTGACAAACCGACGAAAGTACGAGCAAAGTCCAATAAAGCTTCTAAGTTCTTTCAGGGAGGTGGGCTTCGGGAAATCAGCAACTGCTGGTAGCTTGGCAAGGTCCGGGAGGACACCATCCTTGGACACGACGTGGCCTAAGATAGCTGTCGGGTGCCAAAGCGACACTTCTTCAAATTAAGCTGCAGGCCAGCGTCACTGAGACACTGAAGGACACTCTCAAGACGAAGAAGATGAGACGGAAAACCCGGGGAGAATACGACAACATCGTCCAAGTAGCAGAGGCATGTTTGCCATCTCAGCCCGCGTAGGATGTTGTCCATCATGCGCTCGAAAGTTGCAGGCGCGTTGCAGAGACCGAAGGGCATCACATTAAATTCATACAGCCCATCAGGCGTGATGAAAGCTGTTTTCGGGCGATCAGCTTCGGCCATCGGCACCTGCCAGTATACAGAGCGGAGATCTAACGAAGAAAAGTACTCTGCCCCCTGCAGGCAGTCAAGCGCGTCATCTATACGAGGCAGGGGGTAGACGTCTTTCCGAGTAATTTTGTTTAGCCGCCGGTAGTCGACGCAGAATCTAATGGAACCGTTCTTTTTCTTGACGAGTACAACGGGAGAAGACCACGGGCTGTGAGAGGGCTGGATGACTCCACGGTGTAGCATGTCGCTCACCTGATCATCAATTATGCGGCGCTCAGCGGAGGAGACGCGGTAAGGGCGCTGGCGCAAAGGTCGATGTGTTCCAGTGTCGATATGGTGGCGAACCGCTGTTGCACGACGCAAGGTGTCTCGATGAGAATCGAAGGACGCGCGGAAGCGCTGAAGCAAGGCGACAAGCTGGGCGCGTTGGAGAGGTGGCAGAGCGGCATCGACGGAATCGGCAAGCCGGTCGGGCGAGGTCGGATCGGTTGCGACGATGGGAGGAGTGAGGGCATTGATGTCATACGCGGGAGGGTCATCCGGAACAGGTGAAGCGTCGTCGAGATCGATGATATCAACCGTGCCAAGCGATTCTCCCCGAAATAAAGTGGTCGGGATAGGCAACGGCTTCGCAACGTACAGGGCGCTACAACCACCAGAGATTGTGAGCACAGCATGCGGGAGCATGACAGATTTGCGGTGCGCACAAAGAGGTGAGGGCGAAAAAAGGAGAGTAGTGTCAGAGAGTGCAGCACAAGTAAGGGGCACAAGAACAGAAGAGAAAGCCGGCACGTCGGTGTCGTCAGTGGCGAGAATATGCGCGGCAGTAGCAGGGGAGGCGTCCACAAGAGTATCACACAGCGGTGACAAATCAATTTGACCACGTGCACAGTCGATGATTGCGTGATGCGCGGACAGAAAGTCCCAACCGAGGATGATGTCGTGAGAGGAGCGGGCAAGAACGAAGAACTCAATGGTGTAGGAGAGGCCTTGGATGATGAGACGAGCGGTGCACGCTGCGAGAGGTCGAATGGGGTCAGCGCTGGCGGTTCGAAGGGAAATTTCAGAAAGCGGCATCGTCACTTCTTTTAGTTTGCGGCACAAGTTGCGGCTAATGATGGACACGGCAGCACCAGTGTCAATGAGCGCATGAACAGGAACACCTTCAACCAGCACTTCAAGAATGTTCACAGGAGCGGCAATAGGGCTTGAGATGGTCGGTGACGGCACAGTTCTTGCCTCCGGAACTGCGGCGCCTAGTTTTCCGCTTGGAGGGGTGGCGACCGATGGCGCATAGGAGAGACCGAACGGCGGCGAGGAGGCGACGACCGGGGGGTTCAGTGGTAGGAGTCGGAGGGATAGGTAAAGGGATGCTGGGGCAGATGAGAAGAGTCATGTGCGGAGGGCACGGGAATGTCGTACGTCGGCGCTCGCCCGTAGTCGTGAGGACGGGATCCGCGGGTGCTCCACCAACGGGCCACATGTCCAGCGAGGCCGCAAGTATAGCAAATCGGGCGGTTATCTTGCGTGCGCCACGGATTCAGAGGGCGTGGAGCGGTGCGAGGCAAAGGCCGGTGAGGGTGAGGCATTGTAGGAGCGAGCGGCGGGTCGGGAAAGACGGTGCAAGGTGGAGCATAGGCAGGAACAACCGGCTGAGGTTGTGGCCGGACGACAGCTTCAGCATACGTCAGCGGTGCAGTGACTACAGGAGGTGGATTAGCGGGCGACAGGACCTCTGCAACCTGCTCCTGGATGACACGCTGAATGAAAGGCGACAGCATTGGCGTTGGAGCGGGTGGGCAGGTAACCAGCGATAGCTGGCGGGCAACTTTCTCCCGCACAAACTGCTGGATCTGCTGAAGAAGGTTCGACTGATCGTGAGCAGGACTGCTGACAGCCAAGCTCGAAAGGGTGTCGTCCGGGCAAATGGTACGGCGGGTGACAAGACGCTGTTTCCGGACCTCGTCGTAGCTCTGACACAAAGAAACGACGTCGGAGATTGTTTGAGGATTTTTGGACACTAACATCTGAAATTCGTCGTCCTCAATCCCTTTAAGAATGTGTTTGATTTTGTCCGCGTCGCTCATGGATGGATTCAGACGCTTGCATAAATCAACGACATCCTCGATATAGCTTGTGAAATTCTCGCCGCTCTGCTGGGCCCGAGTGCGCAACCGTTGTTCGGCACTGTTGGGGACGAGGGGTCCTTGAGTGAGCTGACTCTTTCAGCACCGCAGGTCCCTTTTCCGAATGACGTTATCGGACTTGGTTATGAAGGAAACTGTACAGGGGGGTTTATTTTACATTATTTACAAGATTTTGGAACCCATTGGAGGGTGATGGGGGAAGGTCGGGGGATCTGAGAAGATCTGAGGATGATCGAGGATTCTTTTCCACGGCACTCGTCGTCCGGTTTAAAAAGGGTCCGGTCCCTAGGATTCCCCAGGTTCGAGGAAGTCTTCGCCAGGTTGGGCGTGGCCTAACTTGCGTTGTCGTACACACACACACACACACACACACACACACACACACACCACTTCACATAGGCACACGCCCCCGTCACATGCCTCGCCGGAGAAAGAGGGTGCCGCTGGACAATCGCCCCCACCAGAGAGAGCGTTGTCTTCGCGTCCGAACGACAGTTCTCACGCTCCAGCCGGACACGTCTTCCGGGAAGTCCGAATGGGCGAGGCGCCGGCGAGCAGGCACAGTTGAAGGGGTGAGTCACCCCCTGCTCGGTTCTGGCGGTCGCTAACTGCCTCCGTGCCGCACGGTCGATCTTCCGGGAACAATGTTGTTTTCAAACGGCAGTGGAATCCTCCGTCTCGAATCCAATAAACCACGCGAGGACCGGCCGTGGGAACCCAGATGCCTATCGCCGTGCAGGGACCCCGGCTGCAGGTGTCCTGGCCGAATACGCAGCTGAATCAGACCACCGGCTGTCGCCAGAAACCTTACAGCTCCTCCGCGGCCCGAAAAATCTCGAATGTCCAGCGTTGACGACCGCTGGGCAGGAAGATATGAGATGGCGTCCGTGTTGGTCCCCTGGATTGCAATATCATCGCCCCCAAGGCAGAACCCAAAGCACCACCAACAATGGAAAGCGCAGGTGGGACGTTCCAAACAGCAAAGCACTGCTCCACCCGCAAGCGCTCGGACTTCGCCAAAGAATCACCAGGCTTCTTCCATTGACAACAATACACTTTTAAAAAATTGTGTTCAAATTTGGGTTAATGCTGTGCCGACTGAGCGCGAAACTTCTCATTTTGAAACTGCCACAGCCGGATTACTCGGAACAAAGTAAAAAAAAAAACATTCACACAGGAGGAGATTCCTCTTAGTTCTCCCGCTTACATCAGTCTGCTCAAGCCATCAGCATTTCCGTGCAGTTTCCCCTTCTTATAACGCACCGAGAAATTGTACTGTTGGAGAGCCAGACTCCATCTGAGCAAGCGACCATTTTTGGGGGACATCTGTCGCAGCCACGTTAAAGGACAATGGTCAGTCTCAAATACAAACTTTGCTCCGTACAGGTAACACGACAACTTCTGCACTGCCCAAACTAAACACGCGCACTCTTTTTCGGAAGCGCTGTACGCTTCCTCTCTACTGGTCAGTTTGCGGCTGATGTACAGAATTGGGTGTTCTTCATGGTCATAGCCAACTTGGCTTAAGACAGCACCCAGCCCTCTATCACTGGCATCACACTGGACTATGAACTCTTTCCCATAGTCAGGGGTCCTGAGCAAGGGTCGGGACACGAGTGCTTCCTTCAGGCTTTTGAAGGCGTTTTCTTTTTGGTTATCCCAACTTACGTTAGTAGGTGCTCCCTTTCGCAAGGCGTCAGTTAAGGGACTAGCCCGCTGTGAGTAGTTAGGAATATATCGCTGGTAGTACCCAACTAATCACAAAAATGAGCGAATGGCCGTTTTCGTCCGTGGTTGCGGAAATGCTGCGATCGGGGCAATCTTTAACTCGGATGGGCTCCTAGTTCCCTGGCCTACAACGTGGCCCAAGTACGTCACCTGTGCGCGACCAAATCTACACTTTTCTGCCTTCAGTGTCAGTCCAGCCTGTAGTAAACTGGAAAACACGGTCTTTAGGTGTTCTAGATGCTCTTGCCAGGTTTCCGAAAAAATTGCCACATCGTCTAAATAAGGGAGTGCAAAGCACTGCATGTCCTTCAGTACGATGTCCATGAGTTTCGAGAAGCTGTAGGGGGCATTCTTCAACCCAAAGCTAAGCATTAAGGGTCGAAAGGTGCCCGCTGGGGAGATGAAAGCGGCATACCTGCTCGCGCTTTCTGAGAGGGGAACTTGCCAATATCCCCGTACGAGATCGAGGGTGGAAATGAATTTCGCGCCGCTCACCCTTTCTATCCTTTCCTCTAAGTTGGGAATCGGGTATAGCTGATCCCTGGTAATTGAATTAAGCTTTCTATAATCCACGCAGGGACGAGGATCTTTCCCTGGGGCCTCAACAAGAATTAGCGGTGAGGTATAGTCACTTTTCGCTGGCTCTACAACCCCTAACTCCAACATGCGCTGAATTTCCGCGTCCATTATTTCTTTTTGCCGCGGTGATACCCTCTAGGGTTTCGACCGTACCGGCTCATCAGAGGTGAGCTCGATTTCGTGTGTCAGGAGGTGTGTCTTTCCCGGGCGACTGCTAAATAGGTCAGCGAATTCGCTCAACAACTGCTTTAGCGTGTCGACCCGTGTCCCGCTTAGGAAATCTGCATTCACGGAGTGAACCAGAATGTTTTCCACGTTGTCACTAGCGTCCGCACCTCCCTTCCAACCCTGACTCTCGCTGTCCAGCTCTTCTGGTTCATTTAGAGTCAGATTGACGATCCCGCTGCGTTCCACGAACGGCTTCATCAGATTGCAATGATAGATTCTCACCTGCTTTCCCCTGCCTGGAACCCTTAGCGCGTAATTCGTCTCCGAAAGTTTTTGCAACACTTCTACTGGACCATCCCAGTGAACTTCCAGCTTGTTTTTTCTCGATGGCCGGAGGATCATCACGCGATCGCCCGCGGTGAAACCTCGAAGGCGAGCGTTTCTGTCATAATAGACCTTGGCGGCCTCCTGGGCAGCTTTCATATTTCGATTTACTAATTCCCTCGTGTTGTTAAGGCGGTCCAGTAGCTTAAGCACGTACTCAACCACTGTCTGGTTCTCTCCTGTCCCTTCCCACATTTCTCTCAGCATTCGGAGGGGAGAGCGGAGGGCTCTTCCGTACACGAGTTCTGCTGGCGTAAACCCCGTAGCTTCGTGGGGGTCTGTTCGTAAATCGAAAAGTGTGGCCGGCAGACAATCCTCCCAGTCTGCTTTATGCTCATAACAAAGAGCGCGTAGCACCCGCTTCAGCACCGAATGCCATTTCTCTACACTGTTGGACTGCGGATGATACACCGAGCTGTGCAACAGTTTTATTCCGCATCTTTCTAGGAATGTGGTCGTCAAGGTGCTTGTAAAGACCGTCGCCTGATCGGCTTGGATTTCGGCCGGAAATCCTATTGCCGCGAACACTAACAAAAGGGCATCAACCATTTCTGTGGAGCTCAAGTCCTTCAACGGAATTGCTTCGGGAAATTTTGTGGCGGGACATAGCATAGTAAGCAAGTACTTATAGCCTGATTTCGTGCTAGGCAAAGGGCCTACTGGGTCTATTACAAGCCGGTGGAAAGCTTCCGAGATCAATGGAACAATTTTCAGTAGAGCCTTCCATGTCTCTCCCGGCTTGCCCACGCGCTGGCACGCATCGCATGATTTTACGTAGCGTTTTGCATCTTTGAAACAACCCGGCCAATAATATTCCATTAATAGGCGCTCCATTGTTTTATTGATTCCCAGATGTCCTGCCCAGCCATTTCCGTGGCAGAGACTCAGAATGTCCGCTCTGTATTTTGCGGGCACGACCAGCTGATCAAATGTTTTGCCTTTTTTGTCCTGGTAGTGTCGGTATAGTAAGCCTCCCTTCTCATGCATCGTTATGTTGCGTCTCGCGATGCCCTCTTTAGCTGTAAGGTGCAGTCTTTCCAAAGTGGGATCCTGCTTCTGTTCTTTTGTTAGAGACTCCCTGTTCACCTGCAGAAGGCGATCAAAACTACGCGATGTTGGAGATAAAACGGATCCTTAGTGGTTGAAGTCCCTCGTCGCTCATTTGCTCGGTCAGCTGTCTGGCTTTCATTCCTCGTTGGTTCACTTCCCTCCTCATTTGATTGCAACGATATGCTGGCTGGTGCGTCTCTGGCTACCTGAGGTTCGGGAATCTGACTTAGTTGAGATGCGAGCTGACGAGTTTTCGATCTTGTCAAAGCTTGTATCACCCCGCTTCCGAGTTTCTGGCCTCTCTCGCGTAGCAATTGGTCTGATCGATTCGAGAAGAGGTAAGGATATTGAAGTGACACGGCCTTCGAAACTGCGGCCTCAGTGATTAGCTCTCCAAACGGTCCACAAATTATCACTCTAGCTATGGGAAGGCATACACTGTGTTCTTCTACTGCCTGTTTTATCCACGAGACTTCTCCCGTAAAATCGTACATTGACACGTGAGACGGGTGGACAACGTCCATCGTCGCGGCGCTATCACGAAGCACCCTGCACGGTTTCCCGTTAACGTGCAGCTCGTGCAGGTATGGCTTAAGGAGCTCTATATTCTCGTCGTTATCCTCGACGCACGAGAACACCAAACGTTGCTTTGTACACTTGGCTGCAAAGTGCCCGACACCATTGCATTTGTAGCAACGAAATGGCCTACTAGCCTCAAACTCTTTTTTCGCGGCTTTGTCTGCTCCCTATCTCTTCGCCTGTTCTTCACGCTTTTCTGGCGCTACCTTCGTTGCCTCTGATTGCTCCGAACTTCTAGCACTTCGCGTCTTTCTGCTAGGCCCTTTATCTCGCATCGCGTTTCGAGCGTGTGACGCACCCTCTTCAGTGCTCAACCTTCTGCGCGAAACGTACTCCTCTGCTAGCTCAGCGGCCCTTTCAACTGTGTCGACTTTTTCCCTGTCTTGAACCCACAGTTTCACCACTTGGGGAATGCTTCGGTAAAATTGCTCAAGGCAAAAACACTCAATGATTTTGTCTCGGCTTTCATAAACATCGGCTCCTTTTAGCCACTCTAGCAGATTCGTCTTTAGTCCATACGCGAAATCCGGATAGCCCTCGCTATCGTTTTTCATTGTGTTCCTGAAGCGCTGTCGAAAAGCTTCGGCTGACAGCCGGTACCTTTTTAGCAGGCTGGCTTTGACTTTTTCGTAGTCAGCTGCGTCTTGTGTGCTACGTCTCGCTATGACTTCAGCTACTTCACATGGCAAGAGTGTCAGAAGCCGTTGCGGCCATGTACTGCGAGCAAAGTTCTCCCTTTCGCAAGTTGTCTCAAAGTTTCCCAGGTACAATCCTATGTCCCTTCCACTTTCATAGGGCTGCATGAATCGGTTCATTCTATATGATTGTACATCGCTTGCTCTTTCAGGAGACCCGGCTCTCGAACTGTCGCCTTTTTTTCGATTTTCGCTTTCAAGCTGCAATCGCTTTAGATTTCTTTCTGCTTTTTCAGCTTCCCACTTTTGCCGTTCTTTCTCTGTTTCCCATTCCGCTTCCCTTTTTCTTTTTTCTTCCTGTACCAAATTCCACGTATCTACCAGCTGATCGTCATCTAGGTGCTTTTGAATTGCCTTGCATATTTCAAGTTTTGTAATTTTTCTCTGTACTTCTATTGACAGTTCCTCGCATAACAACAGCAAGTCCGACTTTGACAATTTCATAAGGTCCATGACAATGCCTTCTCCGCTTTGGCAATGCTATCTTCAAAATGTCGTGAGATTACCCTTTCTCAATTGACATACACTTCCCAGTGATTCTAGATTATTCTCTCAAAATCTGAAGCCTGGCGAATCCTATAGCAAAATGCCGAAACGCTTACCGGTTGAGAAATCACGATGTCGCACGGTCCATCCCAGCTGCTGCCAATCAGTTGTTGGGGACGAGGGGTCATTGAGTGAGCTGACTCTTTCAGCACCGCAGGTCCCTTCTCCGAATGACGTTGTCGGACTTGGTTATGAAGGAAACTGTACAGGGGGGTTTATTTTACATTATTTACAAGATTTTGGAACCCATTGGATGGTGATGGGGTAAGGTCGGAGGATCTGAGAAGATCTGAGGATGATCGAGGATTCTTTTCCATGGCACTCGTCGTCCGGTTTAAAAAGGGTCCGGTCCCTAGGATTCCCCAGGTTCGAGGAAGTCTTCGCCAGGTTGGCCGTGGCCTAACTTGCGTTGTCGTACACACACACACATACACACACCACTTCACATAGGGACACGCCCCCGTCACATGCCTCGCCGGAGAAAGAGGTTGCCGCTGGACAATCGCCCCCACCAGAGAGAGCGTTGTCTTCGCGTCCGAACGACAGTTCTCACGCTCCAGCCGGACACGTCTTCCGGGAAGTCCGAATGGGCGAGGCTCCGGCGAGCAGGCACAGGTGAAAGGGTGAGCCACCCGCTGCTCAGTTCTGGCGGTCGCTAACTGCCTCCGTGCCGCACGGTCGATCTTCCGGGAACAATGTTGTTTTCAAACGGCAGTGGAATCCTCCGTCTCGAATCCAATAAACCACGCGAGGACCAGCCGTGGGAACCCAGATGCCTATCGCCGTGCAGGGACCCCGGCTGCAGGTGTCCTGGCCGAATACACAGCTGAATCAGACCACCGGCTGTCGCCAGAAACCTTACAGCACGAAGTTTTCGGACAGCGGGGCGGCCGAAGACATCGGTAAGGCTGGTTTTGAGGGCCGCCCAGGTAAAAAAATCGGCTTCGTGGTTGCAAAACCACAAGTTGGCGACGTCGGTCAGATAAAAGATGACGTTTGTCAGCTTGACGCTGTCGTCCCAATTATTATAGGCGCTTACGCGTTCATACGAGGCGAGCCAGTCTTCGACGTCGGTGTCGTCCGTGCTGCTGAAGATCGCAGGGTCGCGCTGACGCACGGGACCGGAACAGTCGACGGCGGTGGGAACAGTGGAGCCAGGCTGGGGCTGGGTGTCAGTTATCGTGGTAGAGGCTGGTAAGGGGTGTAGATCTTCAGGTCCGTAGATCCGTAAGGTCTGTAGCTCAAGGGTGGGAAAAGGCAGCACCTCCACCAAATGTAAAGACGCAAAGCAGACGCACAAGAAATGTGGACAGGCAAAATCTTTGTCGACACAGCGTAGCTCCAAGCCGAGAGTTCCAGAGAGCGTCAGCTTCGTCTTCTTTGCCAACTAAACTGCGTAAAATTTGTCTTCTTCAGCTTTCTCTCCTTCGGCGGCACTGGCCGCTGGAGCAGCAAACCCCAATTGTATGTCTTACACAGTTTTCAAAGATTCAGAATGAGAGAGTGGGAAACAATGGCATGCAGTCGCTATATAACTAATTAGAAACAATCTCGGGACGCAAATGAAATTACACCTAAAGATAAACTCAAGGACAATGAACTGTCTGATGCTATGAAATTTGTGCAAGTTGGTAACATAACTATAAACCCTCCGCCGTCTACGGCCAAGTGCAGTAACCTGATTAATCTTTGTCTAATTCTATAGCGTTCGTGTCAGATACTACTCATGAGGTTGCTATGTGAATAAGAACATAAAGTATAATGTATGTGCACGAGATAATGGCATAAGTGCACTACCACTAAAGGAATTAAGTGTCAGAATATGTTAGCCAAGAACTGAGTTATATCTGTAATATCATGCTGGCGACTGGTATATTTCCATATGCGCTAAAGATAGCTCCCGTTATTCCGTTGTACAAAGTGGGCGATTGAAATATAGTGTCTAATTATCAACCTCTATCTGTTTTAACAATATCCTCTTCTTTTAACAAATTTTTGAAATATAACATTATCGATAGTTCCCAATACGACTTTGTGAAAAACAATTCTGTCGTAACAAATTTTATTAGCCGTAAAGAATGAATGTATTCAAGATATAGAACATCGGAGGTATTCTATATTTTATTGTATTAAATACTATAGTATATCACTATCGTCGGGTACAACTTTAGAAGACAGGAGAGGCCCCGCCCAGATGACCGAAGCGCAGCAGCCAATTGCCTCCGCTACTAAAGAAATACTCCCGCTCAAAAAATTGTTACTGCTTCATAAACGCGTATTTCTCGGAATAAATAAGATTTGCGTATCTTGATGAGTGGTTTGGTAAAACTATCATGATGGAGATGCTACAGCACATGCCGGATCGCGAGAGAAAAATAACTCCGCGCCTTTTACAACGCTGTGCGTCGTCTGCTACGGAGCAAGATCGACGGCACCGAGCGACACTCGAACGACGCCCTGCTAGACACTCGGCTATCTTATCATACTGCTGGCAACGATCGATCGTTTGCTCGCTGAGCTGTTTCCTGGGATCGTGTTTCCAGACGACGCGCAGCGCAACGTCACCGATGTTCGCTGTAATCTTTTTTTCGTCGGCTCACGGCTCAGAACAAACGCACGCGGCACTAATGGTGCATCGTAAGCTCGCAATAATATTTCCGGCATGACAGACGCCCACAAACAATTTGAATTCACTCTGACGAAGGGAGACAGACACAGCTGACGCGACTCGGCCCAGTTCGAAGCGAGGGCGGCCATGTTAGACATGTTCTCCTTCGGCGGGGCCACCGGCCGTCCGGCTTATGACGTCACCTGAAGTGCGCGCCTATTGGCGGAGGCTCGTGTGCATCCGCCTTTGAGGGGCGAATGCCGCTGCCTTCTAAAGTTGTACCCGACTATAGTTCAATGTTTTTAATATTCATATATTTTAATATTTTATATTGTATTGACGCTTGCTTCGCAAAAATGCGACTACTGCTCCCCGGATGGCCCTCCTGGCCCGATGATGCCAACAGATTTGCTCCGCCGCACAACACAACACAAAACCAACACTTACCGGTCGTACTGCTTCATCTATCCGTCTTTATTGCCTTCACTGTCAGCCGCACTGTCACCAGGATCAGCACAACACTTCACAAGGACGAACTAGATGGTCCCATCCTTCAGTGGGCTTGGCAGTGCGCACGCGATAGCAGGAGCTAATCGGCATCTGTTCTACGTACAGGTAATTTACGAACCAAATTTCCTTATTCGCTCTGCGAACTCCTACCATCCTTTGTTAGCGTTTCCGAACCCATGCTATTGTCTTGTTGTCGCCTATGACTGTACCTAGAGTCACTAAATAAAACTTAGAGTACCGACACAGTAGCCCGGCGGTAAGCAGGGGCGGCCATTTTTGTGTTTATCATTGTTGTCAGATTGCCGCTTCTGCGACCTCGCCGCTAACTTTGGCCCGACCATTTCGTAAACAACGCTGCTAGCCACCCTGACGCTGCGGCGGGAATCGTGCGGCTTGGAACCGCTCAGATGCAAAGGGTACAGCCGTTACCATGGTGGTGGTAGTGGTTTTATTAAAAATAATAGTAAAAAGGAAGGAAAAGACTTTTGCTAGCCCCGGCATCTGCCATCGATACTGAAGCACCTGAGCTGGGGCAGCGGAAATAAAGGACAGCAGGCAGAATGAAGAAATGAAATGATAGAGGTGAGGGGATAGGAAGAGAGGATCAGTTTATGTTTTTGTCGTGGGGAGACACTTCTTGCATTATGAACTTAAATATTCCAGGTTATTGTTGGTTATTCTGGGCAAATTTTTCTTGACTGCACAATCGGCGTTGCGCTGTTCGTATGCTTTATTATATACTGCGATAGGCGATCGCCTCCTCAGTAAAGGCTGCTGCTATAACACTTCATGCGTTGCCTTTTAAACTTGCTTTTATTTTGTAGGAGCTAATGTGTCAACACCGCGGGAGTATTGCTGATGGCTCAATGTAGGCAGCGGTCGAGTGCAGTGCTGCTACGGGTATCTTCGCGGTTACACCAAAATTCTGCAGGAGAAATATACGAGCGCTCCTGCTGAGCAATTCACGGTGATTAAGGCAAGGGTAACCCCGCAGGAGGTAAAATAACACTGGGCTCACTGGCGACTGCTTCAAACAGCGGCTTAATCTTCAAGCGAACGGCAGCGAGCCGTCTGCACGCGTGTTCTCAAATTGTAGCCGGTGTAACTCGATGGTCAGCACGCTTCCGGGGTACAGTAATCACTATAATTCCGTGAAACTTTGGGGCTGGTTACAGGGAATGTCATAATCGTGCAATACACTAACGTGGGCATTCGATTTTCAGCGTCGGTTTTCGTGCACGCACCGGCTCGCCGGCTGATTTTCGGGAAGCACACAGCCGCTTCTGCAAGTCATAACTTGGAAAAAACCTTGCCACCCGAGCGCAAATGCTTTCAAATTTGGGGAAAAATTGCTTATTGAAAACACGGAAAGGAACACAGCTCAGCACGCGCTGGACCAGCCAGATGCTTTGGACTTTATTTTTCGGGGTAAAGAGACAGCGAATTGTAAAGTGCATGCTTCACTGATAATGGCTCTGGGAAGTATCCATACACGTATTTCATTCCACATTGATTGAAAGAACCGCAAGGAAATTGTGGGAAACCCTACCATCTGGTGCTAGAGTACCTCACTTAGGAATACTGAAAATAAATTTCGGTATACTATTTCATAATAACAATGATGATGTTCTATTTAGTTTGAGTCTAGCTTGGATACTTTTGCTGGTTTGTAACGCAGTGGACCTGACCAAAAACTCAATGCACTGTCCTCTGCAATTTCATTAAGCAGTTTTCATTTACTGAGACCCGACTCTATAAAAAAATAACCACTATCAGGAGCCAAAAGCACTTACCGCGTGAAAGCAATGCTACCAAGTCAACATGCCAACAGAATATTTTTATTCACGAAATACCACGTTATATAAAATACAAATTCCGTCAGTGTTAAAACCAATGTGGACAAATGACAGCATGAACAATGTGCAAGCCTTTTGAGAACGCTGCAGCTGCTACACAACAAATGCTTAATATGCCTCGAGATAACAGGAACTAAAATGGCATCAGATGATACCAAACTTCTGCATGCAAAGAAAAAAGCAATTTGATACTTTTGCATGACAAAGAAAAAAAATGATTGCCATACGAACAGGCAACTGCTTCTGTTTTATTCCACTGCTGAACTTAAGACTATAGCAAGGACATCATTGCAATATGACTTGTGTGCGTGTGCACACACACACACACACACACACACACACGCACACGCGCGCACACGCACACACACACACACACACACACACACACACACACACACACACACACACACACAAAGTGACTAGGCGTTTGGGAGCATATCAGTAAATACACTGCCAAGGTAACACATGGAAAAAATTTGTGCGGGCACATGTACACATCAAAAAGGACATGTCACATTTGGAAATATGCAAACACAAGGCTGAAGTCATATCATGCTGCTGATCTAGGAAAACAAGCCTTTCAAGAATATGACTGCAACGAAAAAGAGGGTCATTCAACTAAAATGTAAAATCAATAAAAACAATCAGCCACAACAGCCGCAAGTCATAATATAGACAAGGTCAACAGTCGTCAGAACAATTCTAGGTGGCGCATAATAAATCCTTCAGTTTCTTCACAAGATATTCAGGCCAGCATAAACCCGAAGAAAGACTATTTCACTCCGTGACAGTTCCAGAAAAGAACTGCATTTAAACCCATTGGCTCAAGCAAAAATTGGGGCTAATAAATGCTTGCGTACATGTTTTTCTAGTACACGCCATTTCGATACCAATTAGGAATATCTGCTTTCAAATTGCTAGAGATGTAACTGTGAAGCAGTACGAGACAGCTAACTTTTCTTCTTATTGCTAGAGGCTGTAAATTACTCTTTTCAGTTAATGCACTTGTAGAATCTGTCCAATATTTTTTGCTGTGTGCACTCCACTTGTGCGATGTCCTGTGTATTATGCGCATCCCACACTGCTGTCGCATATTAAGGCGGAAGCCTCTAATGGCTCATTGTCAAGGTCATCTGCTGTTAGCAGAAACTGTCGCAGCTTTCCAGCCTCCTGACTGGTCTCCTTTGTATTGTGACGTCACTGGTTGAGGTGGCCTCCCGATTGGGCACTGTGTGGCCTGACGTCACCGTCTCCTTGGGTGTGGTGTGGCGGCGGCAGTTACTTTGCGGTATCATGCGGGAAGGACCCCTCGTCTCGCCAAACCAGTCTCCCAACACGCGACATGCAGCAGCCGCTGAACGCAAGCAGCGCTCAAGAGAGGCTGAGCGTATACGGTCGCATGTATCAGGGCGGCGAGGCGCGTCCGAGTTGTGTGCCTCCGTGGTGTTTCCGACGCAACAAATTGCCATTGGCAATGGTGTCAGGCTTCTCCGTTTCACTCTTTAGTCTTGACAAAGTGTCTTCTGTAATTTTTCGTTGAGACCTCACACAAGTCAGGTACGCAGTGATTATGATGCTGATGGGAGAGTTTGAAAGCTTTTAGTAAACCATAATTTTCTTCATGCTGAGGAGCTGAAGTCATCAATATGAAAGGACCAAATAACTTTGTTCGTGAGGGTTAATCCGAAGTATTTATAACTCTCTACCTACAAATTCGGACAATTGCGAAGTGTATAACTTTGAAGCCTGGGCTCTTTGTGATTTATAACAATACAGCTTTCTCTTGCCTAATGTCCATACTCCAGCACTCACACGAGTCCGCAATTGCTGCCACAGATTTTTGTAGTCACAGAAGGTCATGGCTGCTTACTTCCTCTTTGAAAACACAATCGTCCGCAAACAGCCTCACAAATACGGCTTTTTCAATAACATCCACTATGTCACCTTGCGCCACTAGGTCATCTTGCGCCTGAATCGCTTAGCGATTGCTTGTATCCAGGTGCTCCAATCATGTCTGTGAGTTCTGTAGAGCTTGTGCTAGTCAAGTGCTGCACCGCGAAATCACGTGATGGCGTTCAGCATCGTGAGTCGTTCCATCTAGTTCGCGAGGGAGGCGACGCATTCGGCCTCTTCAAGCCACCCCGTCAGGCTCACTTGCATGGTACCTTCAAAGGTGAGAATCGCTGTTGCCGTGTCTCCAGACAAATGCATTTGAAGTGGATGTGTGTTCCGTAGCAGAGCTTGGGTGAGTTGGCATTGCATTTCTGCAATCACACCGAGGATGTCAGTTGAAGAATAGGGACGTGTCCCGCTGTCTTCGTCTCTACATGGGCGGAGTCGTGGCTTATGTGTGGAGCTAGGGCCGTAGTCGCCGCTTGTTTGCTTGCTGGACTCTTCAAGCAGTAGTCGCGAGACATGTAGTGCTCCATTGGCTTGTTGATCTCGTCCGTGATCGTTGCTCACGTTGAATGTCTGCAGTAACGTGTGCAGCTGCACCCTGATGTCCTTTATTTTGTTCCGGAGGTCATCAACGGGGCTTCGTTCCACGTCCATAGATGGCTGTGCTATATTTAAAGATGTGAGGCCGACAAAATGAAGCGTAGAACATTGTTGTTGTTGTTGTTGTTGACCTCACACAATGGCACATGCCGACAGGGGGGATTGGCCATAACCAGGCGGTGACTATTTAAATGACCAGTTGCATGTGGCAAGCATGGGATGACCTACCAAAATTTGGATCGCACAGTTTCCGTAGCCGAGGTGGTTGCAGGAGGTTAGGGGGGTCATACAAACTAAAATTTAGGCAAAGAAGGGGTAGGGATTACTATAAGTGGTTGTAAAAACCGAAATACAGAAGCTGATAATGGGATGGGCAGGACGAAAGCTCATGATGGTAGACGTTTTGATTCTAGGAGATAATTTTGAACGGCAGAGCAAACATTCCCTTTGGTATGGCCAAGCATAGAAGCGCCAAGAGACAGAACAACCGCAGAAGACAGGCGCAAACTGAGATTCTGTATTGGAACTTCTAATAGTCGCCTCCTAATCGATGAGTAGCGACGGAAAAAAAGAAGAAAGTGCTCTATTGTTTCCGGCTCCGCACAATACTGACACAATGGGGAGACCGCCAGACCAGGCCTGTAGAGGTAAAAATTTAGTTGCGGCACCCGGCAACGAAGCCTCGTGAAGGAAACTTCAAGATTGCGCGATCGCCAGACTGAGCTTCTCCAAGGGAACAGTAGGTGCTGGAAGTCGTCCAAGGAAGTAAGCGCTGATGCGCCCAATTCGTTCATTACAGTGTACCGTCGAAAGCGTACCGCCGTGATGTAAGCAGTTGTTGGAAGCGGGTCAACAATTGGTCCACTCAGGGCTGCCTTCGCTAAAGCATCAGCTGATTCATTTAATAGAAGACCGCTGTGCCCAGGAACCCAAAGAAATCGAATTGATGTGATGTGTGGAGGGATCAGGAATTTTAGTATCCGAAAGAGCTGCGATGCAGTGGACGCCGATAGGGAAGTGCATAAAGATAACGAGTCCGTAATTATTATTACTGCTGATAAAGAAATTGGTACCTTTCGCAGAGCGAGAACCACTGCTAGAAACTAAGCCAGATAGATAGGAGTGAAATATTGGAGACGGAGAGAAAAAGACCAGTAAAGGGACTGGGAGTAAATACCTACACCTGCCTTTTCTGCACACACCGAGCCATCAGTCGCAATTGCAACATGTGAGCTGAAGGTCGACAAATAACCCTGCAACATACCATTTAACCATGAGAAAGGCAGTAATTTTGCATTACATGGATAAATTTCATCGTATATGATAGACACAGTTGCGGGGATGGACCGCACCGGAACAATGTCAGGTATTCGCACGTTGAGTGGGCCCAGCAAAGATTCAACGAAACAGATTTGGGGAGTTTGAAGGCGAGACCATCCGACACCCAAGAACTCCGCTCGCTGCCCTAGGAAGATCAACTCGGATGCATGCTGCTCCGAGTCGCAAAACTTTAAACACGTTTGTACTGTCAAAAGGCGAAACCTTGCAGTAAGAGACGGCACCCGCGCTTCCAGATACAAAACATTGTTTGCCACGTATTTAGGGAGACCCAAACACAGGCGCAGAGCTTCTCGCTCTAAGAGCAGAAGTGGGCGCAGTTTGTATGCAGCTGCTCCAGAAAACAAAACGCAACCGAATTCTAAGATTGGCCGGATATACATTTTGTAAATCAGCAGAAGAGCATGTCTGCGCATACCGCAGCGAGGGCTACTCATCCTTCGCAGAAGGCCTACCGCCCGAATCCCTTTCGCAGCAACCTGATCTATATGTGACCGCCAAGAGAGAGAGGAGTCATAAGTTACCCCGAGATACTTAAGGGAACATACCTGAGGAATGACATGATGACGATAAGACAATGAAATGTGTACCTGTTGAGTAACCGGAAAAGGTAACAAAGCGCACTTGTTTACATTAAGACTTAAGTGTAATTCAGATAACCATCGGTCAAGGGAATTTAAATATGACTGTAAAACCATATAAACAGAATGTAAATCACTCGCAGCAGCAAAGAAAGCTATATCGTCTGCATACACGTACGTAGTCACGTCAGGGGAAGTCGGAATCGAACTGAGTAAGAGGTTGAATAGAACAGGGGAGAGAACTGCACCTTGAGGCACACCTCTAGATTGATGAAATTTCCTTGTAGAAACTCCGCGTTGACAACAATAAAATTCTCTGTCAGCCAGGAAAGCTGACACCCATTCCACAAAATAACTTGGCAAGCCCAGAGCCGGTAGTCTGTAAATCAGAGGCCCATGTTCGACACTGTCATATGCTTTCGAGATGTCTAGAGTTACCAGCGCAGCATACTGTCGACGCCGGCGCGCTAGTCGGACACGGCTTTCGAGGTCAGTATGCGCACACCATATAGAGCACCCAGGCTTGAAACCAATCTGACAGGGGTTAAGTAGTCCCTTTTCAGTAATAATGGGCATGATTCGTCCATACAGCACGCGTTCAACCAATTTCACCAGATTCGATGTCAGTGAAATTGGTCAAATGTTGTCTAAGACCAACCCTTCGCCTGGCTTTTTAAGCACCGGGATAATTTTGGAAACACGCCATACATCCGGGATCCATGGGGTTCTAATAGAGTAATTTACCAGCTCCAATATAGCATTGGGGGATTCGTCGAACAGTATTTTAATCAGCGCAGAGGTGACACGGTCAGGACCAGGAGCTGCAGAAGGTAACCGATTTATCACCTGGGAGAGCTCAGAAACAGAGACATTAAGGAAATCATCATAGTGATTCCCAAGCAGTTGTGGGCGAGAGAGCGCAGCCGAAAAACGGTGTTCCAAGCCTTTGCCAATTTCTTCTAATGACCTGGCAAGCTCTACTGGAGTCAGCACATTAGAGGGAATGTTGTGAGGCGGTGGCAGCCTGTTCCTTGACCTCAGAAAGCGAAACAAGGCTTGTCTGTTATTAGATTTTGATAGATGGTCATAATTCGCTTCATCATATTTTTCTTTTGCCCTAGCGACTGTGCGCTTGAAGGTAGCTGCAAGAAACTTATAATCGATCCAATTCCGGGGACATGGTCATAATTCGCTTCATCATATTTTTCTTTTGCCCTAGCGACTGTGCGCTTGAAGGTAGCTGCAAGAAACTTATAATCGATCCAATTCCGGGGACATTGATTATGGATAAGTTTCTTCCAGGCTGCCTTGCGCCGCCTATAATCCTTTGAACATTCTGCATTCCACCAAGGGCTCAGAGAAGTGCCTATGCTATCGCACACTGTAAACTCTGATTGCCTCCGTACCCGATCTAAAATAGAGCATAAGCCTAACACCCTGCTCTCCTGAGACAAATTCGGCAAAGAGTGTAGTTCTGAACTGAGTGAACTTTTGAACTTGTTGTAATCGACAAGGGTTCAACTGAATCCGCCGATAGAAGTCATCGGACACACAATGTCAAAAGTGAGTGGGAAATGTTCACTGTTTGTTGCAGAGTCAACCGGAGTCCAGGAGGAAACTGCTACCCCTGGGGTTGAAAACGTTAAACCCAATGCTGAGCGGGAGTGCCCACGGAGAAAGGTCGGAAAACCCGAGTTATGACAGTTTAGGTTATTCACACAAGCCCAATCCCATAAACGCAAACCGCACTGGTCTGTTCGATAACCCTAAGTCAAGTGATGCGAATTGAAATCCCCAACAAGCAACACATGTGATCTGCTGACAGAGAGTAAGGAATCTAATGGCCGTGTGTCATAAACCCCAGATGGAAAATATACATTTGCGACAGTAACGGGATGGAAACCAGGAACTGAAAGATCCTCAACCTGAATTTCGCAATGAGCGTCCACACGCTGAAACACCAATCGTGCCTTGTGACAGAATCTGGATGAAACCAGCAGAAGCAAACCGCCCCCCCCCCTTGATGGGCGGTCAATTCTAAAAATTCGATAATGTTCCATTTGAAATGAAAACTCTTTCGACAACCAGGTTTCTTGAAGTGCAATGACATGAGGAGAAAATCGATTTGAAAGAGTTACTAAATCAGTGAAGGCTGATTGAATGGAACGGCAGTTCCACTGCAGCACTCTCCGAGACCCTATTCTGCCGAGAGATCTGCAGCAGCAACTGCCTTTTCCAAAATGCTGTGGTGACCAGTTTTTCCTGCATTACTCTTTTTTGTTTTGAATTGAGGGGAGCTAGACGGACCAGCAACGGCCAAAGGAGACCGGCTACGTTTCTGAGCTCGAGCATCGAGCTCCATCAGCTCAACACACCCATCAATTGCTCCGGTCGTGACTTCAGGTACATGAGTTGGAGGCGTGCGCTCTTTTTGCGGCTGCATTGAAACAAGGGAAGGCGTCTCCGCACTGAGTTCAGTAGGTACTGCACGATCCACGGATGACTTCAACGCAGCATTGGAGGTCATTATTGAAGAGGTCATTTGTGCCACCATGACTTGCGATATGCCCTCTGTTACTGAATTCACTAGCCGATCCATCACTTTGGCCATTGCCTTTTCAACCGCTGTAGCAATCGCATCTGACAGGTTTGAATCCACAACCGCAGTCGTCTGCCGTGCTGCCACACTTGAGTACCCGTACGTCCTTTCTTTAACAATAGCCATAGCCTCGCGCCTTGAGCACCGGCGCTTTTCTAACACTTCCAGCACCTTAACCTCCTCAGCCCTTGCAGGACAATTAGAATATGTGGCGGAGTGACTACCGCTGCACAAGCAACACATCTCATCTTTTGAACACCTTCCTTCACGGTCATGATTACCACCACACACACTGCACCTTGAGCTCGACTTGCAGGCGTTCGCGCTGTAGCCAAACCTCCAGCAGTTGCGGCATTGAAGTGGCCTTGAAGAATACGGATCGACCCTGAAAACCAGGGGACACACCTTCAACTCAGATGGACAGGAGAGACCCGCAAAAGTGGCAATTACCGTTTCAGTTGGAAGTTTTGTTTCCTCGACGACCCGAGTGCACCGATGTACAGAAATCACCCCTGCGGAGGAGAGTTTCTCTAGCGTTTCCTTAGGGCTAAGACGTGGGTCAACCCCTCGCACCAGACCTTTAGAGCACGCCAAGTGCGGCGGTATAAATGCGCTTACCGACTGGCTTCCAAAAGCTGTGCACGTTAACAAATCCATGATGCAGGCCTGGTCGGCCGACCTGCACACCACGCCTCCTCTGCCGTACTGCCGGACATCACAGATTTTTAAGAAGTGAGGCGTAATCGCCTGTAGCGCAGTCTGAACCGCATCCGGGTTATTGTGTCGAATGGCGCCACCATCCGATGGCACCAAGACCACGGGAATAGTGCCGACGCCACCCCGAAAGAAGGCGTCCAAGGGGAGTTGGTTAGGGGGGAGGCTGGCCGACCAGGGGGAGTTCCCCTGGCCAGGAGAGGACGTCGACATGCGCCCCTAGCGACCTGCAAGCGCCCTGCAAAAGCGAAAGACAATCAAGCAATCAGAAGCTAGTGATAGTAACAGTCACCGCCCAGTGAGACCACGCCCGCCTGTCATGTGTGCTTCTTCATCGCTCTCTTCTGCATGTGCGCTGCTCCAGGGCACCAGCTCACGCTCACATTCTGATGGAGGCAAGCAACATAAGCACCCACGTGGACGAAATTTCGGCATATGTTAAACGTCTCAAGGTGGCCTAAACTAATCGCAGGCCGTTCATTGTGGAATGCCTTTTGTTTGCTCTCACTTCTGCGCGCTGCAGTCAACTAACATTTTAATGAATCTGAGACAAAGCCGCTCTCATCCCGACACTTTTGGATTCACATTTCGCCTTTGCGTTCTTCGCCTTGCTGCTGAGCTTCCGTAGTGCAATTCGTAACCGCAGCATGAGGAAAGATTGGGTTAAGCGCCTTTGCAGATCATTGCAGTGTGGAAAGCTGTATGCGAGTTTGCACGTGTCCAAGGTAGCATTCGTAAGCGAGGAGAGGGAAACAGTTAAGACCTTATGCTCGCGGTCACGGAAGACATTATCGGCATGCTGCAGCAGGCTCACAACGTGGCGTGAAGGACGAGTGAGGGGGCTCGGTTATGACTGCGACCGATACGACTTCAGCTTTAAAATCTGGTCGTTTTGCTCTACAGGCTCTGCTTCAAGACTCTCCTTGCATGTGTTGCATAGCTTGTACTTCTTGGTCACGCTATGGGTGATGTACCCAGACACATAGACAAGCGACTCCATTTGCACCTCATCAAGGAGGGGGGGGAGCATCATCGTCAAGAAGGCTGCCGTCCAAGAGCTCATCTCCTGCTGCCTTCACACCGTTCTTCAAAGCTGCTTTTTTTATTTCAACAAACTCAATAAGGTCTACTGAGTCATCGATGTCATAGTTGCCCTTGGTGCTTGGATTAAAGAACTGGCTCAACATTATGAGCCTCGGTATCAGTTTAAACTCTAGTGGTCTCGGCACTGAGTGTCTCGAGCGAATTCAGGAGAAGAGGTTCTCCAGGACATCCTGTGTCAGCCTGCACAACAACACAAACTTGAACTTGTGCACACTTAGAAGCTTGTGTTGAATGTGGAGTGCACTAGACGTTGTGATGAGCACACCAGCTTGGACAGGCTCGAACATTTCCTTCGCGTTGCCGGATTACATGGAAACGTGTGCGAAAATCTCCATGAATTCCTTGAGAAAAGCCACTGCCTCATCATGCGCATCCTGCTTGAAAAGGGTCATTGCAGTGCCGATATACCGTGATGTCATTAGTGTAAACCACCGGAACACACGTTCTACAAACCAAGCTGTGGTTAGAGCCTCAGATTACACGAGCCGAAGGCTCACTAGGTATGCATAGCAGCACCAACACTGTGGTTCAGAACTGCAACCACAGATGCCACATTCATATTGGCAAAATGGTCAGGGTCCAGGTGTGCAGGCTTCAGGTGAGGGGCCAACTTAAGGTCCCGTTCTGCGTCGATTACAGAAAGTTCCCTGATGTGCTTCAAAGACACCTGCGAGAAGCACAAAACAGATATGAAAGTGGGTTAAACCTTGCCGTATTTTAAAAGACCTCAGCTCAAGCAATGTCACAATATCTGTGTTACACTGCACAGTTAAATGTGAATTTTCAACAAAATTGAAGTTTGAAGTAAAATGGAAGTTAATGTGGCATTCAATCATGCCCACTAAGTCCATCATTAGAGAATTAGATTCCTCAATACAGAGTGCCTGCCTGATTACCTTGACCGTACGGGGCATAGAATGTATGGAATCTGTGCTTGCACCCACCTCGTCAGTTGGAAGCTCGTACTTGGTCACGATGGCAGCGGGCAGAAAGAATGATTGGCCTCTCACTAGGTGACCTCTTATGTTTTTTAGAACATGTGGAGCATCAGCCACGATATACAGCTGTCGACCACTGTTGGCCGCACACGGATGCCTGCACGACACCACGGGCTTGACTGAGCGAGTTGCAGAGATCCCAGATCTCTTCCACAGTGCCTTGTTGCTGGGCCCCATGTCAGAAATCACAGAATCCACGTGACACCCAGCCGCTTCACAATTTCAATCACAGAAAACAGGAATCCTTTCAAAAAAGTGCCATCGATGGAGTCCCCTGCAACAGAATGAAAACAAAAAATTTCAAATGGGTTGATGTTGATTTGCTAAAGAAAAAATGTACTAAGGTGAGGCTTATGCTGAAGTCACGTTTTCAGTTGGTAATGGAAAGAGAAACTGATGACTGAGAGGCAATACAAAAAGTGTTAAAAACAAAGCAGCATCAAGAAAGAACAGCCGCACTACAAATATCTGGCATGGCACAGTTCTCCACCGAAGAAAGAAATTCACAGGAAAAACAACATTCAACCCCCACGGGCCCTCACATGCTGTTTCCCCTGAGCATAATGAAAGTACAGCAATCTTTATTGCGTCCTGAAAATCCTAGAATACTTCGGCGGCTTCTATGTGACATAAGTCCTAGTTTTATTTATTTATTTATTTCAATGATAAGAGAAATTTTTTCATGCCTGGTGAGGATTGTGAAAATTCCTTTACTTTTCGAAAAAACATCCCTCGCAGCCTGAATAGATTTTGGACATTAAACCCAATAAGCCAACCAAGCTTTTTAAAAAAATTGTACTCCTCAGGCAGTTTCAGGGTTTCCCTTTCAGTAAACCTTTTAGTTCAAAAAAGCCCATTGGCATTATAACAGGCACAAATGTCAACATCACGCTGGATTACTTTGGCTTCCACTGTGCGCATACAACAATATTAAAAAACTTGTTGGCAATTACACTTTTGTAGTGCAAATTTCGAGCTCAGCTGTTGAGATATAATCTTCTTTGCAGTGATATCATCTCTTACTGCGGCAATTATGCCTTGGAATCAACCTGAAGGCAAAACGAAAACACAATGTAAATTAGAACAGGCTGTCGAGTGACTTGTTTTGAAATGCCCTACGAAGAGAAATTCTTGCTCTTCGACACCTTCCCGTGAGAGTGACTGAATCTATGGCGCTCACCTGCTAGCATACCACTGACGATTCCTTTGTGGCGTGGTGGGCCGCTTTTACACTCAGCGTTATCATACCAGCGAACCCCTCCCCACCTCCCACTGCAGTGCACACTCTCCTCGTTACAGCCTTCTTCAAGCCATCAGCTCTGGCACAGGAAGAGCTGGAAGGAGGGTACGAGAGACCTCGCTTAGCCACTTCCGACAGACCTTCCCTCATGCAGCGTTGTTTCCTCGTTTGGTACCCTAATCCTCCACTTCCTCCGCATACTTCTGTTGTACGTTCCTCCGCTTTCTTGCTCGCACTCTCTTCACAAAAACTTTCACTCATCTCCTGCTGCTCTTCGCGTTAGCTCTCTTTCATCCTCCCATGTAACAAAAGATTGCTCGCTCGGTTGCAGCGACACCTAATGCATGAACGCGTAGGCTTAAAATGGCTGAAAATATGATTGGACGCACCCGTCAGGTGGTAGGCAACAACTTGCTTCCAGCGAGACGACAGTCCAGTAAGCATGATGTCTAGACCGTGTGTCGCATAGGTAAGCTCGCCCTCAGGCACTGGATTGGAGAGTGGAGCCGTTTCAAGGCCTATTGGTTTGTTGACAGTGGGGTCAAAGTCGAGTCCAGCATTGAGCTGCATCTCATCAACCAAGATTGCGCAATGCTTCTCCTCTGGCCTCATTGTGTCGAGCTTGGCTTTGAGTGGAGGCAGCAGTTCCTGAAGGATTCCTTAAAAAAAAAGGGAAGCATGTAGTGCTTACACTGCTGCCTAATAAGTCCGTAGTGGCAACATGAGCCAGTGAAGTTTGAATACACACCTGGTTCAAACTTTACTTCCGCGATACGCCTCTGCAGAGTACGTTCTGACGGTAAAGGAATAACTTCCTCCTTCAGGAGGCTGTAACCCCTATTGTCACATGCCAAGCGCATTTGCAGGGCATTCTGCACAGTTTTGTTAGCCCATCTGTTGCCGCGTGGATCACAGTTAGCAACATTCTGGACTTGTTCGGGGGCAAGGTGCGCAAGCTTGTTGCCTGAAAAACAAAAATAAGTGAAAAGAATCATGGCACGCACTTAGTTTTATTTTTATCGCTGAGAATAAACTGGTGAACTGTATATGTGCGTTAGTGGTGCAAGACCATCTTAACCCAAGGAGCAACAAGACATCTAGTGAAGTACTCAAAAATTTGAGTACAACATTATTTTTAATTCTCCCTGGTAATGATTATCAAACATTTTAAACTGCATGTCATTGAGTCAGTTCTGCCTGAATTGACAAAGAATTAGTACAAGAAATGAAAACTGAATGAGCAAAATAGACACATAAAACCTGAACACAAACATTAATATTTTGGCTTCATGCCATCAAATGTTTGCGCAGCTGAAAACGTGAGCAAAGAGATGGCGTTTTGCTACAAGTATACATAATTTTTCCTCTTGTTTAGACCACAATAGGCTTTAATGCCTTCAGGCTCATACTCTCAGTGATGTGATCGCTATGCCAATCGCAACAAAAGGCAAATCCTACTACATCCAGCTATTTTAAATAATATGTGCCTAACTGGCATGCAACTTTGCTTTTCTTTTTAGAGTCACTAAATAAAAATAAATTTTTATTTAGTGACTCTGGGAAAAACGATACGAGCGCAACTGCCGTCTCCCAACTCGGTTGTTCAGTTCGTGTTGTCTCGGAAAAATGCAGCCAAGCATCGAGTGTTATGAAGAAAGTCCTCCTAAAGTGGGGGCACTAGCTCTGAGAGCTTGTTCCCGCACGCCAATTATATGATTTCCTTTGATGCGGTTGGGCTCGAACTTTGTACATTGATTGATCGCTAACAAATTGTTATTTAAGCATAACATGCACTATTTTCTCAATGGATTTTCCTCTGCTTCGGGAATCGTGTTCTGAGTTTGGATCGGTTTTACTCGAGTCACTAAACAAAGACATTTTATTTAGGGATCCTAGCGCATGCTGCTTCGCTGAAGCCCAGTTTACCCCTACAAAGTGTGTGTCCCAATGGTGCAAATGCCTGTTTTTCTGCTCCATATTATTCTTTCTGGCCGCTACGAAATCTCATTTTCTTGCTCCAAAAGGACTCGAGGAAATCGCATCACTGTGCCCTGTATTTACAGCCCTCCTAGCTGCTCTACAAGCACGCTAATACAGTCAGTGCCGCACGTGGACCAAGATCCAAGTCGAGTTTAAAACCAGATGCTCACCAACAACACCTTCCAGCTGTGTTTCCAGCTTCCTGATATGCTTCTGTAGCAAATCCACTTTGCGCTTGAAGTGTTCAACGGTGTCCTCATGGACGCGCTGATGAAGACTGCACGCCGCTTCCTGGAGCTTGAGCAGGGTATCAATGAACTTCAATGGACGTAGATGTCAAATACTGCATAGCTTTTTTTACATCTCTAGGATGTCAATAACTATGTACATGGCTTGAAACGAGTCAGAAAGCATGAACATTATATATATATATATATATATATATATATATATATATATATATATATATATATATATATATATATATATATATATATATATATATATATATATATATATATATATATATATTGCCACCTAGTGTTGCCAGGTGGCGCAAGCTGTCCGCGAAGACGATGAGGTTGCGATCGTGCTTTCGCGGATCGGCCGCCATTACCGTCTCCTCTTGCCGACTCCAGCTGTTGAAGCGTCTCTCCGTGAGAACTCCGTGACAATTTGGTGGAGCCTGCTGGGTACGAGTATCCCATGCAAGAAACCCCTCCAGGGAGCCGTGCCGCCAGCCCTGCGCCGATTGACACCCCGGTACACCGCTTCAGCCGGAGGCTGCAGGGACTTTCACCGGAGCTTGGACCACTCGCGACAGTCATGATACCAGCCACCGGTAGTCTCACGCAAGCTGCCGGTGCTACACCTGCCCACTATACCTTGCAGACCCCGCGGGTTCCCAAGGCCTTCAACGGGGACCTTTTCGAAGACGTGGAGGACTGGTTCCTTCACTTCGAGCGTGTGGCTGCTTACAACCAGTGGGACGACGCCGCGAAACTAAGAAACGTCTACTTTAGCCTAGAGGATGGCGCCCGCACGTGGTTTGAGAACCGTGAGGAAGTTCTAACTTCCTGGCGAGAGTTTCGCCGTCGCCTGCTGGAGGCCTACACCAGCGCGGATCGCCGCGAAAGAGCGGAGCGGGCAATCCAGTCCCGCGTCCAGCTACCGAACGAAAGCGTACAAATGTACGTCGAGAACATGACGCGGCTCTTCAGGAGAGCTGATCCTGCCATGCCTGAAGAGAAGAAACTTCGGCACTTAATGAGAGGCGTCAAAGAGCAGCTGTTCGCAGGCCTCGTGCGCAGCCCACCATCTACAGTTGCTGCATTTCTTTCGGAAGCCACAACGATGGAGAAGGTCCTGCAACAGCGTTGCGCCAGTTACGACCGGCCCGTGCATGCTGCTGCAGTCACATCATCGTTTGCCACCATCGGACAGCATCCTGATGATTTGCGGGAACTTATTCGCACAATCGTGCGTGAGGAGCTTCACAAATTTTGTAGCCCGTCGCAGCCTGCGCTCGGTTCCATCTCCGCTCTTGTACGAGAGGAGGTGCAACAGGCGTTCCGGGGCCCTGTTCCTGTGGTCGACGTACCACCTCTGCCTGGGGACTACCACCGTCCGACGTACGCCGAAGTTGCAAGACGTCCGGCTCCCGCTTCGCCGCCACCAATTCACGCCACGCCTCAAGCCCCGCGGCCCTCTGTGCAACCGGTGCAGTACTTCGAGGATCGTCGAGCACCCCTCCGAAAGGCCGACGTTTGGCGTGCACCTAACCGACGACCGCTCTGTTTTCACTGCGGAGAGCCAGGTCATCTTTATCGAAATTGTTATTACCGACGCACCGGCATCCAAGGCTTCCGCACCGACTCACCGAGACCCCGTCAAGGTGAACGACCCCCTGAAATTGAAGAATTCCTTGCGGACCAGCGCAATCCATCCCGAGCGCAGCGGCAGTCGCGCTCACCCTCACCGAGGCGCTCTTCCCCGACACCTCCCGGCTTCTCGCGAGCGGCACCGGGCCGATCGCCAAGTCCTCGTCGGGAAAACTGAAACCCGCGACCTTCGGGGGCGAGGTCGCTGGGGGGCGCTGTGCTGAAGACCTCCCGTCGTCGCCGCTACAATCCGACAAAAACCCGCCGACGCCATCACCAGAGTTAAAAAACCGCGTTTCTTTAGAAATACCCGTTCTTATCGATGGTCGCAGAGTAAGCGCAAAAAACCGCGTTTCTTTAGAAATACCCGTTCTTATCGATGGTCGCAGAGTAAGCGCATTAGTTGATACCGGGGCCGATTATTCGATCTTAAGTGGACAACTGGCGACCATTCTGAAAAAAGTGATTACCCCTTGGCCTGGCGCGCACCTTCGAACTGCCGGCGGTCATCTGGTTACGCCCAAGGGTATGTGCACTGCTCGCGTTCAGATCAGCAAGTCCACGTTCGTCGTCAGCTGCATCGTCCTGGGCGAGTGTTCTCGGGACCTAATCCTCGGCATCGACTTTCTGCGGGAGTATGGAGCAATTATCGATCTGCGCAACCGAATCGTCATGTTTTCCACAGAGCAAGCCGCCGAACTCGACAACTCCTGCCAACGCAGTGCCGCACTTCGCGTTTTCGCCGACAGCGTCACACTTCCGCCCCGTAGCAGTGTTTTGATTGAAGTCGCCTGTGCTGAGTTGCACGACGCTGAAGCAGTCGCCGAGGCTAATCATTCGCTCCTCCTGACTCAAGGCATCTGCGCCGCTCGAAGCTTACTAACAATTCGCGCTGGCCGGTCTGCGATCCTTGTTACAAATTTTTCTCCAGAGCACCGGCACCTTTTCTCTGGAACTGCGATCGCTACCGCTGAAGCGGTTGTGGATGTTCCGGTCTGCTTTGCGTTCGCGGCAGCGGCCCCTGACGACCAATCATCGCGCGCCACTGACGACCAATCTGTTCCGAATGTCGACATCAACTGCAACCTCCCCGAAGGAAATCGCCTGGCCTTAGAGCACTTGCTATTGGAGTATAAACAGTGTTTCGCTTCTTCGTCGAAAGTTCGTCAAACGCCCCTAACGGAACACCGGATCATTACGTATGACGACGCTCGCCCTATCCGCCAGCAGCCTTATCGTGTTTCCGCCAAAGAACGGGAAGTAATCCAAAAGCAAGTTCAGGAGATGATTGACGACGGTGTAGTTCAACCTTCCCAAAGCCCGTGGTCTTCGCCTGTTGTCCTTGTTAAAAAAAAGGATGGAACACTTCGATTCTGCGTGGACTACCGTAAATTAAACAATGTTACTAAAAAGGGCGTCTACCCGTTGCCCCGCATTGATGACTCCCTGGACAGATTACGGCGTGCTAAGTACTTTTCATCCATTGACCTGAAGAGCGGTTATTGGCAAATTGAAGTGGACGAACGGGACCGCGAAAAAACTGCCTTCGTTACACCAGATGGCCTCTATGAATTCAAAGTGCTGCCTTTTGGCTTGTGCTCTGCGCCAGCGACGTTTCAACGGATGATGGACACTGTCCTCACCGGCCTCAAGTGGCAAAGTTGTCTTGTATACCTGGACGACGTTGTCGTTTTTTTTAGAAACTTTTGAACAGCATCTCGTGCGCCTGCGAACTGTCCTCAGAGCCCTCCATTCCGCTGACCTTACGCTGAAGCCCCAGAAGTGCCACTTCGGTTACACAGAGCTCAGGTTCCTCGGTCACGTTGTGAGCGCCGACGGAGTTCGACCCGACCCCGACAAGACAGCCGCCGTCGCCAATTTTCCTACTCCGACTGACAAGAAAGCTGACCAGCGTTTTCTGGGTCTCTGTGCATATTACCGACGGTTTATTGCGGACTTCGCAAAGATTGCAGAGCCGTTGACGCGCCTCACCAGGAGTAACACCTCCTTCGTTTGGACAATAGACCAAGAGACGGCTTTCTCTTCGCTCCGCCAACGCCTTCAGACATCTCCCGTTCTTGCACACTTCGACGAAGAGGCCGACACCGAGATCCACACCGACGCCAGCAATATCGGTCTTGGAGCTGTCCTTGTCCAACACCAAGAGGGCATTGAGAGAGTTATAGCCTATGCTAGCCGTACTCTCTCCCGCGCCGAACGCAATTACTCTACGTCAGAGAAGGAATGCCTTGCTGTCGTATGGGCCACCATGAAATTTCGCCCTTACCTTTACGGCCGCGCATTCAAAGTCGTAACCGACCACCACTGCCTATGCTGGCTGGCTAATTTGCGAGACCCGTCTGGACGATTGGCCCGCTGGAGTTTACGGCTCCAAGAATTCGACATTACCATCGTATATAGGTCGGGCCGTAAACACGAAGACGCCGACACGCTGTCGCGTGCACCACTCGACTCTTCCGGTCCCGAAATCGACGACGACAGCGGTTTCCTCGGTATACTTAATGCATCGGACATAATAGCCCGGCAGCGGGCTGACACGGACCTCCGACCGCTGATTGACAACCTTGAAGGTCACGCCATGCCTCTACCACGACACTTCGCTCGACGTCTCGGCTCTTTTTGTTTGCGCGAAGGTATGTTATACAAGAAGAACTCGAGAGGCCAAGAAAGAGCTTACCTTCTGGTACTTCCGGCCGATCTTCGCGCCGACATTTTATTGGCATGCCACGACGAGCCCAATTCAGGCCATCTGGGTTTTTCCCGGACGCTCGCCAGGATACGCAACATGTACTACTGGCCCGGACTCTCGGACGATGTCCAAAGGTACGTAAAAAGCTGCCGTGAATGCCAGCGCCGGAAGACGCCACCGCTTAAGCCGGCGGGTTTTCTCAAGCCCGTTACTACACCCCGCTCTCCGTTCGATCAAATAGGAATGGACCTTCTCGGTCCTTTTCCGTTGTCACTCTCAGGAAACAAGTGGATCATAGTCGCTACTGACTATTTGACTCGCTACGCCGAGACCAAGGCGATACCCTGTGCCACAGCTTCAGAGGTCGCCGACTTTTTCATGCAAAACATCGTCTTGCGGCACGGAGCCCCTTCGTGCGTTATTACCGACAGAGGCACAGCGTTTACAGCGCAGCTAATCGACCATATATTTACGTTGAGCTGCACTAGCCATCGCAAGACCACAGCTTATCATCCGCAGAGCAATGGGCTAACCGAACGCTTAAACAAGACCATTGCGGACATGCTGTCAATGTACGTAGACGTTCAGCACAAAACTTGGGATGAGGTGCTACCGTACGTCACATTTGCGTACAACACGGCCCTCCAGGAGACTACACGCTTTACTCCCTTTCGTCTTGTATATGGACGTGAAGTCCAGAGCACGCTTGACGCGATGCTACCATGCCTCGATGACGACCAACTCGCACCCGATGTTCATGAAATTGCCCAACGCGCTGAAGAAGCCCGTCAGCTTGCCCGCGTACACATCGGCCAGCAGCAGGGCACTGATGCGCGCCGTTACAACCTTCGACACCGACAGGTCGACTACAATCCCGGTGAACAAGTTTGGGTGTGGACACCTGTCCGCCGCCAGGGCTTGTCCGAGAAACTACTCTGCCGGTACTTTGGCCCCTATAAAGTGCTACGGCGTATCAGTGATGTTACCTATGAAGTGGTTCCCGACGGTGCCGCGCAACCGAGACGTCGACAGCCCAACAGCTCTGACATTGTGCACGTTGTGCGGCTTAAGCCGTACTATGCCCGATAACGGCTTAGCGGCCCTCCGTTGTGACTCTGTATGTGCTCCGTTTTCCTCGCGTTCTTCTCTGTTTCCCTTCTGAACCTTGGCGCGCCTACGCTGCTGGCGGCACCACTGCGATGCCCTTTTTCGGAGGGGGGAATAATGCCACCTAATGTTGCCAGGTGGCGCAAGCTGTCCGCGAAGACGATGAGGTTGCGATCGTGCTTTCGCGGATCGGCCGCCATTACCGTCTCCTCTTGCCGACTCCAGCTGTTGAAGCGTCCCTCCGTGAGAACTCCGTGACAATATATATATATATATATATATATATATATATATATATATATATATATATATATATATATATATATATATATATATATATATATATATATATATATAATTCAAAGTTGAAAACGCTTCATTTAGCCATAGATTTATTTTGAGTCGACGTTTCGGACAGAGCCTGTCCTTTCTCAAGACTGAAGTTACAGGGGTCTTCTTCCTCTTCTTAAGGAGTTGGCACTGGCACACATGTACGACACATGAACAAAACAAAACAAACGGTGGCAAAGAATACTAGAAAAGATACAGATAGAAAGGGAAAAAAGGGGGAACAAATAAAAAAGAAAAACGTGTTGTACCCCGCCGCCCACCCCGAAGCCGCGGGGAGCCGACCCCGGACGAGGGAAACAAAAAAAAAGGAAAACACGGAGCGGGAGAGGATAATGGCTACCCATCAAGGCAACAGAGCGGCGGCGTGTAAGGTGGACAGGAGCAGACGGTGGCGGGATCGCCCTACACACAAAAGTTGAAGACGCGTGCACTCGCGTGCCCCGTACACAAAGAGTAAACAAATAAACAGAATGAAATGCAGACAGGGCCGGAGCTTCCGTCATCTGGAACCACTTCGGCAGCCAGAGCCAAGGCCGAATCAGCGGCGCCGTGAGCTTAACTAAACACACGTGCACTGTGCATGAAAACACCCAGACACACAGCAGTAAAACATCCGAGCTCATGCCAGTGTCGTGTGGCGGCTAAATGACAATGGCGGGAGCATTTAAGCGAGTAAGGTGTACAGAAACAGACGGTGGCGGAATTGTCCAACATATATAAATTGGAGATGCTTGCACTCGCGTGACCTGGCCAGAAAAAGTAAACAAATAAACAAAATAAAATGCAGACAGGACAGGAGACTTCCGTCATCTGGAACCATTTCCGCAGCCCGAGTAAAGGTAGAATCAGCGGCGCCGTGAGCTTAACTACACACACGTGCACTGTGCCTGAAAACACCCACAAAAGAAAAAAAAGTGGAAAAACATCCGAGTTCGGCCAAGTGTGGTGTGGGAGGTAAATGTGAATGGCGTGAGCACTTAGGCAAGGGTTATTCAATTGCACCCCGTCGTCAAGGTAATCGAACTGGGAAGATATGGGCAGGATGGGGTAGGGAATGAAGAAATTTGTGTGAGCTTGAAAAAGATGTCGCTGGCAAGAAACGACCGAGGTATGTCAAGCTGGCTCTCGTAATGTCAGCAACGGCCCTGCAAGGGGCGGATGGAGGACAATACACCTGGACTTTCATTAATGCCGTGAGGAATTGTTTCAAATTTGTAAATGAAGTACGACTCGCGTTGTTCTCTTTCCCGGGTGTTGTGGAACCCACCCTGTAGGATTGTTAACTTAATTGCATCAAATGGGTGGTTTCGCTCATTAATGTGTTTTGACAAGGGAAGGTTGGGTAGGGATAAGATATGCGCGCGGTGGTTATTAAAGCGAATTCGTAGAGGGTTGACGGTCTGTCCAATGTACTGCATACTGCACACACTGCATTCTAGGAGGTATATTACGTTGCAGGAATCACAATCAAAGTTGCCATTAATTTCCCATTTGAAGCCTGAAGCTGTGCTTACTGCACAGCTTGATGTTTGTATGTGTTTGCAGACCTGGCATCTACTTTTTCCACAGGGCCGGCACCCCAAAACCGGCTGGTTATTTGTTTTTGAGTGTACAAGAATATTTTTAATGTTTTTTGGTCGTCTGTAGA
The DNA here is from genome assembly GCF_052857255.1 of Amblyomma americanum. Taxonomy (NCBI): domain Eukaryota; kingdom Metazoa; phylum Arthropoda; class Arachnida; order Ixodida; family Ixodidae; genus Amblyomma; species Amblyomma americanum. The sequence goes on along the minus strand of NC_135498.1, from coordinate 184,364,690 downwards.
TCACGTGAGGGGGAGCAGTGAAAATTTTGGTGAGGCGCTCGCTTTGTTCGAGGATGTTGAAATGTTTTCTGAGGATTTTGTTTACGTTAGGCGGGTTACTGGTGAAGGTAAGTACGAGATTTGCCCGGTGGTCTGTTTCGTCATTGTAGCGACATCCCTCCAGTATTTGCTCTCGGTTGAGTTTAGATGCCTTTTCAATGGCATCGTCGACAATGGCGGGGGGGTATCGTTGCTTAATGAGGACTTCTCGCATGCGTTTGGAATTTTTTACGAAGTCCTCGTCTTGGGAACATATTCTTTTAAATCGATGTGCCGGAGAGTATGGGATGCTTGTTTTAGAGTGACGAGGATGGCAGCTTTGGAAGTGTAGGTATTGTTGGCGGTCCGTCGGTTTTCTATATACACCGGTGGTAAGTGAGCCTTTGTTTACCGAAATCTCAACATCTAGAAAGTTAATTTTGGTGTTGGAGTACGTGTAAGTGAAAGATATGTTGGGGTGGACGAGGTTGAAGTTTTCAATAAAACGTATGAGTTCTTGCTCTGTGTCAGTCCATATTAAAAAGATGTCATCCAAGTAGCGTTTGTATAGGGTGGGCTTAATGGGGCAATCTTTCAGAAATTTGGATTCAATACTATGCATGAAGATATTGGCGTAGGTTGGTGCCATCCTTGTACTCATGGCTGTGCCATTAATTTGCAAATAGTGTTCATTGTTAAATTCGAAGTTGTTATATTCGAGTACGATTTTTGCCAGTATTTCTAAAACACGTGGGGTAGGGGTTTCCTCCTTTCTGTTTTGTTCATACGCTTCGATCAGAGATTTAATGCCATCGGAATGAGGAATGTTTGTGTAGAGAGAGACTACATCTAGTGTTGCCAGGAAGGCTCCTTCCGGGAGTTTGAGACCTGCCATTGCGCGAAGGAAATGGTTTGTGTCGCGTATGTATGATGCGTGTGTTGTTGGAATATGTCTAATTAGTGTGTCAATGTAACTGGAAATTGGTTCTGTAATCGTGCCGATGCCAGATACTATAGGGCGGCCAGGATTATTCTTTTTGTGGATTTTCGGTAAGATGTAGAATCGGCCCGGCGACGGGTGTGGTGCGGTGAGGGCTTTAGATAACCGTAGGGATATGTCCCCATTCTTCGCAAGTTGACCCAGGGTCTCCGCTACAAAATGTTGGTATTGCGCAGTTGGGTCTGCTTCAAGACGTTGATAGAAACTAATGTTAGAGAGTTGTCTCAAGCCTTCTTCAATGTATTTTTCGCTGTCCATGACAACTATACCACCTCCCTTATCCGCTGGCTTTATGATTATATCTGTCCTTCTGCTCAGAGCCTTCAATGCATCCCGTTCGTTTTTAGACAAGTTCTGCCTCCCTGGAGTTTGGTTCTTGTAGGCGTAAATAATGTCTTTCTGGACGGCGTTAATGTACATGTTCAAGTGTTTGTCTCTTCCTATACTAGGAGTCCAGTGGTGGTTAGCAACGACGAGTTCTCTGCTATCCGCGGTAACCCGCGCCCGATCGAAGAAGTATTCCCGGAGTCGCAACATTCGTGCAAAGTTGTCCAAATCTTTTAGCACCGAGAATTCGCTGTATTTACCGTTGGTAGGGCAGAATGTAAGGCCTCGAGAAAGGACGGATATTTCCTGTGTTGTTAAGGCCCTGGTTGATAGATTAATAATATTGTGCTGGAAAGCAAAGTCGGCGCTTGGAACCGCAAGATTATTATTAGTAGATGCTGTCATTTCAGATCGTTCTACGCGTGTTTCTTGAACTGTTGATGTTTGTGTCATTCTACTGAATTTGTTGTTGGAGTTTATTATAATAGTGGGGTTAATATTTCTAGCTGCCTCCGTTCTTGATTCTTTTTCGCTTGTTATTGATTTTGACCACACGTGTTCTGGAACCCCGTCTCGAATAATTTTTTTGTGTTTGGTCTTGCGTACCTCAGTCGCTCTCTTTTCCTCAAAGAACATAAGCTCTGTGGCCTCCAGCGCGGTAAGGGTAATTTGTTGATGAGCACGACTCTCTTCCATTCTCAGAGCCACCAACGCCTTCTCAAAGTGGCCAATGGTAACTACAAGCAAATTTAAAGAGGCAGATTGTAGTATACGATTCCAATTAGCCTTCTCCTCTTCACACAGGTCACCCATTGATGGTGTTAGCGACACTTGTAAACCTTTTGGTACGATTTTTGATTCAAGATAGGCCTTTAGGCTATGAATATGTAGTTCATGCCTAATTCGTTTATCCACAATTTTTCTTAATTTTAAAAATTTAGAGTTATTTGAGGAAGGCTGTCGGTAGGATGAGTGAGAGAGAGTCGGCGTACTCACGCGGCCTGAATGTCACTGTTGACGAACCCGTTGTGCCGAACCGCAGCGCTTTCGAAGATCGTAGCGTGATAGAGGGGTGCTGGGAAGCTCTTCTTTCCGGCTGGATATCGTATCAACCTGGCCCTCCACCGTGGAAGCCAGTTGACGCTGCGCTGCACTAGAATGGCCTGATGCTCCGCCTGGGCTTGCTGGAGTACTGGCGCCGCTCGCTCCGGATTTCGGTGTTGTGCTGGGAGTGGTGGGGGTATGCACATGGTTGGCCTTAGATGGTGGTTGTTGTCGGTGGGTTCCAGCGGATAAGCTTGTTGCTGAGGTGGATCTCTCGGCGGTGCTGTCTCGTGTGGTGTCCCTGGGCGACTTCGGGATAGCAGGAACAACTTTACTCTCCAATTTGCGAAGATGTGGTGGCCGCGTTGGTGTTGGCAGTAGAGCCCTGCGTTGGGTCACGGTTGATCTTGCACCGGCCATCTCGGAGAAGAGCCCTGAGTTTTCTTGCTGGAGACGATTCGCTGGAGACCTATCCACCATCCAGTGTCCTCGCAGCAGATGGAGTTCATCCAAGTTTTGGTGGAGTTTCCATCTTGTCATGGCATATTTATAACCTCCTCCTTGACTACCAGCGACATTTCCTGATAGAATGGCAAGACCACCTGCCGGCCGGAGACGATTTCAGCCGGTTCCCCGTGCAGTGTCACACCCAGGTGCCTCGCACCTACTCAGAGATTCTCAAGAGCCACCAGGAAGAATACATGCAAGCCGGAGACCAACGGTTCCCGACCATAGCGGAGACGCAGCGACAGGAAGAGGAGGGTAAAACAGGGGTCCTACAAGGGTGCCGCCCAGGGCTCTACTGCCAACACCAACGCGGCCACCACATCTTCGCAAATTGGAGAGTAAAGTTGTTCCTGCTATCCCGAAGTCGCCCAGGGACACCACACGAGACAGCACCGCCGAGAGATCCACCTCAGCAACCAGCTTATCCGCTGGAACCCACCGACAACAACCACCATCTAAGGCCAACCATGTGCATACCCCCACCACTCCCAGCACAACACCGAAATCCGGAGCGAGCGGCGCCAGTACTCCAGCAAGCCCAGGCGGAGCATCAGGCCATTCTAGTGCAGCGCAGCGTCAACTGGCTTCCACGGTGGAGGGCCAGGTTGATACGATATCCAGCCGGAAAGAAGAGCTTCCCAGCACCCCTCTATCACGCTACGATCTTCGAAAGCGCTGCGGTTCGGCACAACGGGTTCGTCAACAGTGACATTCAGGCCGCGTGAGTACGCCGACTCTCTCTCACTCATCCTACCGACAGCCTTCCTCAAATAACTCTAAATTTTTAAAATTAAGAAAAATTGTGGATAAACGAATTAGGCATGAACTACATATTCATTGCCTAAAGGCCTATCTTGAATCAAAAATCGTACCAAAAGGTTTACAAGTGTCGCTAACACCATCAATGGGTGACCTGTGTGAAGAGGAGAAGGCTAATTGGAATCGTATACTACAATCTGCCTCTTTAAATTTGCTTGTAGTTACCATTGGCCACTTTGAGAAGGCGTTGGTGGCTCTGAGAATGGAAGAGAGTCGTGTTCGTCAACAAATTACCCTTACCGCGCTGGAGGCCACAGAGCTTATGTTCTTTGAGGAAAAGAGAGCGACTGAGGTACGCAAGACCAAACACAAAAAATTTATTCGACACGGGGTTCCAGAACACGTGTGGTCAAAATCAATAACAAGCGAAAAAGAATCAAGAACGGAGGCAGCCACAAATATTAACCCCACTATTATAATAAACTCCAACAACAAATTCAGTAGAACGACACAAACATCAACAGTTCAAGAAACACGCGTAGAACGATCTGAAATGACAGCATCTACTAATAATAATCTTGCGGTTCCAAGCGCCGACTTTGCTTTCCAGCACAATATTATTAATCTATCAACCAGGGCCTTAACAACACAGGAAATATCCGTCCTTTCTCGAGGCCTTACATTCTGCCGTACCACCGGTAAATACAGCGAATTCTCGGTGCTAAAAGATTTGGACAACTTTGCACGAATGTTGCGACTCCGGGAATACTTCTTCGATCGGGCGCGGGTTACCGCGGATAGCAGAGAACTCGTCGTTACTAACCACCACTGGACTCCTAGTATAGGAAGAGACAAACACTTGGACATGTACATTAACGCCGTCCAGAAAGACATTATTTACGCCTACAAGAACCAAACTCCAGGGAGGCAGAACTTGTCTAAAAATGAACGGGATGCATTGAAGGCTCTGAGCAGAAGGACAGATATAATCATAAAGCCAGCGGATAAGGGAGGTGGTATAGTTGTCATGGACAGCGAAAAATACATTGAAGAAGGCTTGAGACAACTCTCTAACATTAGTTTCTATCAACGTCTTGAAGCAGACCCAACTGCGCAATACCAACATTTTGTAGCGGAGACCCTGGGTCAACTTGCGAAGAATGGGGACATATCCCTACGGTTATCTAAAGCCCTCACCGCACCACACCCGTCGCCGGGCCGATTCTACATGTTACCGAAAATCCACAAAAAGAATAATCCTGGCCGCCCTATAGTATCTGGCATCGGCACGATTACAGAACCAATTTCCAGTTACATTGACACACTAATTAGACATATTCCAACAACACACGCATCATACATACGCGACACAAACCATTTCCTTCGCGCAATGGCAGGTCTCAAACTCCCGGAAGGAGCCTTCCTGGCAACACTAGATGTAGTCTCTCTCTACACAAACATTCCTCATTCCGATGGCATTAAATCTCTGATCGAAGCGTATGAACAAAACAGAAAGGAGGAAACCCCTACCCCACGTGTTTTAGAAATACTGGCAAAAATCGTACTCGAATATAACAACTTCGAATTTAACAATGAACACTATTTGCAAATTAATGGCACAGCCATGGGTACAAGGATGGCACCAACCTACGCCAATATCTTCATGCATAGTATTGAATCCAAATTTCTGAAAGATTGCCCCATTAAGCCCACCCTATACAAACGCTACTTGGATGACATCTTTTTAATATGGACTGACACAGAGCAAGAACTCATACGTTTTATTGAAAACTTCAACCTCGTCCACCCCAACATATCTTTCACTTACACGTACTCCAACACCAAAATTAACTTTCTAGATGTTGAGATTTCGGTAAACAAAGGCTCACTTACCACCGGTGTATATAGAAAACCGACGGACCGCCAACAATACCTACACTTCCAAAGCTGCCATCCTCGTCACTCTAAAACAAGCATCCCATACTCTCAGGCACATCGATTTAAAAGAATATGTTCCCAAGACGAGGACTTCGTAAAAAATTCCAAACGCATGCGAGAAGTCCTCATTAAGCAACGATACCCCCCCGCCATTGTCGACGATGCCATTGAAAAGGCATCTAAACTCAACCGAGAGCAAATACTGGAGGGATGTCGCTACAATGACGAAACAGACCACCGGGCAAATCTCGTACTTACCTTCACCAGTAACCCGCCTAACGTAAACAAAATCCTCAGAAAACATTTCAACATCCTCGAACAAAGCGAGCGCCTCACCAAAATTTTCACTGCTCCCCCTCACGTGATCTACAGACGACCAAAAAACATTAAAAATATTCTTGTACACTCAAAAACAAATAACCAGCCGGTTTTGGGGTGCCGGCCCTGTGGAAAAAGTAGATGCCAGGTCTGCAAACACATACAAACATCAAGCTGTGCAGTAAGCACAGCTTCAGGCTTCAAATGGGAAATTAATGGCAACTTTGATTGTGATTCCTGCAACGTAATATACCTCCTAGAATGCAGTGTGTGCAGTATGCAGTACATTGGACAGACCGTCAACCCTCTACGAATTCGCTTTAATAACCACCGCGCGCATATCTTATCCCTACCCAACCTTCCCTTGTCAAAACACATTAATGAGCGAAACCACCCATTTGATGCAATTAAGTTAACAATCCTACAGGGTGGGTTCCACAACACCCGGGAAAGAGAACAACGCGAGTCGTACTTCATTTACAAATTTGAAACAATTCCTCACGGCATTAATGAAAGTCCAGGTGTATTGTCCTCCATCCGCCCCTTGCAGGGCCGTTGCTGACATTACGAGAGCCAGCTTGACATACCTCGGTCGTTTCTTGCCAGCGACATCTTTTTCAAGCTCACACAAATTTCTTCATTCCCTACCCCATCCTGCCCATATCTTCCCAGTTCGATTACCTTGACGACGGGGTGCAATTGAATAACCCTTGCCTAAGTGCTCACGCCATTCACATTTACCTCCCACACCACACTTGGCCGAACTCGGATGTTTTTCCACTTTTTTTTCTTTTGTGGGTGTTTTCAGGCACAGTGCACGTGTGTGTAGTTAAGCTCACGGCGCCGCTGATTCTACCTTTACTCGGGCTGCGGAAATGGTTCCAGATGACGGAAGTCTCCTGTCCTGTCTGCATTTTATTTTGTTTATTTGTTTACTTTTTCTGGCCAGGTCACGCGAGTGCAAGCATCTCCAATTTATATATGTTGGACAATTCCGCCACCGTCTGTTTCTGTACACCTTACTCGCTTAAATGCTCCCGCCATTGTCATTTAGCCGCCACACGACACTGGCATGAGCTCGGATGTTTTACTGCTGTGTGTCTGGGTGTTTTCATGCACAGTGCACGTGTGTTTAGTTAAGCTCACGGCGCCGCTGATTCGGCCTTGGCTCTGGCTGCCGAAGTGGTTCCAGATGACGGAAGCTCCGGCCCTGTCTGCATTTCATTCTGTTTATTTGTTTACTCTTTGTGTACGGGGCACGCGAGTGCACGCGTCTTCAACTTTTGTGTGTAGGGCGATCCCGCCACCGTCTGCTCCTGTCCACCTTACACGCCGCCGCTCTGTTGCCTTGATGGGTAGCCATTATCCTCTCCCGCTCCGTGTTTTCCTTTTTTTTGTTTCCCTCGTCCGGGGTCGGCTCCCCGCGGCTTCGGGGTGGGCGGCGGGGTACAACACGTTTTTCTTTTTTATTTGTTCCCCCTTTTTTCCCTTTCTATCTGTATCTTTTCTAGTATTCTTTGCCACCGTTTGTTTCTTTTGTTCATGCGTCGTACATGTGTGCCAGTGCCAACTCCTTAAGAAGAGGAAGAAGACCCCTGTAACTTCAGTCTTGAGAAAGGACAGGCTCTGTCCGAAACGTCGACTCAAAATAAATCTATGGCTAAATGAAGCGTTTTCAACTTTGAATTTTTGCCTCTAGCAACCAAATACGTTTATCTTTCTATACTGCATATATACATATATATATATATATATATATATATATATAATATATATATATATATATATATATATATATATATATATATATATATATATATATATATATATATATATATATATATATATATATATATATATATATATATATTATAGCCCAGCTTTAACCAGTGGATTACAAATCCTAGTCACAATACCAAACATTTAGAATGCATCATCACAAGGGAGTGGCACTGTGCAACCACTGGATTTATGGCACAATGCCAAAGGCCAAGCAACCTGCTGCAACTCTCGAACGACCAGTTAATATGAATTTAACGCTTTTTTTAGTGACTGCAGGGTGCACTCCACAGTACATATATTCTCTAGGTATTGACACCACATGCTCTGCAACTGCTTTATAAAGTCTGCTGTTTTCAGGAACTGCAAATCATAGGTCAGCCGCTGATATGTTCTGCATGCTTTTGTACTCTCTTTTTGTTTGCTAATACTGGCAAGCTATTTTTTAGCTCAAAAAGTTTACCTAAATCTGTGACACTGACGCGCAAGGGCCAACTGTGTGCGTCATGAAGAGGCTCACTCAACAGCAGCTGAGATGAGGAACAAAAAAAAATCGGCAGATGCACTTAACGCTACTTACGTGTATGAATGCGAAAGCATTAGCATACAGTCGTGACACTGTGGCGCATATGCAGACACCGGTTACAGAGTGGCGCAATCAGATTGCTAGCGCACTGGTTAAGTAATCCACTACTGCCCTGGCAGGCGGCTTTTTCCAAGGGACTGTTGGAGCCCAGGTTGTTCGCAGCTATTTTTTGTACCATTTCTGGGTATACACACGCACACGGACAGACACACACACAGGCACACATTCAGACATTATATTGCTTAATGGGGCTCGTAATGCTTTCGCATTAATACGAAATTCCCAGTTGCCAGGGCAACAAAAGAACAATTACATTATTCGGTTATGAACTTTACGTTTGCAAACATGCTTGTTTTTATTACCGTTTGGGTGCCTTGGTTCATCTTCAAGACTGCCTGCTGCTTCTCAGTTGTGGCACAGCTGCACTGCACTCTGCTCGCTGAAAGTATACAGTGCATGTACAATAGCTCCACGCAGAGATTTACCTATGCAGTGCAGAGGCAATGGCACCAAATTTCAGGCCTTAAATATATTTAGGAATTCAGGACATCGCTGCAGAACAGATATTCAGCTTTTACTGATTAAGATGATCTTCATGTTGATAAAATGAACGATAATCTGACACCTAACATTACGGAGTGCGCAATAGAAATAGGCGGCAGGACGGTTCAACAGGATACCCGCAAGCTATCTCAGGAAACGAAAGATCTGATTAAGAAACGTCAAAGCATGACGGCGTCTAACCCTACAGACAGAATAGAACTCTGCTACCGAAGCTAATAAATAAGCGCAAGGTAGCCGACATAAAAAAGTTTAATATGGAGAGAATCGAGCATGCTCTAAAGAACGGAGGACGCCTAAAAGCGGTGAAGAGTAAAGAAAGTCTTAGGAACAATGCAAACGGGAAAACCAGCAGTGGAGGAACAGGTAACAGCAGATCTGTTGAAACACGGAGGGGAGACTCTGCTAGAGAAACTAGCCACCCTGTATACGCAATGCCTTATGGCCTCGACCGTACCAGAAGCTTGGAAGAACGCAAATGTAATATTAATTCTTAAGAAAGTAGAGGCTTGGAAATTGAAAAATTACAGTCCGATCAGCTTACTGTTCGTTGCCTGCAAGGTATTTACTAAGGTAATGGCTAATAGTCAAGCCAAGTTTAGACTTCAAGCAATCAAATGATCAGGCAGGCTTTCATAAAGGATATTCCACAATAGATCGTATTCACACTATCAATCAGATGATAGAGAAATGCGCAGAATGTCAACAACCCCAATATATAACCATCATTGATTATGAGAAAGCAATCGACTCAGTGGAAACCTCAGCAGTAATACAGGCATTGCGGAATCAGGGCGAAGACGAGCCTTAAAGTCAAAATACTGCTAGATATACATAGGAACTGTACAGCTACCATAGCCTTCATAGCTACCATAATCCTCCATAAAGTCAGCAAAAAAATTCCAATAAGGAAGGGCGTCAGGCAAGAAGACACGATCTCGCCAATGCTATTCACCGCATGTTTAGACGAGGTATTCCGAGGCCTGAATTGGGAACAGTTGGGGCTAAGAGTTAATGAAGAATACCTAAACAATCTGCGATTCGCTGATGACATTGCCTTGCTGAGTCACTCAAGTGATGAACTGCAAATCACGATCAATGAGTTAGACAGACAGAGCAGTACGGTGGGTCTAAAATTAACATGCAGAAAACCGAAGTAATGTTCAACAGTCTAGCAAGGGAACAGCAGTTCATAATTGGCAACGAGGTGCTGGAAGTGGTAAAGAAATACGTCTATTTAGGGCCGCCGCGGTGTCTGAGTGGTTATGGCGCTCGGCTGCTGGCCCGAAAGATGCAGGTTCGATCCCGGCCGCGGCGGTCGAATTTCGATGGAGGCGAAATTCTGGAGGCCCGTATACAGTGCGATGTTAGTGCACGTTAAAGAACCCCAGATGGTCGAAATTTCCAGAGCCCTTCACTACGGCGTCTCTCGTAGCCTGAGTCGCTTTGGGACGTTAAACCCCTATAAAACCAAAACCAAACGTCTATTTAGGGCAGGTAGTGACAGCTGATCCAAATCACGATAGGGAAATAACTAGAAGGATAAAATGGGGTGGAGTGCATATGACAGGTTCTCTCGGATCATGAATAGCAGGTTACCAATACCCCGCAAGAGAAAAGTGTACAACAGCTGTATCTTACCGGCACTCACCTTCAGGGCAGAAACGTGGAGGCTAATGAAAAGGGGTCAGCTTAAGTTAATGACAGCACAGCGAGTCATGGAAAGGAAAATGATAAGCGTAACGTTAAGACTGGAAGCGGGCCGAGTGGGTGAGGGTACAAACGCGTGTTAATGACATCTTAGTCGAAATCAAGAGGAAGAAACGGGCTTGGGCAGGGCATGTACTGCGAATGCAAGATAACCGCTAGTCCTCAAGGGTAACCGAGTGGATTCCAAGAGAAGGCAACCGTAGCAGGGGGCGGCAGGTTAGGTGGGCAGATGAGATTAGGAAGTTTGCAGGCATAAGGTCGGTGCAGCTGGCAAAAGACTGGGTTAATTGGAGAGACATGAGAGGTCTTTGCCCTGCAGTGGGTGTAGTCAGGCTGATGGTGATGAAACGTTTATTGCCACATTTTGCACACAACCACTCTGGTATTACGGCCACTGCATGGTCTTTCATACTATGGTTGGTACCTCACCGTGCTCATCAGGCATGCTCATCAGGCTCATCAAGCATTCGTGTACTGTTTTTCCGGGGCAAGCGCACTTGCCAAAAGAGTGCTGTCAGAGTTCCTATTTCTGAGATGTAGAAAATCAGTAAACTCTATTGCGTAATACTTACTTGTTTCGACCTCTACTTCCATTCCCAGCGGAGATGACACCCTTAGGTAACCAACCACTTTAGTGGTGCATGGCAGTTCTAAAAAGCAGAAACACATCTTTATCGCAACTATTTACGTTAGTATCACTCAGCAAAGAAGCTTTGGTCTGATTGATTCGATTAACGTTATTTGACAGTTGCACTTAAACAGACTGTAGCAGTGCTGAGTCACTCTGACATCACGCTAACAGCGACCTAGCATCGTGACCTATTACGTCACCCTCCTGTCTCTTCACAAACCCGTTTCCTATCGGCAATAAACGATATTCTTCACTGACTGCCGACCTGCTCACACACACCTGAAATTTAAACATCACGTGGTCGAATAAATAGCTTCCTATGCAATCAAGAAGTCACACGAATAGAATGACGGGTTCGAAGACAAATACAACGCAATTACTTTCTTATGCGGGCTTCAGGAAAGTTGAAACGCTTTCAAATTTTTGATATTAAATATCTTTAACACAACTCCCGGCCGAATTTTGTCGACAACTATATACTTCACGTTCACTGCACAAAAAAGATGGACAGAGTAAAGCGCACGACACAATGCGTCACGTACCCTATTCTGTTACTCCTTGTCTTTTTCTTTCGTGCCATAAGCTTGAATTATAGATTACCAACTCACCCACACACACACACCCATGCCTCATTGAACTATATTCATTATCACAAACAGATATGCTTACCTGTCTTATTAGGCCGAGTTTCAATCTCTGGTGTAGGAAGCTGCACATCACAGCCATGCACATTGCCGGGAAATGTGGTAAAGGCAGCAAGCATCTCGGTGGTAGCCAATGTGTCTGAAGTGCCAAGAAAATCCGAAACCTTACACATCATCGCAGGCATGCATGATAAGATATATAGCAGTGTATCAGATAAATGCCATACCATGCGCTTGGTCACTGTCTGGCCTCCTGGAAATCTTTCGCTTAGCCTGTTTTTGCCGGTTGTCACATGCTGGGATTGTTGGAACAGCATTCCACTTGAGAAGCTTTCGGCCGTCAGACCTGCCTGTTTCAAACTGGCTCTCTTTAAAGTGGGCCTAACAAAGCATAGAAAACAATCAGCAAACAAGGAAAATTTTAGTAAGTGCAAAGCATTCTTTGAATGCTTTATATTTGCTTCAATGCTTCCCTCTCAAGTTTGCTACTAGATTATTGAAATTCGTGCAGAGGTACAGCTATTCACCAGCATCACATTAGAGCTTCTGAGTTTATCCCACAGGGAAAAAAAATCTCAAATGGGACAACCTAAGTTAGTGACAATTAAGGTACAAGAGCTATCGCAGTGCGCTGTTTCGAACTATATTCGGTAATGCATTTTAAAACACGCTAGCGCCTAAACGCTCAGTTACACCGTACAGGCTGTGAAAATGCTTTGGAACTCTTTTAGTGGACTCGTTACTCAGTGTGCATAGAATGTATTCAGTTTACTTGCTATTGGTGTCGTGTCATGTCATATTCAAGGATGCAAAACCTTGTAGCAACATGGGCGAATATTCGCGAGATGGAACACGGAAATTTACATAACGTGAACAGGCCAATCACTGTAACCGAACAGGCACCAAAAGAATAAGAGAAAGGTGTTTGTGACCGGCCATCGCAGTGAAAACAATGAAAAGCACGCACTTGAACAACAAGGTGCACGCCGAAAATATTAAAAAAAACCTAAGAAGTGACATCAATTCTTTGGCACATCGGCGAACGCCAAATTCCCGTCATGAAATCCGTCAAGAAATTTCAAATTCCCATAAATAAGGGGGCAAAGGTCCACAATGAATGCACCAGCTTTAATCAGAGTTCCTTGCGAGTTTAGACGTCCGCACAACAGCATGCAAACGCGGAGACAAACTTAAACAGCGTGCGGTAATTAAATTTTAAACAAAGTGATTATTTAAATCACAAATTCACTACAAACAGTCCGTTACTATAAGTTCGGGGGCGCCGTGCCGTAGGACGACGCGCGAGACGAAGAATTTCGGTGTCTCGGCCGCCGTGCCGCGCTGGAGGGCCTTAATTTCAGCGTAGCGCGTTAGGTAATTAGTAGTGACGATTATCCACCTATTGCCAGGGCAGGAAGTTGGGAAGAGACCTAGCAGATCTATACCAACTTCCTCAAACGGGAGTCTAGGCACTTGTAGAGGCTGCAGTAAACCGGCTGGTCTTAGAGACGGCACTTTCCGTCTCTGACAAGCGTAACACGTTCTCACGTACTGGCTAACTGCCGCTGCAAGTTTTGGCTAGTAGTAAGTCCTTTTGATGTGAGCCACAGTTCAGGCGTAGTCGAGGTGGCCGGCGGTGGGCTCGTCATGACACGCCTGCAACATTTAGGAGATAATCTCTTCCCGTTGGAGCAAAGTTCATCTTGTATAGTATGTTGTTCACACAAATCGAGGACCGCGCTCTGGCTAAGAGACGGGGTATCTCCGGAGTACGCGCTTCCAGGAAGCCGATCAGTGGTGCGAGCTCCAGGTCCTCGCGTTGCTGCTGCGAAACAGTTATAACGTCGACGGCCGCGATGATGGGAAAGTCCGGTTCTTCGCCTTCGCACGCAGCCTTGACTGGAGACCGGGACAAGCATTCGGCATCTTGTGCTGGCGCCAGGACTTGTGCACGACGGCCATGTCAAACACCTGTAGACATAAGCTCCATCGTGCAAGGTGTCCAGAGGGATCTCGTAATTTGGTCAGCCAGCAGAGAGAGTGGCGGTCGCTCACGACCCGAAAGTGCCGGCCGTATAGATACAGTCGGAATTTTATTACCGCCCATACAACAGCGAGGCATTCTTTCTTGGTGGTTGAATAATTGAATTCAGTACGGGGCGAGGTCCGGCTTGCCCACCTCGACGTCGTGCCGAGACTGGTCCACGCAATGCAAGCAACGCCGTCCTGCTGCTGAACGAGTACAGCGTCGAGGACGACGTTGCTTGCATTGCGTGGACCAGTCTCGTCACGTCATCGAGGTGGGCAAGTACGGGTGTTATTTGCAAGCGGCGCCGTAAGTCATCGAATGTCTTTTGCTGTTCGTCTGTTCAGCTGAAGGGAACGTCATATCTGGTGAGGCGCGTCAATGGGGCATCAAGTCGGCAAAAGTTGGCAATAAATCGACGGTAATAAGAGCAGAGGCCCAAGAAACGCCGCAGTCTTCTTGTCGGAGAGAGTAGGGAAGTTGGTGACGGCTGCAGTTTTCGAAGGATCGGGCTGGACGCCTCAATGGCTAACAATGTGGCTCAGGAACAGGAGCTTTTCATAACCAAAGTGGAATTTTTCAGGTTTCAGCGTGAGTCCAGCAGCTCTTATAGCCGATATCACGGTAGAAATGCGAGAAGCAAATGCATCATCGTCCACATATAGACATGTTTGCTATTTTAGGCCCGATAAGACTGCGTCCATCATTCGCTGAAATGTCGCTGGAGCGGAGCACAATCCGAAAGGTAGGACATTGAATTGATAAAATCCATCGGGTGTAACAAACGCTCCCTTCTAGCGGTCCCGTTCATCAACTTCGATCTGCCAATAGCCGCTTTTTTAGATCGAGTGAAGAAATGTAGCGCACGTGACGGAGCTGGTACAAAGAGTCATCAATGGGCAGTAACGGGTAGACGTCTTTTTTGTGACCTGGTTAAGCTTACGGTAGTAAACACAAAATCTTAGACTGCCGTCTTTGTTCTTAACCAGAACAGCAGGTGAAGCCCAGGGGCTCCTCGACGGCTGTATGGCACCGTCGTTCAACATTGCGTCCACCTGGTGAGCAAAGACTTCGATTTCCCATGGTGATACCCGATATGGGTTCTGTCGCATGGGGCGGATACGTTCGTCGGTTATAATGCGGTGCTTGGTGAGGGGCCTCAGCTTGACAGCGGAGCTGGACGAGAAACATTCTTGAAACCGTGACAGCAGCGCGACGAGTGAATCTTTCTCTGCCGGCGATAAGGCGAGGTTCACATCTAGGTCGAATTGAGGCGTTCGGCAGGCAGATGTTTCGCCCTAGAGTGCGAGGCAGTCTTGAGTTTCGGCTGTGTCTTATTAAAGTCAGCGCGCCCTTAGCGATGTGTTGCCGTTCGTTCCCGAAGTTTGCAAGAAGCACGTCCGCTAGGCCATCATGTAACACAAGCTTAAAATCAGTTGCTGGGCGAGTTGGTACTTCATGCTTACATCCACAGCGCAAAGACAAACACGGACTCAAGTCCGCCGTGTTTGTCTTTGCGTTGTGAATGTAAGCATGTAACACAAGGTCAGAGCTCTGTTCGGTTACTCCGGTGGCACTAAACTGGTCGTCGCACTGGACGGTAACGAGGGCACATGAGCGCTGTTACATCCACGTCAGTGATAACCAATGGTGCACGGCGTCGTTTGGAGTTTGCTGCTGTTGTAGTGGGAGTTGAAAACGTGACCAAACGGCGAGGAACGTTAATGACGGCACCATGCTCTCGTAAAAGTCCATGCCGAGTTTAAGGTCTTTGTAACAGTGAGGCAGGACAGCAAAAGCGGCAATAATAATAATAATAATAATAATAATAATTGGTTCTTGGGGAAAGGAAATGGCGCAGTATCTGTCTCATATATCGTTATACACCTGAACCGCGCCGTAAGGGAAGGGATAAAGGAGGGAGTGAAAGAAGAAAGGAAGAAAGAGGTGCCATAGTGGAGGGCTCCGGAATAATTTCAACCACCTTGGGATCTTTAACGTGCACTGACATCGCACAGCACACAGGCGCCTTAGCGTTTTGCCTCCAAAAAAACGCATCCGCCGCGGTCGGGTTCGAACCCGGGAACTTCGGATGAGTTCGAAATCGTGACTCGTGCAGTGCAGCGTCCTACTGGTGTTATAAGGTGACTGACCGCCAGCGGTGCGAATTCGCAGTTCCGACGATTCAGTTTTGACCTTGCTGAGGCGCTCCGCAAAATCTTTGCCCATTATAGAAAAGTCTGCGCCTGTATCAACGAGGGCAGTCACGGGGTGCCCGTCAACGAGAACAGAACAGGAAGGTCGGCGCCTACAATGTAGTCGCATTATGGGAACTCAGAGTCACGGGATCACGCTGTGGCGGCATCAATGTCACAGAATCGTGCCGACTCGCCACGGAGGTGGTCGCCTGGACATCCTTTTCGTTTGTTAGCAACCTGCCCCCCCCCCCCCCCCCGCTAACTTAGGTCGCCGCCTTCAGTTTCCCCGGCGGTGGCTTGGCGATCGCCCAGCCTTTGGTGCATCGGTAAAACGACGGCGGCTGGGCGGCGGGTAGCGCACAGGCGAGGGCGACTGTGGGCGGACTGTCGGAGAAGGGAAAGCGCCACAGCGCTAAAAAAAGACGACCACACAGACGACAGGTCAGGACAGGCGCTCACTCACGTCTGGGCTCATCGGATTTTGTATCAAGCATGGACGCATACCCCCAGACGTGAGTCAGCGCCTGTCCTGTCGTCTGTGTGGTCGTCTTTTTTAGCGCTGTGGAACATTTCCTTTATTCAGCATGCACCAACAAGCCCAGCAATTGATTTTACTTTAATATATCTCTTCTTCTGTGGGCCCTTTCCGCCTTCTTCCTACGGCAAACTTTCATCCAGCATCGGTTGTCTGCAGCATTGCCCGCGCTCTGCAGCAACGTTGCCGACACAATGAGCCCGCGATCGGTCAGCCATTCAGCAGTGCTGCCGCATTGTGCAGATCCAGTGACAGTTCATAATTGCGTGAACTGATCGGCGAGGTGGTCCACGAGGAGCTCCTGAAACTGCAGTCCGTCTCGCCTGATCCTCCTGCTGCGGCTATCACCGAAGTCGTTCGTGAGGAGATCCGCCGGTAGTTTCCACCGCCTGAGCGACGCCCCCCGCCAGTTATGCGGCAGTTGTCCGTCAGCCCGCGGCGTCTCCCACTCCACCCGCAGCTGTCGCCCGCACCTTCCTACCAGCGGCCATCTGACCTCGCCATAGCACCACCGGTTCGGATGCCTCGCCAGCGGCCGTTTTGCCACCATTTCAGGGAGGCCGGCCACATGTATCGCGGTTGCGCCTGCCGTGAAATCAGACTTCGTGGCTTTTCATGTTACAAGTAGGCGGTCAGTAGAGAATTAGTGAAGTAGTGAATTATATTTTTACAAGAAAATGTTGCTTATTGCAATTCACTCCTTTTTGGAAAAGGTGACGTTCCGGGTTATTCAAATACCGTTTTCTCTAGTTGATGACTGATAATCAGCTACCTTTCTCCAAAAATTACAAATGAAACGAACGGCACAGCTTCCAGAAGCTCATCTTGGCGGCACACATTGGTGCTAGCGGGGATATTTCCTTCGCGACAGAGTGATAACGGGCCGGCTGCGGCCTGCTAATATCCGGCCCACAACAGGGCCACCGCCGTCTCATACACCAAATTACGTCTTGAGAAATATCACGCCACTGCTCTGTAGAAAACTCTACGCCAATCAGATGGCGCCCCAACTTGCCTCTTACCCCACCCAACACGGCGGCTTCGACATAAAGCTCGAAGGCGCGGATGCAGCTCAAGAAGGCGTTTAAATCGAGGGCTCTGTAGAAACCTGCACTACTGCTACGGAGTTTTAGTAGTACAAAAAGAAGTACGAGAATACGCGGGCTTGTATAGCTGGAAAAATAAGCAAGGACGAGGCCGAAAAGATAGACACAGCGCTTTCTTGCACTCTTTCTTTTCCGATAGGCGCAACTGCATAGACTGAAGCCTACTGTGTACTTGATGCCACGTAGCAGTGTTTTCTTTGTTGCAGCACTCAAACACACAGCTTTTATTTTTTCGTCCGTCCACGCTACAGGTTCTGCCACGTCTTTTAAGAAAGCGGACTGCTTCTGACATTTGTTGCGACTCCTCGATTTAAGATTAAATGGGTGAGTTCTGAAGAGAGACACTAGGAGTCCCGCCAGCTCTTGGCCGACGAATTGAGCTGCACACACCACACAGGTGGCATCTGATGTTCCAAAGAAATCACCTACAGATGATTTTTTTTCAGCTCTTCCTTGGACTTACCCGCATCACCCGATCAAATGTTGAACTTCACTCTCCCACATTCATTAAATAAGAAATCCTTATAAACATATAGCTAAATAATGCCAAAAACTGTTATATGTCCTGTATGTTTGTACATTTTTTTTTTGTTGAAAGTGCCCTCGTATTGTTTCTTTCGTTTGTTTTATTAACGTGAACAAGTATATCACTGCCAAGCTTCTGTAGGGTGCGCCGGCCTCGTCAAGCCTTGCCACTGGCTTTTTGCCGGTGCACCCAACATCGCCATGATGTTAAATAAATATATTCTGATTCTGATTCTGACTTAAACACTAGCATCTAAGCAATTGGCAATCACGAGCTGGTGTGCAAGGTGTTCATACGTTATAATACCGCTGTTCTCTCCAGCCCATACATTCAGAGGAGGCCTCCGCGGCGGCTGAGCGGTTATGGCGCTCGGTTGCTGACCCGAAAGACCCGGGTTCGATCCCGGTGGCGGCGGTCGAATTTCGATGGAAGCGAAGTTCTAGTACCGTGTACTGTGCGGTGTCAGTGCACGTTAAAGAACCCCACGTGGTCGGAATTTCTGGAGCCCTTCACTACGGCGTCCCTCATAGCGTGAGTCGCTTTGGGACGTTAAACCCCCCAAAACCAAATCGAACCAAACCATACACTCAGAGCTTGTTCAGTGCAGCTGCCAATGTATTCACGAGGAAACGTAGTAATGTTAGCGACAGCAAGCTCGCAAAACAACTGGTCTTGATAAATAACAAGGGGTAACAAAATATCAAGCAAGCCGTACTATTTCATTGAAATCCGAGTAAATTTGTGTTCTTGCAATTAAGGTTGGAAGAAAAAAACGCAATAGCAACAAACTACTTTTTTCTAATTGCTCAGTTACTTTTCTGCGGCTTTATTTGACCCCTGTAATGGGTTATATTTCAAATGGAGTAATTGTAATTCTAATCATTAGTTATTTTATTATAGTTATAATTCAAGAGCATCTGTCGTGTAATTTGCGTTTTTTTTTCTTTTTGTGTGTGGATATTTCGTGTGAAGCCATATACGCGCATAAAGCGGAGTCAATCGCTGTAACGTGATAATCCCCACTGCGCACGCTCTGGTGTGTTTGGCGTTGTCATGCCGCGTGGTGAAGTTTCGCACACATGGCTGGTTTCAAATGAGGGGCTCAGGTTCGGTGTACCATTTGCACGGTTTTTGAGCACCTCTTCGAGCATGTGTGCTCAGGTGCGGCGCATAGTGCTCAGACTGAGTTGCGCTCTCATTTTCGAGCTCTATTCTTTGGCATCTTGCATTTTCTGAACACCCTTTGGCGGCACTGTTTTAATGCTTCCGGAGTCGTGTACATTCTTATCAGTGCGCTAAAGAAACAACTTCACGCTCAGAGTGCTGTTTGGTCAGAAGGCAATCCTTGAACTAATAACTGTTCCACGCGACAAGCCTTTCGTTTCGTCATCTTTTCAAGCCTCTGACCCTGCCTCTCTGCATAATCAAGGAACGAGAGTCAGGGCATCAAAGTTCACCACACGAAAGTCTTATGCTATTCTTGGAGCGCACTGAGCCCTTGTACAAATAAAGCAAGGCTCATGTAGCCTCAAGGGGACCACGCAGTTTAATCGGGCGTCTTCCTCGACGCACGCACAACACTGCTCTACGCACAGCCGCGACGCATCTCTGCGCGCATCACTGCCATCCGTCGCACGGAAAAGATCGGAGTGCGCGCTGCGGAGATCGGGCGTCCTTTCAGGGAAATAGAAGGCTGCCGCCCAACACACATCGGGCCACGTAGACCGGCCGCGTCGCGTGTTCGTACGTGACCGCTGTGGCCTATTCCTCGTGCCTCCGATACTGCGTCACCTGGGCGGGTATATAAGCGACGGCACTCGCCCTGTCGCTCTACACCTCAGCTGCGGACTCTACAGCGAAGCATCTGCAATGAACGCTCTGGTGAGGACTTGCGCGACATCGGGTTAAATTCTATTCTCTCTTAAGGTTGTCTCCTATCGACTAATCAAAGGTCCTGGTTAATAATTCTAACATTCTGGAAGGGGGGGGGGGGGGGGAGTGGAGGTTTCCAGATAAATGTACAAGTTCCCGCATAAGTTTCCGAGACACGGAAGCCATTACGACCAGCTTTTTCACGCTAAATGGAGGAGCGGCCAGACACTGGCGGATGTTTGCCTGTGCCATGCAGGTCAGGCAGCGAAACGCACCACCCATCCTTCACGCTGTGGCTTCGCGCTTAGACTGCAAGAGGCTTAAGCGCTTTCGTGGCTTCTACAGTCCCAAAATTGTACCCACCTGTGCAAGCGGTATGGCTACCGGTGTGCAAAAGTGAAGGCTCTGCTTGTAAGATTAAACTCTTTTTGATCCAGAAAATCGTGCTGTGCTATGAAACTAAACGAGTGCTACTATAGTTGCTTCGTATGAGGACAATAGGGTCGATACGAGCAGTGTTTTCCAGACACAAGCGCTACGTTACTTCTCTTTGACAGTGTTTTGCTAAATTAACGATTAACATTGATGTTCTGCATCGCATTCGTCGTATGCATGCAATGGTGCTAAAATATCAGGCGATGGTGTCAGCAAAGAATCACCGCGAAGTGCAAATTTAAAAAAAGTTCTTATAGTGCACATGAGCCTCCGAGACTAGTTAAAAGAGAATGCTGGCCGCATTGCACTCCGGAATAGTACCTTGATTCATATGACCAATTTTATTTGTTACTGCTAAACACGCGAAATTTTCGTCCTGAGCTACGTTTTATCTTGTGCAGCTCGCAACAACCAACGAGGGAAGTGTAGGCAGTCGTATATTCTGATTTTGAATAACTGGACGGCCAGTAGAAAACAAGACGCCCATTGTTTCTCAAAACAAAGCTAATAAGTTGTGTTTTGACTGCCGCATCACCTCCCTCGTCTTTTATTTCTTCAGCAGCAAATTCTATTCTTTTCGCGTATTACTTAATTGGGCAGGGTGAAAACGAACGTTACCAGACAGAGCGCTTTCATATGGCCGGTTCCCCCCTGCCCCGCAGCGGGCGCCTCAATAATGGTGTCACGTGCTTCATTGCTAGCTGATAAGAAAAACGGCGTGTCCGCTCTGTTGCCTTGTTTCCAGTCGAGGAACATAACAA
The DNA here is from genome assembly GCF_052857255.1 of Amblyomma americanum. Taxonomy (NCBI): domain Eukaryota; kingdom Metazoa; phylum Arthropoda; class Arachnida; order Ixodida; family Ixodidae; genus Amblyomma; species Amblyomma americanum. Next base: position 184,343,409 of record NC_135498.1, on the reverse strand, counting down.
AAGTTTCTGTCGTCACAACAGATTTTCCTGTAATGTTTTTCACTAAAAACTTGTAATAACGAATTTTTTGTAATGACTACAGGAATTTATATAGTTGCTAAAGAAAAGTACTACAGAAAAAAACGACAGTACTACAGAAAAATACTGCCGAACAAGAGCAAAATTTGTCTCTACGACCAGACTACAAAACTTTTTTCGTATCTTTGACAAGGTTGTTTTTTTTTTTCGACTGGGTTGTAACAACATTGGCCATTTAGTATGGCTGCCACCACCCCTGAAAGGCATCACAGCGAGCCTGCCAAAGAGCTTCAAGGCTTCTATAGTGTTGAGCACTTGCACAACTGGCCCCAAGAACGATTCAAGCTTTGCGAGCCCCTAAGCTTACTCAGTGCAGTTCCCGCGGCGAGTACTTCACAGCATTCGTACCCGCGGCACTCTTGATCAAAAATCTGAAGCGTGCGTAAAGTTCCTTGCGGTTGTTCCTCGACGAGGCTGCTTGAGCAAATGTTTCGGTCACAACTGTACTAGTTTTGTCCAACTCTCGCCTGTTTTCTTCTATTAAGGTCAATTCCTATAGTGCCACACGCCTCACCAGCAGGAGAAAGTGGTATTACTTTATGTGTACAGGCGGAACAGTGGGCTTCAGCCGCCGCGGTAGCTGAGTGGTTATGGCACTCGGCTGCTGGCCCGAAAACGCGGGTTTGATCCCGGCCGCGGCGGTCGCAATTCGGTGGAGGCGAAATTCTAGAGGCCCGTGTGCCGTGCGATGTCAGTGCATGTTAAAGAACCCCAGGTGGTCGAAATTTCCGGAGCCCTTCACTACGGCTTCTCTCATAGCCTGCGTCGCTTTGGGACCGTAAACCACCATAAACCGGAAAAGTGGGCTAGAAACTTCTGTTTCCTTCTTGTGCTTTCCGTGCAGAGCGAGTGAGTGAACATGGTCCACCTTAATGGGAAACCCCTTCCAAAGCATGGCGGCTTATAATGTAGCCAGTGAAGAGTCGTCTTGTTGTTCATGGGTGTTTCGAAATGTCCGAGGGCTGCTTTCCATCTTTTATTAGCGAACGCACAAATTAAGCCCAAGTAAGTTATGTAAAAACAAGTAAAAGGCGTTACCCATTGTCTAGACATTTTAGTATCACATTGCGTTCCGAAAATAAATTGTTTTTTTTTCTTTAAGCAACTGTGATGAAGTACTAAACGCGGCTACGGACAGCAGTACGCTGCACACAGCAGAGCTATATCACCTCTGCTCATAGCGCATGCTGCGCAGAGCACCGTCGTTGTCCTCTGCGCCGCCCTGGCCGCGGTCATGTGCGATCCTAAGGTCTGGGGATATGGAGGCTACGGTGGTGGCTATGGCGGGGGCTACGGCGGAGGCTACGGCGGAGGCTACGGCGTCGGGGGCAGTGTTGCCCTCCTGCGCGGAGGTCCCGGCCTCTACAAGGCTGTGCCCGGTCCAGTGTTCCTGGTCAAGACCATCCACCAGGTGAACAAGCTGAGCGGAGGAGGAGCCCTGGTCGCCCACTCCGGCCTGGGAAGAGGCTACGGCGGCGGATACGGTGGCCTTGGATTCGGTGGTCTCGGTGGTGGCCTTGGATACGGAGGTCTTGGATACGGCGGTCTCGGCTACGGTGGCCTTGGCTACGGTGGTCTTGGATACGTAGGCCTCGAATATGGCGGTCTGGGCTATGGAGGCCTGGGATACGGCGGCATCGGATATGGTTACGGCAAAAGGTACTAGGAGGGCAGAACTGTGACTACGTGGAGAGAGACTAGTCGGTTTAATGCAGTGGGGTCTTCACTTCAACGGACTGGGGACCCGCGAAGCAGGGAGAAACAGGCGTGGCTCATTAGTAGGAGATTCCGCTGTGATTGATGTACGAAGAGACACTTCAGTTCTTTTTTGATGAAAATAAAATTATTTATGTGCGACATAAGGCTCCATTATATCCTCGTCTCTAACATCATGCAAAAGTATCCGCTCCTGTGATGACATTGAACGACTCATATTCATACCTGCTGAATCACCAATAGCACGAAAATGTTTCGTTGAACATGCAGAAGCATGAAAACATCTTCCTGTGGTATCTCGCTTAGGAATACAACAATCATAAAACTAATTTTTGAAGCCTTCAAGCAAAAGAAGTCTGAGAAATTTAGATCCTGCTTTCCTCTCAGATTCTCACCTCTGGCGCCAATCCCCCGCCATGGGTATATGCCATTCCGCCTGAGGACATCATCCTCATCTCAGGCAGATAACGGCGCGTGATGAAATGTTACCAGCTGCGGCCGCGTCGTATCGCCGTGAATCTTACACGCCCTCTGGTTATGGGTGCTGGGACGTTTTGCTGGAAAAACTTGGGGCCCTCTTAACCACATTCTTAAAGGAAACGATTTTCAAATGTGGTGGTGCTGATGGCATCACGCCCCCTCGATTGATCAGGGATTTTTTTACGGCGAAACCAGTTTTTTTTTGCAAGACGACAACCTAAATGTTTTTCGCAATAGAACTCTTTTCTGCAGTGTTATTCTGCCGCCCGATTTGGCGCTTCGCTTCCTAATTTTCGGCCTCTTCGCTGCACAGCATTAAAATAATAAGCAATGCCGGTGACGTCAAGAACCGATCATCAGCGAAAAGGAAAAGCAGTTCAGGCGTTCATTCGCGAGGCCTGCACCTTGTTCGGCTGCGCAGTATCTCAACGAGCTGTTTGTCGCCATGCAGAGAGCTGCCGTATATACCTCGCTGGCGTGTATGTCAGGGCTCCCGCACAGCCACACGACGACGATGGTAGGTAGCGCCAGTTTTAATGGGATAGCGTTAAGAAGCTCGAGTCGCGGAAAATTCGTAGTCGGCGTCATCGCTGACCGAGAGCGAAAAACCCGCGAAAAATGCCCAGAGAAACAAACTAGAAGGCAGATGGGCCACCTAGGTACGTGACATTGCCGCGTCATCCCAACCTACTGACCGGATTGTGAGCAGACTATATGCCCACCGTGGCAGGTGGCCGTTAAATTAATTATCGGCCACATGGGAAGAGAAACCTGGATCGCACGAGGCCCACCGGTGACAGCACCTGCATTGCAGGGCAGTGCCGCATAGCTTCACCTCTACACCAATGCACCAGGAGTGGTATGAAGACTTCCAAGGATGTATGAATGTAGAGAATGACCACTTCAGTATATATGGGCGTAAACGCCTCATACTGTTAGGCGTCCCCTCCAATTTGTCTTGGCATGGAGTGGCGCGCACGATGTTAGCTTCTTGTGCTTTCGACGACTGCACTGTAGTCCGGACATAGTAAGGTTTGAAACGCATCCTGCAGATGCGTAAGACGTGATTCTCGTTATCAGCGCTCATGTGGCAATAAGGTGCGTCCCAAAGCGAAAAATCACAGCTGCGAGCTATAAATCTCAGTCTCACGAGTTGAATTTCACAAACAGCCACGGTGGCCAATCTCACCCAAGAGGCGACAAAGAATCTTCGGGGACCACGGTACACACAAAACACTGAGGTGCCGGTCGAGGGCGGCAAATTGTCCTCGCTTTACTGGCAGTTTTCATTGCGTGCCTTTAGGCAAAAGGCAAGTGATGTTCATAGCGATTCTCGCATGCAGCTGAATATAGTATTCAGAAATCTCCAGAAGCCGACAGCAGGCGTTCGCTAATCCACGGCCATACACGACAGGCAAGACTGACGAAATAATTCCACAGTATGAGCTCTATAATGTCCATTTAGAGCACGTTGGTCAACCGCAGAAGATCCCAGTGTAATATTTATCACGGAAATATCAATCTCACCACTCTTTAGTGCACTAGGACACTTATAGTGGCCTTTCCCCGCATTTTGGCGCTGCCTGCCTGCCCGAAGCCGTTTTGTTGCGCGCTGCTCACCGGCCCACCGTGTCATGCGGCAGCGCATTTTATCGAGGGAGGATTCTCGGGAAGAGAAACCTTGGTCGCAACCCCACACAAACAACCCAAGTCTCATCGATGGCCGTAGCACATGCCTTTTCCATTGCTCCACTGATCACCTGGCCACCGAGCGGCCTACTTTTCAAGGTAATCGGGCGAGAACCCGGGACGCTAATTAGGCCGCCTACCGAGCTAAGCGGAATAAGTCATTCGAATGAGTCATTCGAATGATGCTTGCGCAGCAGCTAAACGGATGTAGTAGTTGGGGTGGTAATTAGTTGGTAGCCTGATGGTACCTCCAACCGACAATTGACGTCATGCTAGCGCACATATACTCATTTGCCTAATCACCCAAATCTACCGACATTTTCTGGGCTGTTCCTGCGTCTACCCTGTTTTTATTTTCTTGATTCAGTCTCGTAAATAGCGACTTCAGCTGCTGTTGGTTTTCTGTGTAGCCGAGTTTCCTGCTATTGGGCTCGTTGCAGAGATGAAAAATCAATTTTCCAAGTGCCACTAACATCCATATCCACTCTACGTTGATAGCTTGGCTCTGCATGTAGGCAGGGGCTCATTAATTTTATGTATTTTAGGGAATCTCAAGACTCCTCAATGTTATCCTCAATTGAGCAGGCGAGCCCTCACCCTGCATGCGAAGCGATTACCATGTGTTTAAGCGAATACAGTTCTGGAGAATGCGAGGAGACCGCATGTTTCTTTTTTCTTCGTCTTTTAATCCCTGGACGCAGTTCACTCGTGCCTCATCCAGACGGTGCACTTGCGGAGCGGGTTCATGGGAGTGCCGGGGGCGCAGCCGAATATCTTGCCGAACTTGTTGAAGTTCATCAGCGCCGCGTTCACCCTGCGCTCCAACAAGCGCGCCAGTGAACAAATGTCGCGTCTACAACAGAATGTTAAGCGACGAACGCTTCGCACAATCCGCTATCAAAACCCTGTCAGTGAGGCACTCTGCACGAATTAGCTTATATGGGAGTGTACAAAGCAACTGAACTGCCCTCTAGCGCCCACCCTTTAATGATCAGGCCATGCTGCCCAAGTCCTGGGGTAGACTTCGAGGGAAACAAAATTCCCTCTTCAAAACCTGCGCACTTCTAGCGGTTACGAAGATTTTATCCGAGCTTTCAACCCCCTCTATTTTCTAATATCAAAGATCTCCGGTGCCAAGTTTAAAATCTCCTTCCACTGCTAACTACATTAAGTTAATTATGCTTTGCGGACGGAATATATGCCTCCGTTGCCGAGAGTACATTAGCGATTGGAATCTACTCCGGAACTTGAGCAGCATACCCTGCCCCTAAAAGGGAGTGCGATAAAGGAAAGCTTACACCTTTTTGCTTACATATAAGCCGATTCGGGTTCACGGTGTACTGTTCGGCCTTTTGAGCGATTGCTTTATGCGCGTCCTGCAGGCCTGCATGCTTCAGCTGGGCAACTCGCTGCTAGAAAGCCTGTCGCGAGGCAGGGCAGGCGTGGAAAATATGGCCGCTAGCTTCAAATGGTTGCAGGCTGGAAAGGCACTACGCTTGGTTAGCGCGGACAAAACTACGTGAAAACAGCGCAAAGAACGGGTTCCACTGCACTCTCAGAGCAGTTCAGTCAGTTTATAAAATAAGGCCTCGTAAATTTCTTCTAGAACGAAATTGATATCGATGTTTTTTTAATATGTTCCGTACTCGCTATGATACCAAGAGCTCAGCAATTTCTACGTCTCACAGAGATTACCCATTATTGCATAACTTAATAATTCCGAGGCCACCTCGAACTCCTACAGATGGGCTTACCGAAACCTGCCGGGGCTGACCCTGCCCTCGAGGACCATGTCGCGAAGAGCGACCTTGTCCATGTTTTCGCAAAGGCCCTGCAGATAAGAACAGAGGAAGATGCAATGCAGAGAAGAGTACGGCAGCGAGTAGAAGCCATTTCGCGCCCCCCAAATAACTGGAGGCATGCAAGCCCTATCAAAAAGAGCAAAATACACTGAAACCATATAATTTTGGGCTCATTAGCTGCGGTCAATAAGTGGGGCATTTTCCAGCGTTAATAGACAGGGGCGGAAAGATAAAGAAGACCCAAACGCTCGACTTCAACTGCTGAGTTGAAGTCGAGCGTTCATGCCCTTTGTACGTTTCTGCGCGCACTAATATCTTTCCGTCCCTGTCTAACGCTTGAAAATGCCGCCAATTAGATTGCATAGTGGCACCTGAAAAGTGGACAGCGCTGAAAATTTTACAATTCGGGGCGTTAATACAGCCATTCCGCGAGTAATAAGCCCAAGGCACGCGGCGCTGAGGCGAAAAAAGTGTTCGTGGTCGTCTAGGGAGCTCTGGGGCTGCCTTGCCGTTTATTTGACAAGAAAGCTAGCTTGGGCAAGTTCGGCGCAGTTCAGGTACAGAGGCATTCCCAAACCCGCAAACAAAGGAGCAGTGCGGCATGTGGAAGTGGCGCAGTCTCACCAGTGCGAAGGAGAGAAAGAAGACCTGGTTGAAGGCTGTGCCGTCGATGTGGTGGATGGTGTGCTCCTTGAGCGAGCTGGCGTGGGCCTCGCGGTACGCCTGCAGCCGACAAGTTGGATTTCGTGGGCATATGAATGCGAGCGGTTTCAAAGGATTACGGACACCATACGTTTGGCTACGTGCTTTCGTATGTGCGATGGTGTTTTAAAGCAGGGTTTTCAACCCCTTGCTACGCTTGCCTTCTCTTGGAATCCACTCCGTTTCAAGGTAACGGAGTGGATTCCAAGAGAAGGCAAGCGTAGCAAGGGGCGGCAGAAGCAAGCAAGGGGCGGTTAGGTGGGCGGATGAGATAACGAAGTTTGCAGGAATAGGGTGGGCGCAGCTGTCAAAGAACAGGGTTAATTGGAGAGATGCGGGAGAGGCATTTGCCCTGCAGTGGGTGTAGTTAGGCTGATGATGATTATGATGCTAATTTAGCACACTGCAATACATGGATCATTGAGCTGAGTTCACCTAGGCACTGTAAGTATATGTATAATTGAATTTTTGTATTCGGTTATTGCAACTCCAGCCATGACTATGACCTCAAATATTAGTTGAGACCACGTGAGACATTACAATAGTCATGTAATTGCAGCCCTCTCGTTGTAACTCAGGGTCACTCTTACGCCAGCCTTCCCGAGGAATCGGAATTACAACCAATGAAGAAGCGGCTAAAATATCTCTGCTTTTGTGTGCCTCATGTTCCCTTTACTGAACTTTGACGTCATAGCCATGGTTGGGCTCCTGAAACCGAAACTGAAGCAGCGTGAGTGAGGAAATTCAATTATGAGTTATCAACCTGGCGTTGGCTTTTTATGTTTACTAACTTCCTTCATGTCACAACAATAGTGCAGGCATTCCACCCATGTGATGCAGGTGCACAGTTGGAGGCCGCATTCTGTCGACATTTCTCTCCAACGCACTCTTGGTGTTGTTTTACTTGTATACCTGAAAGTTTGGTTTTGCTCTGATTTACTGCTTCGCAAGTTTTGTGAAAGTACCAGGACCCAATCAAGCTCTCTTTCACAGCTTGCGGACCTGCACCCTCCTTTTGGAGAAATAGAAGGACACGACTCGTGTACGGTGAGTAAGTATTAGCCAATGTGTTAGCCCACCACGATACGAATGCGAGAGCGACCTCAGTGGGTAGACTAATTCCAAAGCCTGGCCTCACTAAATCATTCATGGTTAACGAGCGCAACAACGACGAAGACGACGAGAAGACGACTACAGCACGACACTTCGTCTTCGTCTTTTTTGCGCTCGTTAACCATGAATGCGTACCAAGTAGCCCAACTTCTTACCTTAACTCACTAAATCACCAGACGGTTTCGTGTTCTGTCACAACAGCTAAAAGCGCTGCCAGCCCCGCCAGCTTAGAGCGTTTTTATCGTCGCTTCTTGATCATTACGGTGGCGGCACGAACACATACACTATCGCTCCCTCGGTGCCTCTTTGTTCACGTAAGTACAGTGTGGGTCATACTAAGAAGCAACACGAGAAACGGTTAACAAGGCTCTTAATGGGGAGAAAAGTAGGCTTCACCACAAAGCCGGAGTGCGGCTTCAGGCTCCTCTTCTCGAGATCCCTGTGCCTGTGCCACCTTCTCGCCGAAGCGTACTTTTCGTCGCGTTAAGAGACGGTTTAATCTTTCCTGTGTTGCCTCTTATTATGACACGCACTGTTCATTACCGTCGATGGCTATAGCTGCCTACAGGCGATTTTTAGCGTCGAAAGGCGTTTTGATGTCCTATATGAATTTCATAAAGTGGCATTCGTTTGAGCATGCTTGTAGCCCCGGGGAGGACAGATTAGACACAGCACGCCGGAAGAGACACGAATGTCACGTGCCACGTTGGGGAGGTAACTTTTTGGTCATCGAGCCTAGATTGGTTTCTAATAAGGGCCCTTCTGCCTGGCATGAAATGACCATTTTAGGGGAGATTGTTTGTATACGGCCGTGGGTGTAGCCAGCTTGAAGGGGCGAGCGTGGAACCGTGAGGCCGTAAAGTCAGCTTCATTCGCTGCGTTGACAGCGCTGCGAACACAGTCTACTTTTCCGAGCCAGTCATGCTGCGAATCGCACAGGAGTAGTGCCCTACAAGCTCGAACCGTAGTAGTGTTAAATAATTCCAGCGCGAGTTTGAGTCCTTAAAAAACTATTGCTAATGTTTAACATCACCCATTAGTTATTAAACTTTGAATTCTAACTACTTCGGTGCGCAGTTTAGTAGCCGTCTTGATCGAGCATTGCGTGCGTGCGAGGCGAGCAAAACTTTTTGCCGACCCTTTAAAACTTAATCTACTTTTTCGTTCCCAATGGTTTTGTTTAGATATATTTGGATTCAGGTAGTATTCTCCTCAGTAATTTTCCGAAGCTGATCAACGCAAAGCGTCTCATCTTTTCAAGCGCGCAATTCATCAAACTCGCCATTTTTCTTGCCCCCCGGAAACTTCATATTAGAATCGCCAATATCGCCGGAAGGAATTACCGGTCATTAAACTCATACTGAAGAAGTTGGCGCGGAAAAACGAGGACAAGCGAGACAAACAAAGACGAGCGCTCGTCTTTGTTTGTCTCGCTTGTCCTCGTTTTTCCGCGCCAACTTCTTCAGTATGCATTTCAACCAACTAGCCCAACTTTCCGCTCTCATTAAACTATTTGAGCACAACATTTCGGAGTTACATATTGTAATTGCATACGGAACTAATAATGCTTAAAAGCCGACAATGGCCTCATCTACAGAATACCGCAACCGCTTTTTGCCACTTACTGCCGCTGTGCTCAATCGATCCGCTGACCACGATTCTCGGTCACGAAGAGCACCCCCGCGTTCTGCCATCGATGCGTATTGCTGGCGTTACTTTTGGCTCCATTACAAAGGAACTGTAATGCAGTGCAGCTGGCGCTGAATTCGAGTACCGGAAGCATTAATGCTCTGGTTTTAGATATTGGCGCTGTTCGCTTCATGGCGACAGGTATCCGGCTCACAAGTAAAAAGAAGAATCGTTAATGAGGTAAGGAAAAAGGAAGTAACCGTCTCGTCGCTCACGGTGTACACCCAAACAGCGCCTTGAGGCGACACATTGAGGACGAAACGTCCTCTGAATCTGTATCTCTTAAATACTTGCTATGCTACTGTGAAATGGAGAATACTAATCTGGAGTATCCTGGTCCAATTCCGGCGGCGACGGCCACGTTTCCATGGAGGCGAAACGAAAAAGAGGACGGTGTGATGGTGTGATGCGCGATGTTAGTGCACGTTAAAGATACACCGGCGGTATAAACTATTCCGGAGTTCTCCACTACGGTACACCTCCTAGTCTGGGTCGGTTTGTGACTTTAAACCCGACTAGCAGGACTGAATGCTGATAGTTGTGCATCCCATGGTTGTGGCGGCGGATATTTTACATTCGAACAGTCTTAGTGGCGTTACATGCACCTTGCCCTCCGCCAAATCCTTACAGAGTTTGGCAGCAATAAACGTAATGGCAGAATATGTCACATGAGAATGGCGGCAAGTTATAATGAATTTAGAACCGACGGAAAATCAACGCAGTTGAAGCGCATGTAAAGACGAAGATCCAAAACGAACCGAAGATAAACAGTCATGCCCCCAACAACTGCTGGAATTGTCGCATCAAAGTTACTCAGAAAAACCAAATAGCGGCTTTATTTTTGGCCTGTTCGGGATTTATATGTGAAAATTTTAAATATATATTTTTGCACTACTGTATAGCAGATGCGGCTTCGGAATATTAGACGACTTTCACCTTTCAAACACTACCAATTTCAATATAAAGCAAGTTTTTTTTTGTTCCATCCCCAAAAAAATGCGGCCCCTGCAGATCGGATGGAAACCATGACCTCGGACTAAGTAGCGTATCGCCTTAACCAGTGAACCACAGCATCAGAGAAAGGTCCTAGCTAAACAGCGCTTATTAAAATGCTTTCAAAATATGTTGCAATCGGTCAGGAAAGTAACAAAACTGGCATTGCTCGTCGAAGTGTAGTGCGTTTCCGATGGCAGCCAGAAGCAAAGAATCTGAGCGACACGCATATTTTTGTGTTTTTGCCTAATTTCATCATCAGCGGAGTAAATGGAAAGATTCGGCACTCTTGCAGCGCATGTGCATGGGAACATCCCAAGAAACATGATTGGGAAAGACGAGACAGAGCCGTGGGGCAGTTGAGAGGTTCGTCACCGTGCTTGAATGTCGCGTGGGTTACCGTTACCTCGTAGATCGGCGGAAGAACCATGTTGTCCAGGATGTTCTCCGGCAGGGTGGACATGCCGTCGAGCTGTGGAAAAGGAAAGGGCAGGGGAAATATACGCATTGAAGCGATTTTCTTCCCGTCGTGTGATTGTTGTTTTTTTTTGACGTTTTTCTGCAATGTATATCCTGCGGGGAGGTTATTTTCCGATCTGCAAGATGTCGGCATAAGGTACGAATAATTTGACGAGGTATTCGGATCTTGCTGTTTCTTCTAGATTTAAGTAGCTTTGACATCAGAGTATGTAAATTTGTGATGCATCGTATCCTAGATTGGATATGTAAGGATATATGCGCTCGAGACAAATTTCATCTTGCGTCCTTTACCGCTAACCTCAAGGCGAGTACACTGCTATTGAGGATCTGTCACTCTTGAAACGCAAGCGTGGGACAAGGCCGCAAGGGTACAGCTGTACGCATGTCGTTCACAACGACGCAGAAATGTAGTACGGCACGACACAACTTCACGTAGCTGATATAAGAGCTTTCTAAAATCCTTTGAAGCTTTCAGCGAAAGCATGGTGCTGTACTCGGCAGTCGAAGGTTGTGGCTTCTTCAATCTTTTGGATGTGTTGGATGTGAGTTTCAGCCTGTCTTAACAGTGAGCACGGGAATTTGCAATGTGCTTTGGATAGTCCGCGTAGGAAATCAACGAATTATGAGCGTAGCGGGAGCTGGCTCAGACGCGTGTGGCGTGACTCGTGCGTACCGTGAGGTTGAGCTCCCGCACGGTGAAGTTTGCGTACTGCTCGACGAGGCAACGCATGTCGTCGGACATGGTGCCATTGGTGCCCCCAGGCGGCTCCTGCCACACGGCGCGATCGCGCTCCGAGTCGTACATGATGCCTGCGGTGGCAGGGTGCGCAAAGAGCACGGGCAACTGTTGAAGGCCAACTTTTGTACCGCAATGAAGAAACGCATACGACAGCAGAACAACCCGCTCAATGGGGCTGGGTACCAACACGTCGTGTGTAAGCTTGGTAGCTGTGCTGCAAAACATCGTGAGACTGCGTGCATGCCTGTCCTTTGTGGTCTTTCAATATACCCCTATTGCCGAGCTATGCATCAGACTCAATTGATATATGTCGGTAACGTTACTTAATGAAATAAATTGCTGTCATTGCATTAAATTGATTTCACTGGTTTACCTTTCGCTATGTTCCACTGGTTGCAGAATTACTTTTCGAATAGAAGTCAGTGCACCATAGTTAACGGTGCATCCTCCTCGTACGCTAAATTAATGTCCGAAGTACCGTGTAGGTCTGTTTTATTGCGTCTGCTTTCCTTGATCTATAGTAATGATCGAACCGAAGGGCCCTCGTTCAATAGTCGGCTAAGGTCGTGGTGCGATACGTGCAAAATGTGCCTAAACATGAAGGGTTACGTTCTGTTCACGCAAAAGCGACACCCTTTCTTATCGCTGGTGAAGTATTTAGGTGGTGTTCGTCTCTCGTCTCTTGTGTCCTCGTCTTTTGCTGCGCTACAGTGTATTGGAGCAGTTAAGTATTAAGGCATATATTTCTCACTCCACTATACATGGAACAAACATATGGGCCAGCAAACAAGACTGGTGTTTTACTAAATTTCTTCAAACTGAACTTGAAAACTGCTCCATTGACCCTTAAGGTTACGCTATATCTCAAAAGTATACACCCTATTCTTTATTATGCGTATTAAATCTGGAACCGACACTTATATTTTGAAAATTCGGTGGACTTTTTCCTGCTTTTATTTCAGGACGCTTTTGGGTGACTTAATGTAAAAATTATGTGTGGTCAGAATTCATATCACGTCTTTCGCGGTATTTTCGTGATCCTCGGACATTTATGTACCACCAATTAACGTGCAAATGGTAGTAGCTGGAGCTGTAGAAAAAACACCCTCATTAAAAGAGTAACTCAAGTTAAATGAAGACAGAACTGAAGTGGAAGTTTACTTCTAAGAACTAGGTTGACAAGGGTAGGGCTTTCACGCTGCGTTGAGTGCGAGGGCGGTGAAACACCAGGTCTGCGTTTTGATGGCAGTGATGGATCTGCCGCTTCGTCATCTTGGTAGACAAGACATACTTTTTCGTGATGACCATTCGCGGTTTCGTGCCAATGTCCTACATGCATTTGATTATCTATTTAACCGACTAACTGCTCTAAGCAGGTGACGATAGTGAAGAATTACAGTGCTTAGCTAGAAGGCCATGAGAGGATGGTGCTTCCCGGTTTGCGGAAGCATGTAATCTAGCGGAGCAGCACCTCAAATCGCCAAACTGCGCTGCTTATCCTACAATACAAACGTCGCATCATGCCCCTGGCTTGCCTACTTAGTTAATTTACAACTTCCAGCTAGCCATGCCTTGCGACCCAAAAATACTAACCTTCTTCGGTTAAAACTGAATTTAGAAAGTGAATTCGGCGTACTTTTATCGTATTTTTTTTCGGGTTCGAGCGAAAAGTTCAATCCGTGGACTCCAGCACATTCAAAGCCGTGCTGGACGTTTTGTCACTAACAATTATAATTAAGTCTTTATCACAGCAAACAATAAACTCTCGCTTAGATGGCAGCCCATTTTGGCAGCGCAGTTTTTCAGAAATAACTGTCCATCACGGCGAACTATGTATTTCAGGCTGCAATACAAGGTTTTCGCTTATTGCCAACATCAGATGTAACGAACCATATTCACGTGATCGTAAGGCTGGTTATAAGTGGGCTCAACTGGACTACTACTGCATGTCTCACAGATATGGCTGGTTATATAACGCGTCGTCAGTGCGATTTATTCGGAAAGCTGCATCGGTTGTTATATTTTTGCAGAAGTTCAAAGCGGCCACAATCTCCTTCTTTCTATTGCAGACAAGTTGCCAATGGAACTTGTGCGCCTGCTTTACTCGACGCCTACTATGCTCCCTTTCGCAGTGCTCAGCGAAAGCAAGAACAATGGTGTTTCGGATTCTCCGAAGGAGAAAAGCGGAGGGATCTCCACAATCGCGGTGATGATCGCGCTTATCGTTTTCTTGGCCAGCATTTCAGCATGCCACACTTGGCCACACCGCGAACAGCCAGTTTCCTTGAAATGTTACGAAACTTCAGAAGCTCCGTAGTAGGCTCAAGCTACCTGAACCCCATAAGTTTGAGCAGACTGAAGTAAACACCTGCTTATGAAAAATTATGAAGTGGCCGCGTCTTTCGATCCCGCAGGCCACTCGACTGTTCTTTCTCATGCTCTCTAATCGTCATGTTTGCTTTCCCTTTCTATCACTGATCAGCTCCAGCAGAAGCCGAGGGCAGAGCCCGTGCCAGATAGTGAACGACGCTTCGAGAACACTGCACAAATTTCATGGAGCTTTTTGAGACTCAGGAGCTGAAACGCCAAAAACGGGCACCGGACATAGAACGGGGCTACAACGAAGAACATAGAGAGGCGGTTAGGTCAATTTGCTTTGCTGTTACTTGTGCCTAGTATCCGAACTTATGAATAGAAACTTCCAGGCACATTACAAGTCAAATCTCCGTCAGTGAAAAAAGCGGTCGCTCTTTCTGGTTGTCTGGTTGTTTTGTCGTTTCTGAAGCTGTTTTGCAAGTAAGAAAAAATATGCCGCTGGCTAATTTTTGGATAAGTGTTTGTGAAACTAAAGAAAAATATCAGGACAAGAGATTTTGGAACAGTTTTGTTTACCTGCGCAGCTGCAAACTGCTGCCGGGGTCGTATTTTTTAACGATTCATTTCTCGGTTCATTAATTTTCCTCTCTCTTCATTGGCAGCGTCCGCCTGCGACGTGATGACTGACCCACATCAAGCAATGCCGTCCACCAAGGGCGCGGCGAAAGAATGTTGAAGCAGTGAAAGAATGAAGCAAGAAATTGTGTTCAATAACGCGTCAGATCGCCTGCGAGACACCAAGCCACATGAACGAATGGATTAATTGACAGGTATTGCAAGGAAAACGATTGGAATTTCAACCGGCATTGCGCCAAGTATGATCATTGTATGATATACGTGAAGCAGCGCAAGTCCTAAGAAGGCAGCAGAGGAAAGGAGGAAACGGTCACAACACAACGCTGAACTAACAACTTACATCTATCTGGCACGCTGTGCGTACATATACATTTTGGCACCAAAACAGAAACCACCGCAAGGAGCGCACTCGTGCGCCCGAATCCCAGCAAGACAACACAAGCTAAGATGTGCAATTCAGGAAGCAAAATACTCTTTGTGCTAAAGATGCCGATGGGGCACTTGCACAGGAATCACCGTGCTTCTTGATATTTGTGGCTTCGAATATTTCACTTCAAAGCTGATCTTTGCTCCTAGCAACATCTAGGCAATATTCCAACTGTGGGATGCGATCGCACAAACGGCAATGCATGCTGAGGTTACGAGAATCTTTATTATCGACATGGTTACGGTGCTGCCTGAGAATATCATTTAAGCACTGCCCTGTCTGGCCAATATAAAACCTGTTACAAGCGAAAGCAAATGAATACGCAACATTTTTTTTCACACTTCATAAATTTGCACTCATGATTTTTCGGGCAATCGGGATAGTTTTTCCTGTTTTGTTGGCACGCGTGCACAAGCTTGATAACTTAACCGGGGCCGAAGAAACAACATCCTCTACGACTCTTTTTCCAACACTTTTGAAATTATGCGAGATCTTGTGTATATAGAGTAGGTGCTGCTTGTTTTCTTATTTGACATTCAGGACAGGGGGATCATTTCAATTCCTTGCGCTGTTTCACGTATGTCATGCATAACCAACTCGCCCATCAGTTTGTGTTTTCGATCATTGTATGATTTATGTTTGTTTTTTCGTGTATTCAGCAGCTAACAAAAAGTCTTCGTACCTGTCACGAATAAGGATAACCCTTTCTCGTGCAATAAATCAGTCGCAAGTAGGCGCCCAGGCTGTCAAGGTGCCCATGTTTATTAGCTAATAAGGCTGACTATCTTTTCATAAGTGCAAATCACAAGCTTTATTTCGTGACAGGTTATTCGGGATGAGAACCCGTAAAGAATGAGATAATGAATTTCAGTTAACGATAATTCCTTGGCTTAAGCTCTTTTAAAATATAAAGTGAATGCTCACAAGAGATTAAAGTATATCAGCCCGTTAAGTACCTGTACTAGGAACTGAAAAGGTAACGAGTGACAAAGCTACCCAAAGGAGCGCGTTCGTATGACCCAATGCGTATGGTTCGGTCAGCATCTTACCAGCATTTTTTTTTCCAAAACAAGGTGCTGCGCTCGTTGCGTCTGTGTTTTCTGGGTTACTTTAGAAAGTTTACCGCGCTGAAAGAGGTACAAAAAGTCATTCCACGGTTTAAGCGCTTCTCTACTCACCATTTTGAGGACAGATTTTGGCAAGCTCCCTCCCAATTCGGAACGTCACTCGGGGGTCGTCGAACGGCCTGAACATCGCAAAAATGTGCCAGCAAAAGCGGTCAGAATTTCAAGCTCCGTCTCAAGGATACGACGCCATAGCGTTAATGGGGCCCTTCAACGACGTGCGGTCCTCTTTGCATATCACTTCGCAGACACGGACATTGTTTTTTCTTTGTTTTTATTGGTATTTCTATTTTTTTACTACAGGACAAATAATGCCCCCCTGTAACCAAGTCGAATGAACATTACTCAGCGCTCGAGGGGTAGGGGCTTGAGACCTCGGCTCGTCCATTTTTTTTCAGCGCACTTGCTTTTATTTCTTCATAGGCGCTGTTTAATGGTGGTGGAATGACGTCATGACCCAATACGCAATGAGTATTTATGTAGAGACGTCAACACTGTTGAACTGTGTGATCCCTGCCAGGTGTTAGGATTTCCCATGCGAGGTCATGTGGTTCTTACGTCATGACCCTCTACCAATCGCTAATTTCTCGACATGCCAACGCACGGCGGTTTCTCTGCTGAACTGGACCCTAAAATACTATCGCTTTGAATTATCAGTTTGACACCTCTTAGCGGAAAAGCTAAACTAGTTCTAATCCTCGGTTTACTCTTAACATACGCTTTTGCAGGATATGGAGCCCTCACCATAATATGTATTTGACCAGCCACCTAAAATTCAAGGAGCGTGAACAGTCACATGCACAGCATACAGACACCAGCCCGCAGAACAGCCATGAGCAACCCCATCGTATGAGAACACATGCAAACTTTATGAGTTGACTAAAGCCAGAGGCTCTACCATGTTTTTAGGCTCGTAAAAGATGGTGAAAATGGTCTGCTATGCCGAAAACATGCAGGATAGTTTCGAGGCTGCAATTACGAAGCCGTGCTTACGCAAGTTCGCTTCTGCGCCACAGCTATCGTCCAGTCCGCCATACTATGTGCCTGAACGCAAGCTTCCACTCCGCTTACGTGATGTCAGATTCGAGAACTCGGCTGCTGTTAAACTAGCTACGAGCGTAGTGCACTCGCGCCTTACACGCGCAGACTGCGCGGTGGTTTTCGCCCTTGTTTCGCAGCCCGCATGGCCAAGGCTGGGCAGCTTCCACTCACAGCGTGTCGTCGTTGTAGAAGAACGGCTCGTGGAAGAGGCTCAGGGGCAGCTCTGGGTGAAGGGACAAAGAAACGAGGTCAGCACGGCGCCATCGGCTAAAGGTAGTACAGCGTTATAGAGCACAGCGCTGCCGTTGGACGGGGAAAAAGATTTCGTTACAGATGAATTAATTTCGTCCCACTTACTTAGCCCACAAGCGGCTACCGCGGAAGTCGAACGGACGACGGACATATGGTATGCACATACATAGCGGTAATACGCCAATCGCTCTCACCAAACATCCCGAGGAGACGGCGCATTACTTCGAACGCGCGGAGCACCGCGAGCCGCGTGGTGCTCGACTCTGCCAGCTGGGCATCACCATGATCAGCCATCCTACGGAGGGGGTTCCCCTACCCCCAGACCTACTCTCCCATCTCATCATCCTTCCCATCCCTAAGAACAAGCACACCGAGCACGACGGAGAACGCAGGGCAGAGCGCGCCAAAGCCCTGCACAAGCTGCACGGCAACAGTTCCGAGGTAGCCTACGTACGTGGACGCGGCAGCGTACTCGTCTGGCTCGCGCATGGTCCTCGCCGCCGCTAATAATCAGGCCCGATTAATTGCTTCAGGATCCGGCACCACAGACTCATCGGAAATAGCAGAGGAAGCGGCCATTGCGCTCGCTCTCATCTCTACCTCTGTCACCAAAATTCTCTCCCACTCAAAATCCGTCCTATCCAATTTCGTCAAAGGCCTGGTATTCCGTACCGCGGCTCGGCTGGTACGCTTCTGGCATCCCACCCGCCCCGTAACCCTTATCTGGACCCCTGCACACGCAGGCCTCCCGGGTAACGAGGAGGTTCACTCCCTCGCCCGAGGTCTAACTTTCCAGGCTGGAGTTGGACCTCCTCCGCCATCCCTAGAGAGTCTGCTTACATTCAGAGATATTTTTACCGACTACAGAGATACCCGGCGCAATTACGCACCGCCGGCTCCCTCCCTAACCTTAACCCAGGACTCCGACTGGCGCTGACTCCAGACCCGAACTGCTCCCTACCCTATTCTCCACGTCAGCTACCCCGATCAACCCCTCTCTTCCTGTAAGCTCTGCGGGAAACCGGGAGACTTTCTTCACGTCCTCCTCACATGCTCTATCTTCCCACACCCTCCAGCCCCAACCACGGCGGAGTCATACTGGGAGACTCTCCTGTCCAGCACCGCTGCTGCTGACCAGCGCCAGATAACTACCGACGCCCTGAAGCGGATAGCCCTGAAAGGGCTGTCCTTTGCCCTGTAAGGGCAGCCCCCTAATGGTTTCCTGGTGCCATGTTAGAGGGCTTGCCCCCCTCTGTACTGTTTTGCAGCAAATGTTTCGCACCACCACCACCACCGCGAGCCGCAAATGGCCGCGAGCACTTTCCGCACGAGCACTTTCCGCACGAGCGCAGACATTGAGAATGCCATTAGGAGGATCAAGCAAAAATTTAGACCCTGTGAAGAACGCACAGCTGGATGAGTTGGCGAGGATGCCATTGGGTTAGCTGCAAAATGCTAATAAAGAACGCAAAGCGGAAGCGCTACAAGGGCGAAGGGGACCCCCAAACTGGTACAAGCGCTCGCGACCGGGAGTAGGCCAAGCATTGTCATAACACTTTCTCCCCCTACCATTTTCTGTGTTTTGTGTCCAAGTTCAAAGCGAGCAAGAGGAGTGCTAGCGCAGGCGACCGAATAACATAATCTCTCAAGGGTGCCTGCTACAGGCACTCAAATACACCACACAGAGCGCATCTAAGTTCCCCACAGAAGAAAACTGCTTTGTGAAGCTTACAGCGCCGGAGACGTTGCGAGGGAAGAGAAGTTGTTTTCCTTGACAAAAAAACAGCTTTACACTTTTTAGCGAAGATGGATACTTGCTGTTTTGCAAACAGGAAACGTCGAAAACGCCAAGAACCAGGCCCTGTTCTCTGTAGAGGGGTAAACCGCCCATTTACATGGCTACATACAATTCGCGCGCAGAGTGGAAAGCACCGTAGTCCCTCTAATGCGTCTAATGTCGCAGTGCGGCTGCTGACGCTGCATGGCGGTGGCAGGACAAATTTCCTCCCTCGAGCAGTGAAAAGGTTCGTACTTTCAGTGCAGAAAAAGAGAGCACCAGTTCTAACCAGGTGAGACGTGGTAATATCCGAGATGTAGCCCTGAGCACCACATTTAAAAGCGCATTCCACTTTGCTGCATTTGCAGAAATAACTGTCAGGGGCTGTCCTCTATAAGTGGAGTCGTTCCCGGCAACAGAGAATGAAAACTCGGGGACACCATAACCTCATGTGGACACATTCATCCGAGGCTGGACGCTATAATGTGTTGGAGGGAATCACGCCTGGTGGAGTAGATCTCAGTAAGGCAGCAAGTACTAATTAGCATCCACCCAAGCACAGTCATAAGATTGCACAGGATAGTTATGCAGTTTTCACATAGCTAGGGGATTCCCATCAGCACTTCACAACTAACACCGTACCCCATTAGGTTTGCTGATTAGTTCAGACAGGCCCAGTCATCCTCTAGCGCTCTGCTTAGCTTAGATGGTAGAGCGACTGCCTCGGAGCGGGTATGGTCCGTGTTTGATACCCAGGCTGCAGAACAAATATTTCTTCACTTCCTGTGAAAGCTGCTTAGCTTTCCTCTGTGGCCGTACGGCTGCGCTTGAAGGAACCTAATGAGCAGTTACTCCCTTAATTAAGATCTTAAGCAACGTCAGTCAAGGCTGCATGCGCATGGCGACCTCACGACACAGCGTGACCAGGTGCCGGCCAATGCCCTCCGATCAATGTGGAGTTGAAAGCATGCTTTCATTGCGTGGCACCCTGAGTATGCAGCGAAGGCCATTCAGCTGTCGCTGTCGGTTTGTAGCACGGCGGGAGAGGGTCACCGTGTTTCACTTTCTTTCGTTCTGTTGTTCTAAGCAACGCTTAAAGAAGGTGTCAAAAACATTTAAATGTCTGGTAAAATCTGCCAATTGACAAAGCCCTTACCAAAGATGTTCTTTGACGAGTCGTAGGTGCAGGACAGGTCAAAAACGGAGCGCTTCCAGCTGCAAGAAAGAGGCCGATGCTATTTCAGCACACACTGGCATGGTGCACCCTATACCAACTGATTACAGTGTGGTGCCTTCTCGCTGGTTCGCGCCTGCATTCCCTTCTGTTCCAGTAACAGCGCGTGTTTTAAACAACGGCGAATTATGTCTCACATTTTCACAAATCATTTTCCCCGCACATGATCTTACGTTAGCACAAACAAAAACCTGCAGTAAATTGCAAAAGCAGTATTGTCATGGAAGGCGGTTCTCCCGCAAGCAGCATTTCAGGAGCATGCAGCGTGCCAGATACATCAACACCTTTCTCTTCATGCGCCATCTGGCATAGCAGGTGGCAATGTATTAGAGGAAGTTAAAAACATTGCTACAGGTTTTACTGAGCGAAGGATATCAACTTGTTTCAATATGCCGCTCTTTTATACGGGCTATCTTTGTTAAAGCAGAGGCTTGTGAGAGTTTGTACGTATTAAAGTACAGAAAACGGCGCACAACACACGGGAGGAGAAAAAAAAGAGGAAACAGCACCCTGACTCTTACAACTCTTATTTTGCTTGCAGCGAAATAGTACAGTTCGCAAAAGCCATTAACAACAGCACATTCCTCCGTCTGTTCTTCTCTCGTCAAGCGTGTTGCGCTGTGTTCTCTAGCCTTAAGAGCGTTATGTCTATGGCAACCAACAATGCGTACATGTTAAACCCAGCAGATGTCCAGATCCAAAAGCAATCTAAACGTTTACGGCGTTTTATTGCTAAAATGTCGTGGTTCGATCATCACGAGAACAAAAAGCTTCATGTCCCGTTTATCTTAGCCGTGGACGTGAGACGTAGGGAGGCGGCGACAAAGAATCGTTATAGGAAGTAAAGCGGAGCTTCGGCCTGGTTGGTAATGAATTTGGCAGAAAGCTTAGCGCAGAAACGCACCACGACGGTCGAGAGGCGGGACCCGCGCCACTTCTCTCGTCGGATGTTTCCACGCTAAGCCTTTCTGTCAAATGCGTCACAGAAGCGGTACGGATACATCCAGATTGCCCCGACGCTTATCCAGCAGTTAGGAGCCACGCTGTTTCACCTGTTTCATGTTCAGACAAGCCGGAAACCCGAACACGTTTTGCCTACGCTCTCTGCGAAGAGAATGCCCGAAACGAACGCGCCTCGAGACTGGGCGCTTATTTCATTCGGTTCAGCAAAGTAAGGCGCAGAACCGTGGACTGATGCCGTTGATGTGAACACTAGTAGACAGTTTTAGTTGACCGGAGCGACGGTCCCGCTCCGCTCACGGTAGCACGGTAAGCGGTCGCGGAGCGCTGACACCGAAATCTTTTTTAGTTGCGCGTGAAACGAATTTCTCTTAGCGGAGGGCTCTCGTAGCGCCCTCTGCGCGACTAAACTAGAAGCATCTGATAAAGAATATAGGATCATTGTTTCTCTTTATACTGTAAAACATACTCTTTATTGTACCATTTTATATGCAGTTGAAAATAATTTAGGTAGCAGATATGTTTAACATATATTGATGTACTTCGACAGGTTGGGTCTTCTCGATATCCAAAGCAAGCCAATCGCAGCTCTAACCAAGGTTGTACTAGTTTTTTTCGAGGTTGATTATTCCATGAACCACTGCCTTACGTACTTACATCTAAATTTCCTACGTCTACAAAGGCGATGCGAAAGCCGCGAACCATTCTCGAAGACCCGTTTCTAATGTCCACTTTGAAGTGGACAGAAATTGAAGACATTCTGTCCAGATGTCTTCAGCGTGGAACGAAGGGGCCCACTTTCTTCCCCTGGCTTGTTCAATATCGAAGAAACTGACGACGGAGTCTTTCGCACACTGCTTCGCTTTGAGAAGAGCTACTTGCGGAGGCTTCGGAGTGCGCTGTTGCTGCCAGACGTTTTATACTCGGCTCAGGAGGTTCCGGTACCCGGCGATGAGGCCAGTTGCACAGCTCTGCGTAGACTAGCCTACCAGAACCGGCTGTGCGACCTGGAGCGCTCGTTCGAACGGCACTATTCAGTTATTTTTAGCCTAGCAAACAAAGCCTCCGTCCACATCCAGGACAGCTTCCAGCACTTGTTGGACGACATGAACCAGCATTCGTGGCTGTACCTTGCGGCCCTGTAAACGTTCTCCCAGGTAGCGCTCTCACGCTAGTTTCTTTGCTTGCGAATATTTATAATAGGACTTTTGTCTTTTCTTTTTTTCTTTCCAGGCCGTCCGTTCTAAAGCAGCACCGCTAGAAAGCTGCTGGGCTTTTATTGATGGCACGGCAAGCGCAATCTGCCGTCCATCCAGAGACCATAAGCTTTTCATTTCTGGTCATAAGCGCACTCACGCTTTAAAATGTCAGGCCATTATGTGCCCTAATGGCTTTATTTGCCAACTCGACGGGTCGTATCCTGGAAGCAAGCATGATGCAGGTAATTCAAGACACTGATAAATGCTTTCAGTGTCTTTAGCATTCCTGCCTATCAATGTGTCCAAACTCGGAGAGGTGCTAAAGAAAAAAAAGGTCTTGAAGGTGTTCAGATGTTTGAAGATGCTTTAGGTTGATGTAACGAAGGTGATCCCACTTACAACTCTTGAAAAATATCTTCATGGCACAAAGCCTTGCGTTTGACACATGATGGCCTTAGTTGCTTAAGTGCCATAAAACACAGCAAAGAAACAATGTGTCAAAAATGTTCTTACATATTGAGCATGTTTCATTTTTTTTTTCTTTACAGCATTTTTTCTTAAAGACCTCAATTTGTCTCGTACTGTATGAGACAGTACAAAGTTATGAGAACGTAAAAAAGTTACGTTTACTAACTGTACTTTTTAGGGATCCTGAGGGAGAGCCACACATTCGAAAAGCTTGAGAAGCTCGTCCAGGGCCGCCGTTATTGCATTTACGGGGACCCAGCATACCCTTTGAGGCCTCTTTTGATGAAGCCTTATGGAAAAACCCGTGCGAAAACACAACAGTAAGCCTTTAATAAGGCCATGAGTTCTGTGCGGCAGTCAGCGGAGTGGCGATTTGAAAAAATCTCCAGCAACTTCCCTTTCTTGGATTTTCGAAAAATCAAAAACTTTTCAAGCAAAAGTTGGAATGAATGTACAAAGTGAGTGCAATACTTGCCAACTGCCACACCTGCTTGTATGGCTCTCAAGTGTCGAGCTACTTTGAATAGATTCTCCAGTACTGGAGCAATATCTTGCTCCTCTGGGCGGCTAGAATACTATGGATGCGTGTTTTCTTGCATATGCATGCACAATTTATCTTTAAACCATTTTTCCCTTATCACTGCTTTCACAGTCCTGTAGTACTTTCTACTGCTAACATTACAAGTGTGTTTTTTGAAAATAAATGTGCTACCAGAAACGGTGAGCAGGCAGAAAATGCACTGCTTTCCAAGCGGGAAGAGTATCTGTGTTTTAAAATTTCTTCCCATCACTGTTGCACTAGACAACACAGCTCTGTTGAACAGTCTTCTGCGCTTATTTCATATAAGAAAACAATCGCAGAAGTGCTTTGTTAATAATGAAATAAGAATTTATTAGGAAAAACAATTACTGACGAGTATTCTTCTCAATGAGAGCAGCGAGCATTTTCTCTTGTTCCATGAGCATTTGCTCAACTCGCTGTAGGAATCGCGCTCTCTCCTCTCCTGCATATGGCTTCATGAGCAAACCTGTCCTCCTGAAGCTTTATTTTTCGTTCTTTCAAGGCAAGGCGCTCTCTTTCTTGTTCAAGGCGCTCTCTCTCTAGAGCAAGACGCACGTCCTCTTGCTCAAGTTTTTTTTCATTTTCTAGCTCCTTCATTTTTATATTGAACTCGCTGTCTTCTCGCCTCGTCAACAGCTCCATTCCAAAGTATTGAAGTCCACGATTCCCTAGGAAAATGGCAAAATCATCACAAAAACCAGTTAAAATCTGGTTCTAGGAGTTGTACACATATCAAACACTGGCATGAGTGCTAGCATTCAATGTGTTCATTACGTGTGGATAACACGAACTAAGCTTTGCATAAACGACATTTTACTAAGCTGGCTGCAGTTATTCCACAAAAGTAGGTTACAGCTGTGACACTGTCTTTCCAGTGTCTAAGGCTACCAGAGGACAGAAAATATCTATGGTGGGCACTAAATTTAGTTTATTGCCAGGTATTCTACAGCATTGTGCTGGACCAAGGTTAAGAGTAAAACAAAAGAGAAGATGACCATTCAATGTATGACCTGAGGAGGAATTGCAAGGAGTGGCAGACTAAAAAGTTTGTTCTTTCCTGACTCTGTCCAATCCCTTTTGAGGACATGAGAACTCTAATGTGGCCAATATTATGATTCCTTCAGTGTGTGAAGACGTGCTTTTGAACATGGTCATAGAGTCATTGTGTGCCATATAAAAGGAAAGTGGTTCAGCTGTGTTTTGCTACAGCCTCCTCATGGGTACATGCTAAGTCCTATGTCGTAAACAACATGATTGTACCATTGTGAGTGAATCCTGCCATTGAGTGTAGTTCAGTATGCCATATAGAAGGGAAGTGGTTCAACGGTGATCATCTGCAGTCCTCATGAGCACATGTCAGCCTTTGTCATCAACGCCATGATTGTGCCAAAGTGTGTGAAGACACAGGATTTAATATGATTACTGTAATGTATACCTTTGCAAAGGAATGAGGCTGGGTGGTTGTGAAGGTCGATTAACTTTCCGTGGCGCCAGTCGGTCTTGTGTTCGCGAGGAATGCCGCACCTGTGGAGTCAGACTCAGAAGGACGCCCGACGAGGACTCGGCAGCAGCTGTATTGTGGTCAGCACGCCGCCAGCAAAGGGACCCGTCCCATGCCTGCCTCCCCTTCACCTACCTCCTCTTCGTGCAGCGGATGTCTTTGTTTTCTTCGCGCCGTCACGGGCAGAACTCGTCTTGAAGCTTAGACAGGTACAGTGGTCGACATATGTGCGCGACGTCAAGGGGTTGCGAGACTTCGGGAATGCAGGGATGTGCGAGCATACGTGATGGAATGCAAAAGATAATAGGATAAGTGACCGTGAAGCGCTTTCTTCCCTTGACGACTGTCTTTTTTTTCTGTAAATAATCCGAGTGATCGTCTCTGGCATATGTTTGTCTCGTCTGCACGTGTGCAAAAGAGAAAACAGATGACAATGTTAGGAGTGTGGTAACTGTTGTGCTGTGGGTGCCGTGGGAAATGGTAGTCGTGTATGTGCTGTTTGTGTTTGCGACATCCCCTTTCGCAAATGTTTGTCTATTCGAGGGTATTGCAGAGATTTGCCTTTCCTATTCCCGACCATTGTTTAGACAAAATTCTTTCCCCAATCTGCGATTAGTTGACGGAAACCTTATTTTCCTTTCCCTAACCACTGATTGCTCAGGAGGGTCACTTGTTACCTTATTGGTTGCTGTCCCCGCTAAGGGCGGAGACAGAGGGTTTAAAAGTAAGCGCTCTGGATTGAACCAGGGTTGAATTCTTCTGATCAACGGCCTAGTCATGTTGTAAATAGTTTTCTCCTTGCTTGTTTTTTATTGTTTTATTTATGTTGTAAATAAATAGTCAACCTTCTCCTTTTCTCGAGTAACGTGAATGTTTGCGAGTTAAAACCACTGGGTCATCAAGAAGCCCCTATTTCATCATTCGCCACCTGAAGGGGATTGTAACTGGCGCAGTCTGAAGGGGAAACTCAAGTGTGGTGGTCCACTGCAGCTGTGGCATTCTGTGCGGGACAGACAGTTTGGTGTCACCAGTGAATGCTGTTGTTAAGTCAGCTGGTGTTACTGTGCTGGCTTTCTATTGTGTGGCACCCTTCATTTAGCTCAAGCATACCATTCAACACTTAAGTTATACTTTTCACAAAGTGTGTTTCACATTGTAATTAGGTCCCGCTCTTACCGAAACCAGTGGTAACCTACTATTTGGCATCACTGTAGCATGCTCACTGTTTTGACCTTAAATGCCAGTAGGCCTATCCCACCGCAAATCCAAAAGTTTTGAGTTTGAAATTGTGGAAACTGCACAGTGAGAATAGAAGTTAATATGTGTTGGAGTCTCCAGACCATGTGCACTTTAGTTGTCATCATCCTCCACAACATTTGCACTTCGAAGTGGACTGTTGATGATTATAGATTTTTTTATGAAGCAAGGCCATCTATGGCCAAAGAGCGCCATGGCAAAGGTATTTTCGACTTCTCAAGGTGTGGTAAAAGGCCTATTTCTCCAGCGTTTCACCCTAAATAAGCCGAGCACCAGACCAGAGGAAAGCTTGTACCCACTGTATCAGCGGTGGGTACCCAGCGGCACTGGGGATCGAACCCCGCACCTCGCTCATGCGAGGCGGATGCTCAACCACTTCGCCAGTGCTGCGGTGGACTGCCTTAACTTGCTTCCATAGCTTCTCAAGGCCCACTTAATTCAACTTCTCACCAGTACTGCTACGGGATGCAACAAGGTTGCTTTTGAGATAGAACGAGGTCTCAAACATAGAACCTATTAGGATATGAGAAAAATATTGGGTACGTGGTCATGCTCTAACAGCGTAGAGCATTTTATATCCCAATAAAAGTCCAAGCCCCCCCCTCCCCTCCACACCCCTAGCCTGAGCAAAAAAGAAAACGGCCGTGGCTTAGCTTGGTTAAGCCTGGTGATTGCGAAGCTTCTCGTTCTTCTTCCGTCTCCGTAGCTCGCTGATGCTTCCTCTTTGCATTCTGCCGAGCTGCCTTGTTCGTAGGCACCATCGTAACATCTGGCTGTATGACTGCCTTGGCGACAGGAGCGGAGCTGTTTTATACAGCTGGTGTGACGTCACTCTGACCGTAGCGCCCCTGGTGAGAGGAGCGGGAGTTAGGCCACCGTTGGTGGCTACCGCCTCGCCTCGCGACGGCGTGAGATGGGGCCCCGTTTTTACACACCTGGTGTGACGTCACTCTAGGTCACGTGGTGTGACGTCACGCAGCGAGGTCACGCTAAAGGTCAATGGTGCCTACCACCGACTCGCCACGGAACGGGCTGAAGTGCGACCTAAAGTAGTATTGCTTCGCAATAAAAGGCCCACCTCCAATGGCACAGGGATAAATGCTCTTTTCCCCTTTCCTGACTAACCTCTGCTGCATTACCAAAAAAGGCCCAGAGTATAGTGTCTGTCCTGTCTAGTTGTGTTGCCTTCTCTTATGCTCAACTTTACAATGCATTGGTTATAAGCAGGTACTGAAGATGGATATTTTACAGTTCAATAAACCGATTTGTTGATAGTTTCTCTGATGTCTGTTTCTTATTTTACCTTTTGGAGCATTTTTCCCAAGCGTCGTTTTTCTGGTCGCTGCCTGGGCCGTTGGTCTTGCTGAGTGAGCGCGTTGTCAGCACCTTCGATGGCGTCTTTTGGCTCTTGCTGTGGGACAGCAGCAGTATCAGAGGGGGATACTGCTTCGGATGCTGCTTCCTCCCCGTCGTATATTGCCAGAAGCAGCTGCTCGAATGCCGATGACTCTTGCTGAGCTTCCGGAAACGAAACAAATACAAGTGTATTTGTCAGAGCAGCATTAATATTCCTGTGCTAGATATTGTGAATATTTGTATGATTTCATATCTGCAACCCATATAATTCTCAAAAACCTTATTTTCAGTTTTAAGTTCAAACATGTCAGAATTAGCTCCATTTAATTTATATTTATTTATACAAAATACCCCTAAAGGCTCTCAATTTGAGGGTATTACATGGGGGGGGGGGGGGCGGAACAGGCAAGTATTCAAAAGAAAAATAAGCCAAAAATTTCCATAACCTACACACACAAAAAACAGATAAAAACATATGGATCCTTGGAATAAAAATACAAAACCGTCATAATTAAACATTGAAGCATAAATGGCAAGAAACAAAAACATTAACAGAGCAGCAGACAGCAAAGTTAATACAAGTTATACAATGTCTATCCACAACGGCATGAAAATAAAACAACGATCATGCAGATCAGCGCGTTCCTTAAAGGCTGTGATGCTGGTATGACGTGAATAATGAGAGTAGATGAAACTAGCTGCGCGATTCTGCAATGATCCGATGATATTTAATAAATATGCTTAATGAGGGTCCCAAATAGCCGAAGCATATTCAATTTTAGGTCGAATAAGAGTAGTGTAAGCACGTAATCGGAGGTGAGAGGCAGCATGCTTTTAGTTATGTTTTAAGAGGCCAAATGACCGATTAATAGATGCAAGAATAAGGTTATTGTGGTGGCTCCATGTTAGGTCTGAATGAACGTGAAGACCGAGGTATTTATACGTGGTTACCAACTCTACTGGAGTGTTATTTAAAGAATACGCTGTCTAAAATCGAGACATTCGGTCAATAAAAGACAAATTTTGGTTTGGGAACGTTAAGTTGCATGAGCCATGTAGAGCGCCATGCTGTTACTGTCTCGAGGTCGGATTGTAGGGCTAGGCAATCTTCGTTAGTATAAATTTTGCGATAAATTACACAATCGTCGGCAGAAAGTCTGATTCGAGAAGAAATGGAGTTAGGTAAATCGTTAATAAATATCAAAAAAGCAAGGGGCCAAGCACGCTTCCTTGTGGGACGCGAGAATGTACTTGAAATCCAGGGTTCGACGGAAACCCGTCTGGTCGGGTATGTTCATGGCGGAAAATCTTCAAGCGCCGACCAATCGTTAAATAAGATGACGTTTCAGCCCCGGCTTATGGGGGCCTTGTTTACAATGAAAGAAAGACCGGAGTGAAGGTAAGTTATATAGGTTTTATGGTATGACACAAGCAGCGGGAGTATATCAGGGGTAGATTGCCTTCGTCGCGATTAAGCGTGTTTGCCGTCGTCTGAATATAAAAAGATTCTAGGTAGAGCCTTGTCGTCTTGCTCTCTTTTTTTCCGATTATCTTCGTGTCGTCCCAGTCGATGTCATGGCCCTCGGAGATAGCATGATCAGCCAGTGCGTTTGTTGCCACGCGCTTGTTCTTGACATCATTGTGGTGCTGCTGCAATCTTTTCCGAAAATCACCTGTTTCACCGATATAGACATGCTCACAATCAGCGCAGGGAACCCTATACAGGATGCCCGGGAACTTCACCTTCTTTATCTTGTCTTTCACTGTAACCAACCCGTGTCGCAGCTTCTGCGTGGATGCATGTGCGACGTCGACTTCGTACGACTGGAATATGTGGGATAAACTTTCACTTACTCCGGGGACGTAGGGTATCGGAATCCTTTTCTTCTTCTCTCGCTGGGGTTGCTGTGGCGGCGGGTGAGCTAGGCGATTCTCGGATTTTCGTATAAAAGAACTGGGATAGCCCGAAGCCATCAGGTCGCGGCGAACGGTGTCCAGATGTTTTTCTCTTCCAGCGTAAGCAGAGGTTCTCCGAACGGCGGACAAGCGAGGCAACAACGGACTTCTTGTGACAGGTCGGGTGTACGGAACTGAAGTTGAGGTACATGCCAGTGGGCGTGTCCTTCCGGAATACACTGAATGATATACCAGGGCCGTCGCGTTTCTCCAGAACGTCCAAAAAAGGCAGACGGCCATCTACTTCCTCTTCCGTGGTAAACTTGTGGGGGTTGAATGGGGGAGATAAGTACGTTCTCCCCACTCAATCGCGGCTGACACGGTTCAAAGCCGCCCGGACCCCACCCCGTGATCGCGTACGCAACCGAGCGCGCGCCAACCACGGCGGGCCTTGCTCTGAGGGGACATTGGAACGACACATTGGCTGACACAAACAGGCATTTATTGCTACAGAAACAATAACGCCAGCTAGCAACAAGGTACGCTAATGAATCGAGGTCGTCCGACTCACCAGCAAGGTTCCGAGCGAATGTTCGCCCGCGCTAGTGCAAGGGATATAAACTCCGCAGGCCGGACGGGACGAGTACGGGAGCCTGTCTCCCCGTGGCTTCTTCGCCCCGCCGGCGAAGAGCGGAGCCGCAAGCGACGCGTCCGCTCGCGGCGATTATCCCAGCCGAATACCCTCTCCCGCGCGCGGGCTTTGGCAGTCTCCGCGCAGCGATGCTGGCGCCCTCTCTTGCTAGTTAATGTAACTCACAAGGGATTGCGCTCAGCCTCGAGGTGAGACCGCCGCTGCGCGGTGCCTCGCGGGAAAGCAAACTCAGGGGGCTGCAGGGCAGGTCCCCACAAACTGTATGGTTGGTTCCATGCTGTGCAGGTGCAAAAGGAATGTACTCACAGCCGATTTCTTGATTATGCAGAAACAGTCGTCCACATAACGAAGAAAGACTTTCGGGCGCGGCGTGAAGCATGAAAGGGCGCGGGACTGCAGTGACCCCATTGTCAAGTTCGCAGCGGTGACAGAAATTGATGCTCCCATACCGTACCATGAACCTGTTTATATATGCTCTCCTGGAATGTGAAATAGGTGTTTGACAAACAGAACTGAAGAAGTCTGCTGAGGTCTGGAACTTCAATAGGTGTTCTTTCCGGTAGGGTTGCATCCGCCTGGAGCGCACCTGTGGAAACCTTCACGGCCAGGTCAGTGGGCATGCTCGTAAACAGTGACTTCACGTCAAATGACACCAAAGTTTCGTCGTCCTCTATAACCATGTTGCGAACCTTTTCAATGAAGTCGTGTGAGTTGTGCACATGCGTTTCGCTTTTACCAACCAAAGGGGAGATAGCACGATGCAAATAGCTCGACAGCTTGTGAAGCGGGGAGCGGGTGAAATCGACGATTGGGCGCATTGGGTTGCCTTCTTTGTGGATCTTTGGCAGTCCATACAGAGCGGGAGCGGAACCATTGTGGCAGAGGAGAAAGTAGTAGAGGGACTTGTGGCGAGACAAAGGAGAAGACGTCAGCCAAAAGTTTCTACAAGTCCCTTTGCACCTTTGAAGTGGGGTGCCGATTAAGGGGCAAGTAGGTTCCCTCATCTTCCAGCATGCTCGTCATCTTGTTCACGTACTCTCGTTTGTCCAAGACGACCGTTGCGTTTCCCTTGTCCACGGGCAGGATCACGATGTTCTCATTGCCGCGCAATCTTTTTAGTGCCTTTCTTTCTTTGGGCAAAAGAGGATTAAGTCCTTGATGCCGGTTCAGCTTGGACAGCACGCTGACGACACGGGTGCGTGCCTCGTCGCGACGGGACGGCTCCACATTCTTGATTGCAGTTTCCACGGCGCATACCATCTTTTTTATGTCCGGCTCTGGTCCCAAATTGAAATTGAGACCGAGGCTCAACAAAGAGCTCAGCGTCGTCCAGTTTCTGTGACGAAAGGTTGTGCACAGTGGTGCGGTTAGCAGTTCTGGAAAAGTCCATGCGACGAGGTAGTAGCCTTTGAAGCTTTCTCTCGTGCACGGCTTCGTCCCGACGTCTGCCTTTTTTGGACGTTCTGGTAAAACGCAACGGCCCTGGAATATCATTCAGTGTATTCCGGAAGGACACGCACACTGGCATGTACCGCAACTTCAGTTCCGTACACCCGACCTGTCACAAGAAGTCCGTTGTTGCCTCGCTTGTCCGCCGTTTGGAGAACCTCTGCTCTACGCTGGAAGAGAAAAAGACAGATCTGGACACCGTTCGTTGCGACCTGATGGCTTCGGGCTATCCCAGTTCTTTTATACGATAATCCGAGAATCGCCTAGCTCACCCGCCGCCACAGTAACCCCAGCGAGAGAAGAAGAAAGGGATTCCGATACCCTACGTCCCCGGAGTAAGTGAAAGTTTATCCCGCATATTCCAGTCGTACGAAGTCGACGTCGCACATGTACCCACGCAGAAGCTGCGACACGCGTTGGTTACAGTGAAAGACAAGATAAAGAAGAAGTTCCCGGACATCGTGTATAGGGTTCCCTGCGCTGATTGTGAGCATGTCTATATCGGTGAAACAGGTCATTTTCGGAAAAGACTGCAGCAGCACCACAATGATGTCAAGAACAAGCGCGTGGCAACAAACGCAGTGGCTGAGCATGCCATCTCCCAGGGCCATGACATCGACTGGGACGGCACGAAGATAATCGGAAAAGAAAAGAGCAAGACGAGAAGGCTTTACCTAGAATCTTTTTATATTCAGACGACGGCAAACACGCTTAATCGCGACGAAGGCAATCTACCCCCGATATACTCCCGCTGCTTGCGTCATTCCATGAAACCTATATAACTTACCTTCACTCCTGTCTTTCTTTCATTGTGAACAAGGCCCCCGTAAGCCGGGGCCGAAACGTCATCTTTTTTAACGATTGGTCGGCGCTTGAAGATTTTCCGCCGAGAATGTACTTGGTTGAGAGACAAATTATGGTTATTGACACTGGTAAACTGAAACCTGGTACAGAGAAAATCTTTAACCCATGCAATAACAAGAGGGTGAATATCAAGAAGTGTTAATTTGGTCATCTCATAGCTTTGTAAAACAATAGTTCAATTTGGTTACCTCCCCTCGAGGCAAGTGCCATGTTTTCACTAAGGTGATGAAGATTTGGCTATATATTCATGGAGTGCAAGTGCAACTTTGGCGGGTGCTTCTAATCACAGCTGATATCACTGACACAACATGACTTTTTGTCGCAGATGCTTTCAATGTGATAAGCATATAATATTGTGGGGAGTTGCACTTTAGTGTGTAGCACGTGAAGCTTATAAAATGCCCGTTAATTAGGACAGTATGTATTACAAAAAAATATTATAAGCTCTAATACACGCACCCATAGAGATCCGCAAGCATAAATGCTAGCGACTTTCCATAAGATTAATAGTACATAGAAGCTTACAATATTGCAGACACTTGGCATGCTTGTTTGTTTATACTGACAAGGTCAATACAGCGGCATAAATGCACAGCTGTCATGCAGAAATGTGCCTATGTTATGCTTGCGTTAGGAAGGTAAACAGGTAGAATACAATTTTAGAACTCAATTTAAGAACCACTTTTCGCTTGCATCGACACAAGTAGCTAGGAAAGGCCACCTGCTTTCTCTACAACATGCAACTCTTTTCCTGCGATTTATTAAAACATTTTGGGGTAACTAATACCAAAATTTTACGAATACCACCTCTAACCACCGAACCCGCCATAAAAAAAGTATGCCGTATGCTTTCACACATGCACTATTTTGAGGTTAGGTACTTATCCCTTAGTACACGCCAATGATTTAAAGTCTACCCCAGCTTGAATTCATGTCGGCATAACAACTAAGCAATCGTATATCTCCAATATTTCATTTAATTGCACGTAGGTCAGTCCCCCACTGTGGACATAAATGCCATATAAGGAGAGGCCAACTACAAACAGCGACCAGAAAAAACACGGAGACGCTTACCATACGTAAACTGGCTGTTTTCTTCTGGCTCATCATCGATAAAAACAGTTTTGCATCCTGCGAGCCGGTTTTGTTGCGCTTGGCTATTCTCACCAGTGGGAAGATTCCTTTTCGCTGCCAGCATAGAACTGGCACCTTTGTCGGCACCGTTCTGAATATGTAGCCCACATCCCGGGCCATATCCGAGACTTCCTGGAGCAGCTGATTCCTCTCTGTGTACTGCTCCTCCTTTCCGGATCTCAGATGAAAGACATGCGCGGTTCGCGCGAGAAAAAAAAAGTTCCGCAGCTGTTTCGACAGTGTTGGCGTGGGAATACATATGCCCAGTATACATACATAACATGTCACTTACTTCCGAAGGTTGGCTCGGTATTCTTGGCGGAAGTAAGGCACCAACTGCTCCGCCGGTCTTGAATCGCACGAAGTGTCAGTTCGCGCCCCACAGCAAACACGACATTGCTCAACAACGCTCTCCAGTTTTCCGGGCTCTGAAATGGATTTTGAGCCACTACTTCCTGAAGAAGCAGCAAATCTTCGTCGATGCGGAAGCGTTTCCGCAGCCTCTGCTGCGACGAATTAGCACTGCTGACAGAAAAAGTTTGACGACAAACTCTGCGTGCTTTCCTCGCTGGGGGCAGCCATCTTGCTCCGCTACAGGGGGGGGGGGGGGGGGGGGGGCGTCTCGCTAGGCTCGCCCTGCTAGGGTCGTCAGCAAGCGGAACGGGCGCTGCGCTCCGGTAGCCCGCTCAGGTCCAAGCGGGCTGCTCACGCGCAGTTGCGTTCCCGCTGGGCTGCCTGAGCAGAGCGGGACGCCGCTCCGGTCAACTAAAACTCTCTACTGACGTCAGATTGTATGCAGACACAGAGCAAGAAGGCCCTTTTAACTTTATGGTGTAAAAAAGAGGCTCCTACTCTGACTTCTTTTTACCGAAAGGACGCACTGAAGGACGCGGGTGACCAGCCGTCGCAGGCAGACGAAAAAGGGGAGCAACGAGTGGTTGTTAGGATGACGGAAAGGTATTGCACAAGCCACAAATATCTTCAATCCATCATTTGAGAAGATGGGCGATTAGATTAATATTGCGTCCACGTCACCCAACAATCGCTGATGAGCGTCAGGTTAAGGAGAACAAGGGGAAACGGCTCAGAAAAAATACTCACTGTGCAGTCTAAAAGAATGCAAATTTATTTCTGACACCATATTTTTGTGTCATTATGCAGTGCAAATTATCGCCTAAGTTTAGAGCTGCTTAAACACAAGCTAAACTTTAGGCATCAAATGGTGGCCGGAAGGAAGGCCGAGTTAATTCGCAGCGTGGCGTTTGCCTGTAGTGCTATCCCATGGTGCTCGCAGTTGTCCCTAACATCGCGGCCATGTCAATTCTACCACATAGCGATGATTACGAAAACATAGCGAATGGAAGGGCCACGGAATATATAAAGCGCCCCACGTGCCATGAACGAGATGAACTCCGTTTTGCACTCTTCCAGAACTCGGGGAAAGAGAAAGGAGCAGCTGCTCCTTCGAGCGTTGAGGCTGCCGTGTCTGCGAAAATGATGCAATTCCATCACTGCGCACTGAATTAAATGCCCTAACATTCTTGCTGGCACTGTTCAGAACGGAAGTCGTTAAGAATCCGTCAGTGAACTAGCGTATATCCCAGAATTTAGCAACACAAAGTTGATTGGTCTGTCTTCTCTTTCGAGTGAAAAATCCGCCAGTCCCGATTCTGACAGCATGCGATGACGGGGAAAACTTCCCCTGCGCTCTGCTGCTGAATATTTTCTTCACTTACTGCAAATCCCGTTCGCGCAAGCCCCCACTAAAGGCTGCTGTTTGGCGAGCAAACGACTGAGCGATTGAGCGGCGCGTTGCAACCAAAATTTCCAAATTGTTGGAACCTCGCCGCCGTTGCCGCCGCGGCGAATCCTGTTTCATATGCAAGCGGAGACACTAGCGAATCCTGCCGCACCAGCGAATCAAGAGATGTTCTTCCGCCGCGGCAGCAGGATCCGCTAGTGTCTCCACTTGCATGTGAAACAGGCTTGAGAAGTGGATGGACTCTCACCCGAAGTCGGTCCCGTTTAGCGCGGCGTCCCACAGGGCGCGGCTGACGTGTGAGCGGGCCACGTAGTACCCCTCCAGGGCGTTTCCTTCCTCCACGAAGGGAACCTGCGCTCGACGAGATCACCGAAGCTTCAAACGCAGCTAGCTTCTGCGAGTGCTCGCATGCAGGCTCCACTGAAGAAAAGGGAGAACACTGAAGGTCGATGCACTCACATGGACATACGGAGAATTTGGAACTGAAGAGGGCTAGTTAGTGTACGCTGATCACATCGATGAAAAAAAGGCGCAAACTGTACGAAACACGTAAGCAAGAGGATGACAACACACAGCGCTTATGAAGTCTTCCACTTTCTTTCAAGTTTTGTCCAGTTTTCACCGTTTTCCACTTTTATCGCGAACTAAAAGTGCCCTTAAACATGTAGCGAATACGAGACTGAAAGGACGCAATATAGGAGAAATAAAGCCAGCTGCTAAACGACCTGGTTCTTTCGTGATAAACGTAATGTTTCACAGCGCTAAAAAAAGCCGTACACGCAGATAGACATTAGACAGGACGGGCGCTGTACCTCGACAGACTTATTTTTGCGAACGACGAAGGTAACTTTCTGCACGTACGCCAAAAGTTCAAGGATGGCAAAAACCGAAACATAATTAAGGGTTCTAACAAAATCGATGTAAGACTGACGCAAAAAAGCCTTCTTGGCAGCAGCAAAGACAGACTCGCTCGTGAATTGTGGCAGGCATTTTGCACTAAAAGACCGGAACTGTTTGCGTATCTCCTTTCGGTGGCGAAAGGCACCTGCTGGGTCCAATTTAGACAGGGATTGTTTTCAGAGCAAAGAACGGGTGTTTACCTGACGTGTAAACTTCTCCAGGCTTTTTCCATCTTTCTAACAAGCGCAGAAAGATATATTCGTCGTTTGTTCACAAAAATAAATCTTTTGGAGTACAGCGCCGTCTTTCTATTGTCTATGCAGCTGCAGAACAATAAATTTATTAACAGAAATAAAGAGTAAAATATAAATACATCCAAGAACGGGAGGGGAACAGAAAGCTCCGTACACTGCGTCCTCAATGCATGTGCAGCAAATTGCTTTCCTGTAAGCACGACACAGAAAAGCAAGCGCGTCCGGAGCAAAGTGTATCCCGTTTTTTCTTTCAAAGTACAGCAGTGCATTTTAAGACAGGTGCTGGGGACATTGCCTAAATATATGTCAAGCCTCTGGCTTTTTCAGGCCATGCTGATGAGGATGAGGTTAAGCTGAGCCACATTTAAAGCCCAGAAAAATGGATTTAAATTTTTTTCCCACAGATCGACAAAAATTCATGACGCCGAAACTAAACGGAACACGACCGTTGTTTCGAAGTGAACTTTGAGGCCTACGGAAGCCGCCGAGATCCGCGTCCTCCCAGTTTGAATGCGCACACTGTCGGTGATGACGACCTCACATATTGACGTTTTCTGCTAAAAATTTCCCGTTTCCAGTGCAAGCAGCGTGTTCGTCATGGCATGCGGCAATGCCGACTTGAGCATGTCGTCAGAGTTTAATGGCTGCACCAGCGGACATCCGCGTCTTTCCCTGGTGTTCCTTACGTTCGCCGTGCTGGTAAAGTGTTTAGAGGAATCAGATTTGTTATGAGGAAATTATTACTCATCCATCAAAGCTTTGAGCAGCTAAGGAGAAGAGAGCCGCGGAAAAGAAAAAATTAATAATTCGCCTCGAGCTTCGCCTTGGCCTTGAGTTCACAAATGGTAGCGAGGTGCTGGAAGTGGTGAAGGAATACGTCTACTTAGGGCTGGTAGTGACCGCTGATCCGGATAACGAGAGGGAAATAATTAGAAGGATAAGAATGGGGTGGAGCATATATGACCGGTTTTCTCAGATCATGAATAGCAGGTTACCAATGTCCCTCAAGAAAAAAGTGTACAACAGCTGTATCTTACCGCTCCTCTACTTACGGGGCAGAAACGTGGAGGTTAACGAAGAGTTAAGCTTATGTTAAGGACAACGCAGCGAGCCATGGAAAGAAAAATGATAGGTGTAACGTTAAGAGACCGGAAGCGGGCAGAGTGGGTGAGGGAACAAACACGAGTTAATGACATCCTAGTCGAAACAAATATGAAGAAATGGGCTTGGGCAGGGCATGTAATGCGAAAGCAAGATAACCTGTTGTCCTTAAGGGTAACGGAGTGCATTCCAAGAGAAGGCAAGCGTAGCAGGTTGTAGCAGAAACTTAAGTGGACGGAGGAGATTAGGATGTTTACGGGGATACGGTGGCTGCAGTTTGC
Source organism: Amblyomma americanum (assembly GCF_052857255.1). Taxonomy (NCBI): domain Eukaryota; kingdom Metazoa; phylum Arthropoda; class Arachnida; order Ixodida; family Ixodidae; genus Amblyomma; species Amblyomma americanum. The sequence goes on along the minus strand of NC_135498.1, from coordinate 184,305,525 downwards.
GAAGGACAGGGTTAATTGGAGAGACATGGTAGAGGCTTTTGCCCTGCAGTGGGTGTAGTGAGGCTAATGAAGATGATGATGCCTTGAGGAAATGAAAAGCGCTGTAATTGTCACACATTTCGATGGACACCTCAACCGCGCCTAGACGAAAATGGGGAAGGAAGGACAAAAGGAAGAAAGAGAGAGAAAGAGGTGCTGCTGTGGACTGCTCGGGTATATTTTCAACCACTTGGTGATCCTTAAAAAAATTTCCTGCAGCCAGTAAGGCAGGCAGTTTATTTAAAGATCCCCCAGGTCACAATTATTTCAAAGACCGATGGATCTTTTACAAAAACCTGCCTGCTTCGCTGGCGGCAGGAATTTTTAAATATCGTCTGGCCCTTAATGCTCAGCAGTAGGAAGAGCAGCTCATGAGGAGAAGAAACGCAATCTGACTGTAAGGAAGTTACGAGCACAAAATATTCAAAGAACGATTACAATACTCCCTAATGCGAAAGTTCAGCGCAGCTCTGTAACTCTTTCGATTTTTCGATATATTGAGGTAAAGGGTTGAAGAGATACGCGTATTTATGTACTGTTACAAGGCACTCACGCTCTTTCTTCAAGTAACAGTCCCAGTCTGACTCTCAACAAGGTGGCTTTGTGGTCTGAGAAATGGATGGAGATATGTTTAGCTTGCAGCGGAAATCAAGGCTGGTAAGCAGAGGGTGTGTACTGGTAAGACAATGCTGTGAGTGGCGGGGCCGAAGCGAACAAACTAGCACATTCTACAGCACCACCCGCCGACGACTGCGGGGAGGCAGCGCGTGGGTGCGCGTGCCGCTGCACACGAACCTCACCTCGCCCTACCTCCGCACATGCACTGGAGAAGGACGAGGGCATTGACGGCGCGCACCAGTCTGGCGCCAGCAAGTCGACACAACCGGCACAACAATTCTCGAGGAGAGCGCTCACTCGCCACCCTCACGCTCGGTTACACTGACAGAGACTCAACCCGCCACGAGGGGCATTTGAGAGCTCCGCTCTAAAGCGCGCTGCGGCAACCGTCGGTCGGTCACGCTTTGCGTTGGGGGTGAACAGGTTTTGAGGGAAGATTTGCAGGTGCGACTGCTTTAGCGATTTTGTGTGTGTGTGTGTGTGTGTGTGTGTGTGTGTGTGTGTGTGTGTGTGTGTGTGTGTGTGTGTGTGTGTGTGTGTGTGTGTGTGTGTGTGTGTGTGTGTGTGTGTGTGTGTGTGTGTGTGCGTGCGTGCGTGCGTGCGTGCGTGCGTGCGTGCGTGCGTGCGTGCGTGCGTGCGTGCGCGGTTTAACACCGCAAAAACACTCAGGCTATCACGGACGCCGTAGTGGAGGGCTTCGGATAATTCCGACCACCCGGGCATTGTTCACCATTGGCTGACATCGAGCAGTACACGGGCTTGTAACATTTCGCCTCCATAATGTGTGCGCTTGTGTGAGAGTGTCTGCGTGTGGATGTTTGTAAGCATGAGTGCGTATGTGTGCGTGTGCGTGAGTGAGTGAGTGCGTGCTGCAAAAAACAACAGGTAAGATGAACAATGTAAGGAAGGAAAGCGTTTTATTTGCAGCTGAAACAAGTGCGCTTAGTATTTTGTCTTTGCGAACACTGCACTCCACTTTTTTCGGGCACGGAGCATCTAACATGTGTCTTTTGCATAAGCTACGCTATTGTTAAAGCACGAGCTCGTAAAAGAATACGTGATCTTATGTCGAACCGACCTCACCGAATCTCAAGCAAGCCACTTGGAAAGCCTATGCTCAAGCAGAGTGCATCTTGAAACCACGCAAAAAAAAGACAAGGGACGAGGAAGAAACCAACAGGACAGAGCGCGGAACTTCAACTGGTTTATTACAACAGTGCGTCACGTTTATACAGTCATCGTAATCACGTGGTAACATGACAATCGATCATCACGTAACACTTGTGCGCAGGCGTGTACGAGGCATCATGCAATCTAGATATGAATACTTTTTATCGGACAGGTATCAAGAAGGAATCCGCCTTGTGTGTCAGCAAAACCTCGGTTAACCTGTCCGATAAAGAGTATTCATATCTAGATTGCATGATGTCTCGTACACGCCTGCGCACAAGTGTTACGTGATGATCGATTGTCATGTTACCACGTGATTACGATGACTGTATAAATGTGACGCTCTGTTGTAATAAACCAGTTGAAGTTCCGCGTTCTGTCGTGTTGGTTTCTTCCTCGTCCCTTGTCTTTTTTTTTGCGTGGTTTCAATATGCACTCTACTAATAGTCACCAACTAGCCCGTCTCTCTCTATTATACTATACTCAAGTCTTGGCTGAGCCGAAAGCGCGAAGCGTCTCAAACACCGCACGGGGCTCTTCCAAGCAGGCCTTCGAAAACTGAAATTTATGCTGTGAAAACTGGGAGCGGAAATGAGCGAAATTGCCAGCTGATGAGCGAATGGAATCGGTGCGTTGAGCAGTGATCAGAAATATCAGAGATGCTGCATGTCGCTGACTGCCGGTCATTAAAAAGAGGCCGTTGTCACGTACTCGCTGGTAATTATACTGCAATCACTGCTCGTCTCACAAATATGTACGGGCAGTCCGAGCAGAAAGCTGCCGCCATGACTCATACTGCGCGTTAAAGCTTGTTGACAGTGTAGTGGCAGGCCCGAGCGCAGTGCAAAGGCTTCGAGACCTTGGCGGTTGTCTTTTAAGAGGAGGAGAACAACACAATTCCGGAAGATGTCGCCTGCGGCTCTAAACTTACGCTCCCCTGCGTACAAGTTTTGAGACGGAGCGTATTTGATGTGTGTTTACTTCTCCCGACGAAAGCAAGCTCATCGTTTGAGAGGCGAACCAGGGCCGTCTCATCTGCTGCTTCCCCTATGTTGTGCCACTCTACGCAATTTCGCCCATTAAACGTAATGCACGAACTCGTCCAGCGAAGCGCACTTCTACTGCAGGCCCATCGTGCCAAACATATCCCCAGGGGGCGTATCCAGAGAGGGGGCGGATCTATGGGTCACCCCTGAAGAGGGCGATTGGGGTGGGTCTCATTTGAACCATGCATATCGCTGGCTCTTCATGTCGAACAAATTCAGCACAGCATGGTTTTCGTAACTAGAATTTCTCACTTAGGGGAGGGGGGAGTCAATGGCGCGCTTAATAAATCCGCCCCGGGTTTCGGTACCGCAACGCCGAGACGGCTTTTTGCGCGCTGTTGCGTTGTGCTGCAGCTACTCACTCCGTCGTAGAAGCTCATGTCGATGTTCAGCGTTTTCGATATGTTTGGCGCGAAGCTCTCGAGGTGAAGCTTCTCCAGCTGTTTGAGAGAGAACAGACACACACAAAAAATAAGCAGAGCTATTTTGAACTTCCTACAGGCCGGAGTAAATGTAGCAAACGGAGTAGCAAGTGATTATATCAAATTCCGCCTGCAAGCAGATCAAGACACGTGGACTAACCAAGGGGCACCAGCGGCAACATTCCTACCATAACGCAGCACAGTCGAGTGGCGCCGCTGCTAAGAAGCTTAAAAGAATCACATAAGGGGAAATAAATAAATTTAAAACTGCGAAAACTGGGCATGGTTGACTGTACATCATATTTACAACGCGCTGCACATTTTATTGACGACTGCGAAACAAATGACGCGTCACAAAAAAACCGCCAATTGACAACTGTTTTTTTTTGTGATGAGGGTTTTCTTTTTTTATATACAGAAGCGACTCGGGATGAGCTGTTAGAACTAGGGAGTGAATTGTAAGAACTGAGAATACTAAAAGATCAAAAGATGGAATAAAGACAATGAAAACCCAAACTAAAGAAACCAAAACCTGACAACGGAAAATATCCACAACAGGATGGGTCCCACATCTCAAGATATCACTGCGACAGCTCAGCAGTCCCACTTCGCTATCTGACAGAGTGAAGCATTGCAACAGTTTTAAGGATTGTAAGCTTTTGTTTGATAGAACGTCAATCATGCTTGTGTACAAAAACTGTTGGCAGAGCCTAAAATATTGCGCGAAAGCATGGCTTTTCGCAGGTGGACACCATAGTCATGTACCTCCAAGAGCGATTGAGGTGTCCACTGACCCAAGGACCCAGTTATGCGCCTTTCCTTAGCTCAAAATCAAAGCAGCTTAAATCTTGGACTGATTTTGGGAAAACTAAAGGCGCATGACGAGCTCAGTTTGTAGGTGGATGCCACCGCCTACTCACATGGTGACTGAGGTGTCCACTGATCCACCGACTCACTTACTCTTGATACTCAGAGGCTTCACAAAGACGGACGCCGCAGAAACGCGGGAAGAACGGCTAGAAGTGTTTACGCACTAAAACAAAACAGAAAGATAATTCATTGAATACTTAACGATTAGATATACAGGCTCTGAGAGAGCGTGCAAGCAATGTTTCACTGTCATTGTCAGACAGCGAAGTGGAACCGCTGACCCTTTCCTTATGATATCCTGAGGTGTGGGACCCATCCTGTGGTAGATCTTTGCCATCGTCAGTGTATGGTTTCTATGTGCTGGGTTTCGGTCGTTTTCTTGCAATCTTTTCGCATTTTCCTTTTAGCATTTACAGTTTTACAATTGACACTATGGCTTTAACAGCGCATCATGTGTCGTTTCTGTGCGAAAAAAGAAAACCTTGATCACGAATAAACATTTTTCAATTTGCGCTTTGTGTGCTGTATCCTTTGTTTCGTACTCGTCGGTAATGTGTATAACGCATCGCATGTAAGAACGAGAATTTTAACTGTTATGTCAGCTGCGTAGTCTTTCGCAACAGCTGTACAGCCGCCCGTACACTTAACACGAATGGCGTACAGCGGGGGTTTGATTGGCGCCAGTACCACGAAGCATTAGCCGCCGGGCGTGGCCTCCGCGATGAGCTCCGGCGGCGCGCCGTTGCTCACGACGTCCCATTCGGCGCGTAGCGCAGCAGAGAAGTGTCCCAGCAAACAATGTACCTCCCCAGGTGCGCCCAGAAAGGATGGAATGTCCCTGTCCCAGTACAACATTTATCGAACATTTCCAGGCCATAGAGGCAGGACATAGAAACACAAGCAAAAGGGAAGTTCGCCCACTAATGTCCTAGAAACATTTTTTTTTAGGGTGTTAAGCAGAAACAAAAACAAATCATAGCATTTTGGTCCCAGAAAGGTAACTGGGAGAACGTTTTTGGGACCAATGCTTTTCAACAAAAAATACAAATTGACTCCTCGCTCCCTTTTCTCTCCCTCGCGTCAAAAGCTACGGGGAGAGAAGGTTTTGCGCTTACACTCGCCATTTTGAGAGATCAGACAGTTTTGTTCGAACAGCCGAAGGAAGCGCACTTCACCCCGCATCTCTCTCGTGGGCCGTCGGCTCCATGTTGCAGGCAGGCAGGCGACGGCGGTCTGCATTTTCATCGCATCGCCGGGAGCGGCGGTCACCAACGTGCCCGTCTTCAATAGTGTTTCCAACTTCAGCACGGTGCGGCGCTCCCTGCAGGCATCTCCAACTACCAGCAGTCCTTGTTGCGCCGCTGTCTAGCAGAGGCGCAGTAATGGGCCTCCCGTCGTTCGCCCGGCTTCCTCGCTGGACGGAAACCATCTTGCGCACACGTATTCGCGCAGCCCTTAGATGCTCGCGCGCAAGCCCCAGCGCGCAGCAGCTTTTGCTCTCATCACTGGGCTGTCGTGAACTTCGTAGCTGCGGATTCATGGCAGCTTTCCCGCGCACCTCGGCGTGCCCACATAATTCCTTTTGAAACTGGTGCAGCGGCGCGCGGCGCATCGTAAGTCTTGCGCAGCTTCACGGCCCTACACCATAATGGCGCTCTTACAGGCGTCGTTCGCGCCAGCGGATTTCAAGGCAATGGGCGACTCCTAGCGCGAACTCTGCATCCCTCAGCGCCTTCGACGACTGTGGAGTGTTGATGGTGGCAGCGTGGCCGTCCACTGCGGTCATAGGCGGGAGAGATCTTCGGAAGCACACCAGACTCTTGCTGCGAGTGCCCATGGATTAACCTTCTCTACCTACGTTGCCGTCCTGTCGCAGCGGTATAGTTTGTGTTGTGTTCGCTTCGCTGACTCCCAACCCACCCCCACCGGGTTACTTATGCCTTGATCACCTCGATCTCGCCTCCCACGCCGTATTGTGCACGCGTGGTCTGCTGTACCATGGGTGCGGCGAGCCAGGGCTCCTACCTCAAGACGTCATCCCTTTGCATCCGGCTCCAAGCAGTCTTATCTTCACACTTAGACACAAAAAAATAAAACGGTGGTGTAACGAGGATGTAACGCGTATGTTTGAGCGTTCGCTGTGCCGTGAGAAGGCGCAGGACAGATGGCTGCGTTGAACTCATATATATAGTTGCAGCATTTTATTTCATCCCCAGGGTTTCTGTTGGCATTGTCGTGAAGGTATATGTGGTTTATGCTCGTTTTTTATTTTCGCCTCGTAGAATTAATTTTTTTCCTGTTTCGATAACATGCTCAAGATTACTCCCAGGCTCGTGCGAGAGGCAAAGCGAGAGGGAGGTTTCACCCTGCAGAATATCCGTAACCTGAAACCGCGTATCTGTATCGCACGCCCATATCGTCTTTTCTTTTTGCACCCAGGTTGCTCTTTACATGTGTTTACTTTTGTGTGTGCATATACGCTTTTGTACCCTTTAGAATGTTTGCCTAAGGTGCATCAACTTTCAGCCTGTATTATGTTTTTATTGCTCCATTTTGTTCAGATTTCTCCGAGTTAGAGAAAATTTTGGCCATTATTATTTGCTGGTGTCGTAGTGCTCCGTACATTGTGTGTTAAATGGTGCATACATATGCGTCTCCTCTTTGTATTCATTTAAATGCAAAGAGCACATCTAATAAACTGAAATTACATCTGTATTGCGCTGCTATTTCCTGTTATATGAGCGGGATCGGGTGATGTTTTGAATTAATATTTCCTTTGTGTTGTAAAATTCTAGCACATTTCATGTTCTTTTGGCGAGAGCAGCGCAGCACGAAACAAAGAAGAGAGAGGCGGGAATCAACGCTAACAACCAAATTTTTAATCCACGTTCGATCGAATATATACACCTCACTCGTGCAATAAGGAAAGAACAGAAGCATGACAAACGCATAAGATGTACACACGGTAAAAGATTAGGACAACGCACGCAGATAATCAATTTCGCTGTCACGAAACGCTATCGAAAGTATGCTGACGCATATACGTCGCTCTTTTGCCCGATGTTGAAGGCTTCTTCAATCTCCCTGGTCCGTTGATCAAAATATGACGTGATGGCCATTGTGTTGATAAGCTGCGGGGCGCATTCATGCCCTCTGCAATGTTTTGCTAATTCACTGCTGATGGCGCCCTTTAGGGATATTTTGTGCGCTAGAAGCCGTTCATTCAAACAACAGTGCCCTGTTTGACCAATGTAGGTGCGTCCGCATGACAGAGGTATTTCCTAAAGCCTGTTTTTAACACATTTCACATGTATTTTTCGGTGATTTTTCTTGCATTGAGTTTTCTTTGCTCGCTGTTTACTTTGGCGCACAGGCTTCTTTATTTGTTGGGTGCTGACATGAGCACTTTTGCACCAGCTCTTGCGCCTACCTTTTTGAGACTGCGGGAAATGCAATTAATGTAAGGAATGACCGCGTACGGCTTCTTTTCTTCTGATGTGGTTGTGACATATTTTCTGCCTTTAAGTGCTAGCAGAATCCCTCCTGCGACACTGGATAGCAGTCTCGTCGGGTAAACTGCTGCTTTCAGCCGACTGTTCTGGGTGTCAAAAACTTCCTCTAACTTCATGATGACAGGATCTCGTCAATGCGGCTCTCATTGCTACTTTTGCTAAGGACTAGAAGAACTAGGACTAGAAATAACAAGTGAACTCCCAGAAAACAACGTTATACGATTTCTTGACTTGAAGCTAGACTTTCTAGGCGCTCACATATGCTGGCGGTACGGACCACGAAGATAGAAGGGACTGCTCCCCTACTCACCTGCGCACTCCAAGATCATCAAGCGGGGGTAGAAAAAAACAGAAATGAGAGCCACATTGACGAGATCCTGTCATCATGAGGTTCAAAGCAGTTTTGACACCCAGAACAGTCGGCTGAAAGCAGCAGGTTGCCCGACGAGACTGCTTTCCAGTGTCGCAGAAGGGATCCTGCAAGCACCTAGAGGCAGAAAATATGTCACAATCACATCAGAATAAAGGAAGCCGTACGCGGTCATTCCTTGCATTAATGGCATTTCCCACAGTCTTAAAAGGGTAAGAGCTAGAGCTGGTGTAAAAGTGCTCATGTCAGCACATAACAAGTTAAGGAGCCTGTGCGCCAAAGTCAACAGCCAGCAAAGAAAAAAATCAATGCAAGAAAAAACACCTGAAAAAACATGTGAAATGTGTGAAAAGCGGGGTTTATGAAATATCTCTGTCATGGGGACGCACATACATTGGTCAAACAGGGTGCTGTTTGAATAAACGGCTTCGAGAGCACAAAAGGTCCCTAAAGGGCACCATCAGCAGTGAATTAGCAAAACATTGCAGAGAGCATGAATGCGCTCCGCAGCTTATCAACACAATGGTCATCCCGTCGTATTCTGATCAACGGACCAGGGAGATTGAAGAAGCCTCAACATCCGACCAAAGAGCGACATATGCGTCTGCATACCTTCAATAGCGCTTCGTGACAGAGAAATTGGTTATCTGCGTGCGTTGTCTTAATATTGCACCACGTGTACATCTTATGCGTTTTTCATGCTTCTTTCTTTTCCTTCTTATACGAGCGAGATGTATATATTCGACGAACGCGCATTAAAAATCTGGTTGCTTTTCAGCGTCGTGTCCCGCCTCTCTCTTTATATAGTGCTGCGCTGCTCCCGTCACAAGATCATGCACCAACCAGCCCAAATTTTCACCTTGTTAAAGCACATTTAATGTAAGCAGGTTAAGTCTGAATGGCCTAGCCAGCAAGCATTCACGCGAGTTGACAAATGTATTACACCACCTGTAACGTAAGCATGCGCCAGAAATTTGGCACATATGTGCACTTATATGCCTGAAGTCTGCATGAAAAAGAAGAAATAATTTTATTGAACAAGAGCCGAGAAATCTGGCATTAACCTTTTGGGGCTGTCCCTGGGACGCACAACTTTTTGGACACGGCTTGTAGTGGGGACGTTTTTTGGACGTCTTCGGAAAAAATGAGACCCTCCTGGGGACATTCCAAATGTCCTGATGGGATATTTCTGGGAGATTTTGAGGAGGTTTTGTGTTGGGTAATTATGCTAACTCCGTAACACGACGCGAGGTGGCGACCTTAGCCCAAGGCTAAAGCGGCACTCGCCTGGCCGGCACTCCCTGCGATTTCAGTGGTGACATCAACCCTGTTGGCACGTTTTCAAGCAGAACAGTGAATACGAAGTCAGTTTCGACTCCTTGCAGCTACAAAGAAGTCGAGGTGCGTTGTTAAACAGTTACGGATTGCTTTTGCATGCAGCTTTAGTGGTCGTCTAAAAGCCGACTGGGGCAACCGAGTCTTTTACCGCGCAACATTTCGTCCAGAATGCAAGCCATCGTGCTGAAGGGTTTTTGTGTGTGTGTGTGTGTGTGTGCGTTGCAAAAGTTGCCGCGCTGTATGACAAAACTCAGGTATGCTTTTTGTGCCTTTCGCTCGATTTTTAGAGTACTGGGCAGCTGCTTTACAGCGAATCTCTCTCTGGCTCGAACAACATAATTAATTACGATAAGCGCTCGTGCATATTGTTTTTACGCCACCACTAGAGTCAGAAGTTCTGAGCTCTGCTTTTTTGTTCTTGAAGCGAGGACTTTTTGCTGGGCTTTGTTTTTCTATGTTGCATGTGTTCCTGGTAGGTCCGAGAGGTTTCGTGTAGCTAATGTGATCCCGCAATTAAATTTGCTGTTTGATGAAAACTGCATCGGTTCTCGGTCATGAGCTTCGCACCACAATCATATACCTGCTTCTGTATTTTTCAGAAAAATGTACGGCTGCGTACCTTTCTGCCACTCTGACAGAAAAAAAGACGAAAAAAGTTTTCACGAATTTCCCGCGAATGGTGATCGCCGCCAAGCATGGCTGAAGGCCATACCAAGAAAAGATTTTGTCCCAAATGACAAGTCTACTAGCAGTGTGGTCTGCAGCCTTCACGTTTTAAATTCGTGTTATACTTTGAAGTCCACAAAGCTGCGGCGCCTGAAACGGGATGCTGTTCTGAGCGTGTTCGCGGGTTACCCAAACTACATGCAGCCACAACAGCCACAAAAAAAGACGTAAGTTGGAGCGATTGACGCCGAATTCTACTCCAAACCAAGAAAGGACATCAAATTTATCGAGCGGCCCTGATGAAGCTGCTGGTTCAGCCTGTGGTCGCGAAAAAAGCACAGGCCATTCGGCCACTTCTGCCTGCTCGTTTCCTGTAGTGTATGAAGATATCCTGATTCATGCACCCTTGTTAGGAGATGAAGAAGAAAGCCATAAGGGTGCAGGATATGAGAAACCAAGTGCACAAGATGCAGTCGGTGAATTACAGCAGTCTAGGGAGGCACTTGATTGCGCAACGCAAACTACCGATGACCTTCCGCGCAAGCAGTCGGATTCAAGGAATATAAACCGAATGAGAGTGCAATTGTTCAGGAAAGCAGATGCTATCGGGAGACTGCAGCGAGAAAACAGCCGCCTAAAAAAGAAGCTCAGTGGTTTTGAAAACCACACTCTCCTCTCGGCGTTGAGAAAGTACTTGAACAAGCTCGGCACAGCCCAGTTCTGCCTAGAAGACTGCCTAGCGGAACAGATCGCCAATGCGTCAAGGCAACGGCCCGTGTGGGCTCCAGACTTTGTCCGGGAATGTGTAGTTTTCTACTACTTGTCCCATAAGGCATACCGTTAGATACGCAACAGAGGACTGATGATAAATGTCATATTTGGTTTATGCACAAGCCTTGTCTTTACAATCAAGGCGGAAAGCTGGGCTAGTTGGTGTTTCATCATGAATTAAAAGACTAGCGCATATAACAAAGACACAGACATAGAAGTAGACAGGACGAGCGCTTGTCCTGTCTACTTCTATGTCTGTGTCTTTGTTATATGCGCTAGTCTTTTAATTCTTGTCTTTACATGCTGTCTAAAATTTGTTCTGCAGAACTTTTTTATAGGTTAGTGCCAAAAGCTGTTTTTTTGTGCTGTCACAAATGGGAATGCATTGCAGAATGTCTAGCTCCATATACTAATATGGGTATGTTCTATTTCAGTGCAGCGGCCCCCATCAACAATATCAAATGCCAGCATCGCTAATATAGCAGCGTTCGTGGCGAGAGCAGTTGAGGAGCGGAGAACATGCAGCTTCTGCGCTCCCCTCCACCAGTCGGATGGACCCAGTCCCGTGCAGATGGGGCTTATTGACCTGCAATCAAGGGGTGGGCTAACATTCCCAAGGTCAGAATTTGTCATGGTCCTTGTGACCGTTAAGAAGCCTGTTGACATTGTCCTGCCGCACATAAAAAAGAGCAACGTGCGTCAGCAGCTGGCTGAACTGTTATTGCCTCGACTAGAACAGTGCACCCTTTTCGTTTACCTAGCAAGGGATGACCACGCCGCAAGCACACTATCTGTAGTGTTGGATAAGTTCGTGAGGCCACTCTTAGCCAACGTCGGCGCTACTGTGACAGACAGGGCTGCTTACCGCAAAAAGCTGGCCTGCAAGCCGCTGCACAGGGAAGTGCTCCGTGTTTAAAATAAACGCAATGTAAAAACGAATGCCGAACAATATGGCTCCGATTTTGTCTTTGTAAATAAAATGTCATTTTTCCTCAAATGATTTTATCTGTCCTCCTGCCAAGCTGTAGCTTCGGCGCTTTAAACCCTGTTTTTTGCTTGCCGCGCAAGAAAGACAAAAAACTAGACTAAATTCGCCTCAGTTCCAACCATACACAACGTAAAAAAACCTTATGCATTGGAGGCTTTTATTTATTTGGGGATACTGCTAGCCTCTTTCGAGGCTGTAGCAGGATTGGGGTATAATATGATACATTTGAACACGTCACAACAGAGCCATCCAGAAAAAGGAAGCCCAACATTTGAGTGGGACAATGCATTCAGTGGCATCTGCAAGCGTTGAAAGCTAAATATATTACACGCATGTAAGTACAAATCAGATTTGTACCATTTCTAGAGGAAAACTGACAACTCCTTGATCTCTATATTTTAAAAGTAATTTCAGAGTCTAAACTAATATGTAAAAGAACTGCAGAATTAAAATAATCCTCTCCGCTCAACTGTAAAATGTTCCGTGTTTTGAAACCATGCACGGCTACAGAAATAACGAAAATTGTCTGCGTGTTGTGAAACGAATGCTCTCATGACGATCTGCCTCACCCCGGTCCTAAGTCTGCGTCATAATTTAAAAAAGCAATTGCCTAATTGCACCAGTCAGCTACTTGTGCTGTGCGATAATTTTCTTGTGCGCGTCGCACACAGACTGCGAAGACTGAGTTTTCACCCTCTGCGCCCGTCCGCATCAGGGAAAGCGAGCCTTTAAAGCCCCTTGATATATCAAGGGGCTTTACGAGCCTTGGGTTGCGCGCCACGGTGCGGCGAGAGGAGCAGTCAAACCGCATTACGCTCTCTCCGTGCGAATGGTACGGACGGAGCAAGGCGCGCCGCCGGAGCTGATCGCGGAGGCCACGCCCCGGGTGCGAGATCTTGCTCTCAGTATGTTTGCGCCAGCTGACGACAGCTGGTGCGCGGTTCGATTTGACTGCTTTCTCACCTATGCCCGATCGCAGCACAGACAGAGCGTCGTGAAGGGGGCGTTTTCCGTGATTCGCTCGCGGTTGCGGACTCGGGCGGACAGGCTACGCCCATTTCTCGAGTGCGTTGGCTGGCCGCGCGTCTACTCGGCGATCGGGCGCAGGCGAAAAAGCAGTCAAATCGAACTGCGCACCAGCTATGGTGAGCCGCCGCAAACATACAGAGAGCACTATCGGCGCTGGCGTCAATCTAAGCACCGCTGTCTGTCATTCGTGTTAATGTGAGGGCGGCTGTACAGCTTCGTAACAGATGTACCAGCACCGCCATCTCTCGGCCGTTGATGGTGGGGACCACTCTGTTTTCAGTCCCCGGTCCTCTCCTTTTGTCATGCCGCCGCCCGCAAGATCTGGCTTTGCGAAAGGCTCTTTTCTGGTCCGGCTTGGACCGAGACAGGCATTGACCCGACCCAAACGGAGCATAAAACAAAAATTTTCAGAAAATTCCACCTCTGTGCGAAATTTTAGCGCGAACAAGCCAGCCGATACGCCTAGCAAATTTTCTTTTGATTTTCTCTCCGCGAATCAACAGCCGGCAGTTCAGTGAATCTATAAGACGCATTCCACGTGAAATTGGCTTTAAAATAAATAAAGGGTAATTACTCATTAATTAATATCTAATGGAGCGCAGCCATACTTTCTCAGAATCTTCGCAACGAGAAACTCGTGGCCTGGGCATCGAACCCAGGATCAGCGCCTCTCCGGGGACACCTAGCTTGCCAGCCTAGCTAGCCAGAACAGCTAGCAGATGATAGAGTGAAAACAAATTGACAATCTGGAAGTAGGAACGGTGTTAGTCCAATGTATCAGAATGCGTCCGATTTATTTTGTAGGTGAACACCCTTTCTGCTCTGTTTTTGAGTTTCGCGTCACACTTAACTTGCACATCCATATTTTGTAGGATCCTAATGTGGAAGGCTAGCTTTGTTTTTGTTCAGGGGAACTAGGCTGCGCTCGGCTTAGTGTTCAAGCATTCGTCCCAAGGGAAGATGATGTTCGCATCGTTACCTTGTAGTTGCACACCGCGTAGTCGTCGATTCGCGACTTGGCATAGTCGCTGAAGAAGCTGCTGAAGGCGGACACGACTCCGGTGAACTTGGCGAAGTGCTGCGAGAACATTTCATGTTAGGCGTCTTACCACGGCCAGGCTAGCTGTGCAGTAGCAATAAAAAAAAAACAGGCCACAAAGCTGCCATAACAAGCACGAATGTGAATTGAACTGTTACTCTGCAACGCATCTCAACACAGGCGACCTGCCACACTTGAGCACTTAAACGAATAAAAAGCAAAAACGACTAATTTCTTCGTTATACGTTGAGCGGGTAAGCGAAGCAGCGTCTCCTCTTTAGTAGTCATCACGGCAAGTTCAAAAGTGCCCCAGACCAGGCGAACCAGCAGAGAGGAAGAGCGTTGGACGGAGAGGACGCCGTGAGAGATCAGGCAGGATCAGGCAGACACATGTGCGAGAGGCGAGCAGGCGACGTACGTTCTTGAAGTTGAGCGAGTTCTTCTTGGCGTAGTGCTCGAAGTGCAGCGAGTGCATGGTGAGCGCCATGACGGCGTCCACGCTGCGCAGGCAGACCCGCCAGCGCTCGGGCAGCTCGCTGTAGCCCAGCTCCCGCTCCCACTGCAGCTTGGCCAGCGACTGGGCACGCGTCGGCAGGAAGGCGGCCAGCGCGCACATCACCCGGTAACCGAGGTAGTTGAGCAGCGTGTGCCTGCGAACAAGGGCGGTAGTTAGTCCACTGCGACATCGCATTGGGCGATGTGGGTAGTATGGCAGGGACTAGTTCTGAGGTTCTTAAGACGGGCCAGCCTCGTACAGCTCTAAGCACCTTTTCGCCGCCGCAGGGAGTTTCTCCTCTTAAACTTCGTGCTCTGCAGTCCTTGCTCGCGATTTTTTTACTACAAGTTTTGCTTCCTCATCAAGTATGCATTTTTACAGGAACGAAAAGACGTCAGAGCTGAAACCAACCGTGCGTTCGACATTATTGCCTCAACCATAGCTTCTGGCGGAGTCCGCCAGTACCGGAAGGTCATCTGCATTGTCCAGGCTTCAGGAGTGCCGTGGTCAGCGATACTATTCGGGCGAATCCGGCTACGCTCAAGTCTGCTAACGGGTTAGGAGTAGGCATGCCACGCATCTTGATCACCACTTTCGCTTCCTCTTAGGGTGCCCACCAATTCACCTACAGGAGCCTTGTACAGTTATGGTTGAGCCAGCAGATTCTCTTCTTCGTTATAGCTACATATACAGTCACGAGAAATATGAGAGGGAGCAAACGTTCTGAAAAAATTGAGAATTTTCTTATTATTTACTTGCTAAATTTGACAGTGACTTTTGGATATTATACGTCAAGAAGAAAACTAACTACAAAACAGAGTAACCTGCGCTTTTGCCACATAAATATGAGTAATCAATGAATAAATGCTCAAACTTTGTACCCTCTAGTGTTTCTCTCCACTGTAGCGCAGGTATCATCGTGATCATCCCCCTGGCTATGTGCACTGCAGCACAGAGACCTCATTCAGGGGTTTCTTGCTCACCGTTGTCTCTCACCAGCCGTAGCGTAGTAAATTTTCTAAACCTCATCCCTCAACCTGAGCCTCTACCTTCCTCAGAGATGTTCCTGTTTCTTTCGCATGCATTCTGCTGCTCGAAGATAGCACGGGCTGTGTTCAGTTTGTATTTTGTGATCTGTATAGGTCCGTTTCCTCCTATTTGTTTAAACTACGGAATGCGATAAATCCACATTACTTCTTAAACCCTACGTGCCCCTTTCTACATCACAATGTCACACCCAGCATCTCCTTTCAGTGGCTGGTTGGGCTCCTCGGCCTCGTATAGAGCATTTTTGTTGTCTGCCAAACTTTGGCCCTGTAGTACTAGAAGGATTCATCGCTTTCACTCCTTGCTACTCAGATATTCACAAAAATCGGAGAGGACACTTAAGCTCCGCCTTAAATGACGCGATAGCGCAGTGAGTTGGGGTTTCCGTTCTCGGCAGTTTGACACCTTTGAACGTATGTTTTCAATTGTTTCAATTAACTAAATCATTAATTACACACTCTAAAGTTTCTTTATTAGTATTATCAAGCATTGGTTTTTCATTCTGAGCATTCTGACACCTTTCAACCCCTTTTCCAATTTTTTCATTTATTTTATTAATCAATGGATTACAATAATCTATTTCACTCGTCATCACCTATCACACACCAATCAGTCAGCAATCACTAGATCTACAGTTTACTAACATACGATTGTTTACGCAGCTTCCGATTATAGTTCGCCGGTTCCAATCCCTGCCGCGAGCTAGGCTCTAACTTAGCTAGTAAGTTAATGATGCACGAAACGCTGAATCGT
This sequence comes from Amblyomma americanum, assembly GCF_052857255.1. Classification (NCBI taxonomy): domain Eukaryota; kingdom Metazoa; phylum Arthropoda; class Arachnida; order Ixodida; family Ixodidae; genus Amblyomma; species Amblyomma americanum. Next base: position 184,289,351 of record NC_135498.1, on the reverse strand, counting down.
ACGACACCATCGGAACATTCTGCGGCAAAGGTTGGCATGATAAGATGTTTTTTACGCAGGCCCAAATTATTTCCGACGCGTGGTGCCGACTACGCCGACGGCTTTTCGACCGAACGAGCTGTATACTCTATCGCGTAATAACTTTCATGCAGTTTTGGAGTCTTCGAGAAGCGCTCCCGTCCTACGCAAAACGAGGCTACAATTTCCGTCATCCTCTACGCTAGTGTTGACATGATGAAACTGGCGGCGAAATTGGCCTGATTTCTCTATAAGCCAGACCACACCCTTCGCAAACTGATAGCGATAGACATACCACTCATCCCATGAAAAATTTGTATAAGATAAGAGTAGGCGGTAACCGTGAAGCGCTTGTTGCTAGCTGAGTCATTGCGTATTGCGCTTTTTTCTTTGCATGTCAGATCGTGTAGTGATGTGCAGACATTAGGATGTCGTAGGCCTCATAGCCCACATCAGAATAGCCCACAGAGAAATATCATAGCCTCATACCCCACAGAGAAATATCACATTACTACGGCTCGTCGAGTTTTACGCACAGCGGTCCCGTTGAAACACGCACTAATGGCAGAATGCTCTACCATCTACTTTTCGCGAGGTTGTTGGGTACTCCCGACCGGTAAGATCGTCCTGGTGCGTGACAAAACTGCTCCGCGTCAGCAGCGCATGTGACAGCGCTGCTGCTGGAGGAGAGATGTTTCCTGCAGTGGCTTCCACTCGGACCGCTCTTTGCGCGTGCTTGGAAACACGCCTGGTTAGGGTGGTGGTGGTGGTGGTGAAAACTTTTATTCCCAATCAATGCCGAGGGGGCAAAAACTCCTATTCATAGGCAAAGGACAGCCCTTCGAGCGCTATCCGCTTCCGGCCGTCGGTGATTACACGGCGCTGATGAGCAGCAGCGGAGCTGGCCAGGAGAGAGTCCCAGTGTGACTCCTCCTTGGTTTGGGATTGGGGGTGCGGAAAGGTAGCGCATGGGACGAGGACGTGAAGTCTCCCGGTTTACCGCAGATCTTAAAGGAAGGGAGGGACTGATCGGCGCAGTACCAGTAGTAGTGAGTAGTTTAATTAAAATAATGATAACAAGGAATAAATTTGCTAGCCCCGGTATCTGCCATCGATACGGAAGCACCTGACCTGCGGCAACGGCAATAATGGATAGCAGGAAGAATGGAGAAATGAAATGAATGAAGTGAGGAGCAGGTAGAAAGGACAGGGGCGGAGGGCATGAAGGATAATTGGGTATAGAGCAGTTCGGGTCTGGAGTCGGTGCCGGTGGGAGGCGTGGGTTAGGGCTAAGGATGGCGCCGGTGGTGCGTTAACGCACCGGTTATCTCGGGGGGGGGGGGGGGGGGGGGTAAGGATGTTTCCGAAGGTAAGCACACGCTCCTGGGATGGCGGACGGGGTCCAACTCCGGTCCGGAAAGTGAGACCTCGGGCGAGGAAGTGGACGTCCTCGTTACCAGGGAGGCCTGCGTGTGCGGTGGTGCAGGCAAGGCTTACGGAGCGGGTTGAGTGCCAGAAGCGTAGAACGCAAGCCGCGGTGCGGGGTACCAGGCCTTTGGCGAAATTGGATAGGGTTTATTTCGAGTCGGAGAGAATTTTGGTGGCAGAGGTGGAAATTAGTGCGAGTGCAATGACCGCCTCCTCTGCAATTTCGGATCAGTCTGTGGTGAAGAATCCTAATGCGAGTAATCGGGCCTCATTGTTAGCGACGGCGAAGACCATGCGTGAGCCCGACGAGTACGCTGCCACGTCCACGTAGGCTGCCTTGAAACTGTCGCCGTACAGCTTGTGCGGGGCTTTGGCGCGGGCTGCCCTGAGTTCTCTGTCGTGCTCGGGGTCCATGTTCTTAGGGATGGGAAGGATGATGAGATGAGAGTGCAGGTCTGGAGGTAGGGGGATGGGACCCCCTCGGTAGGATTAGTGATGGGGAGATGCTTAGCTGAGAGAGTAGAGTGCGACTTGCCGCGGTACTCGACAGGCGAGTCAGCGGTGCTGTTAGGGTGGCTTCTCCCAGTTCCTTAAACGTGTTGTGGGTACCGAGGTTGAGAAGCCGGGGCTGGTTTGTGCGCTCGGCTACTGAGCCGGAGTACCTGGGTTCGAACACGACCGCGGCGACCTCGTTACGATGCAGGCGAAACGCAAAAGGCGCCGGCGTGCTGTGTGATGTAAGCTCATGTTTTTAAGATTTCCAGGTGGTCGAAATTATTTCACAGCCCTCCGGCCCTGCACTACGGCATCTTTTTCTCTTTTTTGTAGCGATAGCTACATTACGGTAGCATTTCGAGGCTACAGCATGGCGGCGCCGCCACGCTGTCACGTGGTTGGTCACTTGGGGCGGAGCAGCTGCTGACTGCGCGGCGCCGTGGCTGATCACGTGGTTCGTCCCCTGGCTGGTCACGAGACCAGCAACGTGGTGCGGAGCAGCTGCTGCTGCCGGCAGCGTGACACGCCGGCGAAACCAAGCTGCCACAGCTGTGCGCATGCGCTGTGTCAAGTGGTACGAAGATGAAGAAGGAACGCCCAGCGAAACGGGGCGGCAAAAGATTGACTTTGCACTTTAACTGAGCAAGTTCCACTCGGCCAGCTGTAGCTATCGCGTCACTAGCTAAAGCACCGCCATTTTGTTTTCACTCCCACCTTCCTCCCTTCCCTCAACGCGCGGTTGAAGCATCCACCAAGAAATGCGACAGTTACTGCGCCATTTCCTTTCCAAACGAAAAAAAAACTTTTTAACATGGCTGGGTGTGAAGAGGAATCGAAGAGAGTGGTGCAGTCGTCTGCAACTCTCTCTGGCTTCTACGAAAAACGTTGCAAACGAGCTTTTGTTGCGGCATTTCTTTTTAGTAGCTTGACTCGAGGACCCATGTAGAATCCAATTATGAACGGAAACCGGAAAAGAAGACCGAAAGCAAACAAGTAAGGATATTCACTGCTTTGCGTATGCAACGGCGGTGACAAAATTATTTCGTTGATTCATTACTGCTGAGCGAAAACCACGAACACGAAGGAAAAAACACCTATTGACACGGACAATGTTCCTTATGTGTTCCTTATTTTCGCGCTGCAGTTATGCCTCAAGAAAGTAACGAACGTGCCCAAAAGCCTCTTTTACTAGATTAAGCCGTAGAGTCTGCTCCTCTCCTCGACGCGAAATGGTTATGTTTTCGTTTCCGTTAATTTTTTTTTTCCTTTCCTGAAAACCATCTATCTTTCGCCGTACCCACCCCCCCTTCCCTCCCCAAATTGTGGGAGCGATGAACCACCCGGTGCGTAGCAGCAACTCGTGCTGCAGTTCATAGGCCCTTTTAGGGCAGTGCTAACATTTGTGTCGCACGTATTGGTTCTCGGACGACCCCTGACGGAACCTAAATTTCCAGAGGTGCCCTGAGGTTTTGCCCGTCCCGCGGAAGAGGGCCATGCGGCAGGCGAAATAATATGGCTTTTGAACCTCCTAACTTCAAGCGCCGTTGTTAGCTGCTGCTGCATCCAGGCTGACAGCGAACAGTTTTGGGAAGGTCTACAATCCAGATTCAAAAGAGCAGCAGTGCATGCTTGTTCCTTTTTTTGTTTTACGCTTTTCAGTTACGCAACTGCTCGGATGGCCAAGCCAGACTTCTAAAACGAAGCTGCACTCAAAAAGAAAGTGCCTGCGACCGGTGGGCCGAGAGCCGCTAACGTCTTCTTTACTATAGCAACGCCAAGCATGCGAAAACCGCAGTGGGAGTGAAAGCCGCTGCAGAAAACCTTTCCCCTTCTGGAGAGGCAGCAGCTACACTCAGAGGCGCCCGCACCTGGTGGTGGTCTCGAGTATCTTCATGAGCTTCTCGAGGAACTTTGGCGACTTGACGATGACCGTTGCGTTGCCCGTCACGGCATGATCGTCGTCGAACAGCGCCGACAGGAAGGCCGCCCAGCTCCACTGGGTGACAGGAGCGAAATGACGGAGGCCAGCGTAGGAAGAGAGATTATGGGCTGCTGTATATATTTTTTCCTTTCAAATGGAACACTAAGTCAGCACACGGAATGCGTACCTACAATTGTAAAGGAACAGACGCAAACACAAAAGTTGCAACATAAGCTGCGGCAAATGTAAAATGTAATGCTATAGCTTAGATTTTACATTTGTCGCAGCTTATGTTACGGGATATGTTATATAGGAGAGAGATAGGAGTATCAGTTGTAAGAGAGATACGAGCATGAGATTTATGAGAGATATGAGTTTGAAAAATATGAGACATGCGAGTATGAGAAGTATTAAGAAGTTAACAGTACGAGATGTATGAGAGAGTTACGAGTATGAGAGATAACGAGTATGAGATGTCCGAAAGGAGACACAAATGTGAGATGTGCGAGAACCATTGGAGTATGAGATGTACAGAGCAGATACGAGTATAAGATGTGTGAGACGGAAGGAAAAAATTATAATCTAGCGTGTGGAATGCGATTCACATTCCGCACTTTAGGTTACAATTTTTCACATCCCTTCTTCCATCCGTATTTTTTCCCATGCGCAGATAGGCCTGCCACGTCGCTTAGTAGGAGCTTACGTTGTCGGCCGTCAGTAGTTCGTCCAGGGTGACCACTTCGAACTGCGCCGACTCCGGCAGCCAACCCGAAGTACCGTCCATGCCCTGCACGTCATGCGAACACATGCGTAACTCACACCCACGGCAGCGACTCAGGGTTTAGCACGAAAGAGGGCATCCACGGGTGTCCTCCCTCCGAAAAGCACGCGAACTCCTGGAACTCATTTCTCCTCGAGTCAGTCGACAAGCGGCTGGACTTCATTTGCCTTTCGCGCTTACAGAATAATAGGAAGCTCAGCCAGCTTACGGAGAGCCTTCGGGCCAGCCATCGCCATAGATGCAATCTTTTATAAGTGTAATGAGACATGCGCTGTTAAAGTTTGGACGCATCGAATGCGGCCAAACGCAAGCATGTTAGTCAAGTGCTGTCTCTGTTAAAGAAAGCTGGACAAGTTTGTGCAGGTTCATTACAGGCAACAGCGAGACGAAATACAGATATGAGGGTAGAAAGAGATGGAACTAGCGCTTGATCCGTTTCCTTTGTTCCTTTCGCTCTGTGCTCGAACTTCCACGGTCTACCATGGTGATACTTCGGTCAACGTTCTTGTTGAGGTACTGATCGTCTACGCAGGGAGCGCACGCCATGGCAGTATTTGTAAAGGCAAGACGAAGACGGAAAAGGGGACGAGTGGCCAAAGGCAGCTTTGCAGAGTCGAGAGCATTCGTGTGTGCGCTGTATTGCTTTTCCTCGTTTTATGCAATGAAGCCGTCGGTGACTCACTCTCTGCTGTTTCACCACACGTTAACAAGACGATGTTTGCCAAAATCCCACTCATAAATGCGTCGGAATTCCGCGGTACCTCGACAGGCGCTGTGGGGACCTGTCCTGCAGCCCCTGAGTATGCTTTCCCGCGAGGCACCTTGCAGCGGCAGTCTCACCTCGAGGCTGAGCGCATTCCCTTGTCAGTTACATTAACTGGCAAGAGAGGGCGCCAGCATCGCTGCGCGGGAGACTGCCGAAGCCAGCGCGCGGGAGAGGAAGGCTTCGGCCGGGATCGTCGGCGCGAGCGGACGTGTCGCTCGCGGCTCTGCTCTTCGCCGGAGGGGCGAGGAAGCGACGGGGAGACAGGCTCCCGTACTCGTCTCGTTCGGCCTTCGGAGTATATATCCCTTGCCCTAGCGCGGGCGAACATTCGCTCGGAACCTTGATGGTGAGTCGGACGACCTCGACTCATTAGCGTACCTTGTTGCTAGCTGGCGTTATTGTTGCCGTTGCAATAAATGCCTGTTTGTGTCAGCCAATGTGTCGTTCCTTTGTTCCCTCAGAGCAAGGCCCGCCGTGGTTGGCGTGCGCTCGGTAGCGTACGCGATCACGGGGTGGGGTCTGGGCGGCTTTGGACCGTGTCAGCCGCGATTGAGTGGGGAGAACGTACTTATCTCCCCGTGTCAACCCCACATCTGGCAGTCCAACGTGGAGTCAGCTCTTGGAACATTGGACGACTGTCGGTTCGGTTCGAGGAACGCTCCTTGTCCGGACTTGACAAGTTCTAGGCCTGGAGTGAATTTTGATCGCTGGGACCAGCGGCATGCTTTCTTGAGTGCAAGGTGAATCGCGCTGCGGCATGTTTGAACTTTTCGACATGCTCAGCACATTTTTCCCTGGATTTTCTTCATGAGAATCACTTGGTCCGCATCGAGGGAGCGCGAGGCCTAGCGCCAGCGGAGTTGCCGAGCCCGAAGCGAGTGAGTACGAAAGCCGCGTGGGTGGTCCGAGTTTGTGTATATATTTTCTCTACTGTCTCTTTTTCAACTCTGGGAGTCACGGCTCTGGGAGCCGGGTGGCCTGGGGCAAAGGGTGCCGCTACGAGCTCGCTGGTATTGCAGCTCGGCACCGGGCGCTCCGACACCGTCCGGTACTGTTGGCGCCGACCGCTCAGAAGCTGCTTTGTGCAGTGAGGAGGGTAGGACCACCCCACAAAGCTGATGTCTCCTCGCGGCTGCGCGCACGTAACTCGTTTCGGGTCTTTGTTGTGTTCACGGTAATTGTCGGAGCGGTAGTTAGACCTAATGCCTTTCGGAGCTGCCTGCACCACGTCAGAAGAGGCACGACCACCGGACCGTGGTGCTGAGAGGGGGCGCACTTTGCTGACCGCCCGTATTTTTTTTGTACCCTCGAACGAACTGAGCAGTCTCGTTCAACTCAAGAAAGGGCTTTGTTCACTCGAACTTTGCGTTTGCACAGCCGCCGACACGTTTTGCTAGCGAGTTAGGCATTGCGCCGCGAGGCCGTTGCGGATGCCGTTTACCCTCTCGTGACCTACGTTAAAGGCACGCCGAGAGCGTTTCGGCAATTTTGCAGATCAGGTGGAGACACCCAGGCTTGCTGTCCGGTGCACATCGTCTCGCTGCCACCTGCTGCGACGGAGCGGCCTGTATCCTGTTCGCCGCATCCATCCGGGGCAGCTGTGGCGAGACCAGTCAGCAGTCACCTACGGCTGCTACTGCCCTGGCGACTACTGCAGAATCCTGGCCTGCAGTTTTCCCACCGTCCTTCGATTCGCGGGCCTACGGACACGGTAGTCCGCGGGCCATGAGAGTCGTCCCTGCGGAGACCTTCACGCCGCCTTCGGAATACCGCGGAAGTCTGCGTGGACGCTGTCGGCGTGACCTCCGCTGCAAGACGTGCCTCAAAGACATGAAGACCAGGAGGCTCCTCCATAGCATGTACTTTCAGGCGCGTGGGTCTATTTAAGGTTGGGGGGATGTGGTGACCTGCTCTGCAGCCCCCTGAGTTTGCTTTCCCGCGAGGCAGCTTGCAGCGGCAGTCTCACCTCGAGGCTGAGCGCATTCCCTTGTCAGTTACATTAACTGGCAAGCGAGGGCGCCAGCATCGCTGCGCGGGAGACTGCCGAAGCCAGCGCGCGGGAGAGGGGGGCTTCGGCCGGGATCGTCGGCGCGAGCGGACTTGTCGCTCGCGGCTCTGCTCTTCGCCAGAGGGGCGAGGAAGCAACGGGGAGACAGGCTCCCGTACTCTTCCCGTCCGGCCTTCGGAGCATATATCCCTTGCCCTAGCGCGGGAGAATATTCGCTCGGAACCTTGCTGGTGAGTCGGACGACCTCGATTCAATAGCGTACCTTGTTGCTAGCTCGCGTTATTGTTGCCGTAGCAATAAATTAGTGTTTGTGTCAGCCAATGTGTCGTTCCTTTGTTCCCTCAGAGCAAGGCCCGCCGTGGTAGGCGTGCGCTCGGTAGCGTGCGCGATCACGGGGTGGGGCTCGGGGGGCTTTGAACCGTGTCAGCCGCGATTGAGTGGGGAGAACGTTCTCATCTCCCCATGTCAACCCCACAGCGCCAAATAGTATTGGTAGGAGAGAACAACTACTATTCGTCCATGAATAAAGTTACAGGCGTCTGGTTCCTCTTGTCTGTTTCATTCTTGGTTTTGCTTTGAGTCCTTGTGTTACTCGCAAAATGCAGTCTACGTAGCGTACACTGAACGAGTGCATGCCGCAAACGCCTGTTCCAGAGAATCTACTTCAGAACGTGTAAATTTCTTGGTTTGTGTTAAAACAACGTTACGCATCTGACAAATGCTACAATGACTGCGTGGAATACCTACAAAACCTCTGAGCTTTTTTTGAGCGCTTTATTGAAAACGTCGAAAGCGGACACAAGTACCACAGTGTATTATTTCATTCTACAAAACATCTGATAAGACTTGTGATGCAGGTTGGGTTTTATTGTGGCGATCGTCTCGCTACCAATGCATGCTGAGAGCTCTGAAAGCCCTCGTTCGAATGCTTTGCGGGAATGACACAACAGATTAAAAGGCAGCATTATCTGCATTTGGCCATTTTTGTCAGCACTCTTATTTCTCATTAAAATGCAAGACGCTCATTCCGTCACTCTCGGTGCGCCCTCACCTCGGCCAGCTGCTGCTCCAGGTCAACAATCTCGGCGGCCAGAGACAACGAGTCGTTGCGCTCGTTGACGAAGTTGAGCGCGTCGGTGACCAGCTGCCGGTAGCCGGCCAGGTCGAACGACACGTCGAAGTACCGATGACGCGTCAGCGACAGCTCGGGCTCGTCGATCTGCGCAAGGCCAGTTTGAGCTTTCAAGGGGTGCGCAGAAAAAGAATCGTCCCCACGCTGACAAGAGGAATTGGCAGCAGGACTGGTGCGCTGTGCAGCACACTGGACTGCCTCTCACGAGACAGTCCTTTGAATCAGCTGACCGTTGTTTTAAGGCGAAAGCCTTTAATGACTCATACTGTCGTCCGTCCATTAACAGAGGGTTTCACTCGTTTTAACTACGGAACTAAGAAAAGATAGGAGAAAACCAGTGGTTGCTTCAGATAGAGGAGGAAAAAATGAACCTAGAAGCCACGTTTGATGACTGTAAAGTAATTGGTTAATTCATTATAGCCAAAAATGTTAAAATTACGTCTAAATATCGCGGTCGTCAATATAGCCACGGGAACGGTGTGACGTCGCATCCACCGATAATCTTCACGGCATAGTGAAAATTGTCACAGAATGGTCGGAAAAACGTCGAATTTGTGTCCAATTAGACGGAAAATGTGTAATTAAGCGTAATTAATACTTAAAATCTCCGAAATATGTACAATTTGGGTATCGATATACCCACGGGAACGGTGTGACGTCACATCCACTGGAAGTCGTTACGATATAGTGAAAATTGCCACAGAATGGTCAGCTTTCGCCTCTCAACACTTCAGTTGCCAATGTGTCTCGCCGAATTTTTTAACACCTGGAGCAGGACGGCCCCCTAAAGCACATAAATACAATCATGTCATTAAGTGCAAAGTGAGGTTCACTGCATAGCGACAGAAAAGCAGCCTGTCCCACTAATCTCTATCCTCTCCCTTTCTCGCTACGCATCGCGAAGCTGGGGCGACGGTACACATTTGAGGAGCGTCTTACTGCAGGACAGTTGACGCTGTGAGCGGAAAGTATACCCATTATAGCCATGGAAATGGCTTCTCGCTTCAGAGAAAACACATTTGATGTAACTTGGCTTTGCATTGCGATCGAAAGCCGGAAGTAAATAATGGTTGGCCTTGAATGTTACCATTGTAAGCAGGCTCGTCGTGTTTTTCAGCGATGTCGCTCACGTCTGTAAGCTTGCAACGCAACAGCAAAGCGCAGAACCAGCAAAGGCCAGCTCATGTATATGTGCGGCTGGAAGGAGGAGGCTTTTGAAAGAACTTTCTTCCAGTGCTTGCATTACGGCTTCAATGTTCAACGTGCATTAGTGTCGCGGCTGCTATTGTCTCTTTTCACAGAGGGCCCAGAAGCTTATCAAAGTCATCAGAGCTTTCCTTTTGGTGTCCGTTGCCTTCTGTTTGCAAGATAAAGATGACTGGCAGTTTATTGATTGATTGATTTGATTGGTTAGTTGATTGATTGAAGCCACTAGCCTGAAGGGTGACTGCGCCGGTGGCGTCCGCGCTCACGCTGACGTGGGCGAACGGGTGTATGGCCAGGTCTCGCACCAGCATGCCGGTGATCTCCTCCAGGTCCGGCTCGGGCCCGGACTCCGGCGGCGGCGCGCTACCGGCGGCCAAAGGCCACCGGTCCAGGTACAGGTGCCGGAACACGTTCCGCAACGGACCGAAGCCCTTCATGTCGATGGAGTCTGCGCCAAAAGGGAAGACAGGCTCGTACAAAGGACACCATGAGGTTAAACCATAAGACTTGAGCAGACAGGCGTGGAGGGTGGCCAGCGCCAAAGCTCGTGGCCATATGTGCTTGTATGACCAGGGGATCCGCCCCTTGTCACAGCGTTCGTTTTCGACATGCGTGTAGTGCTCTCTACAATGAACAACATACTTCGCAGATTTTCAGCTTTGACTAAAAGCTGATTTTCACTTGAGTCGCACACAGCCTCTCTCACCGCTGCTTCATTCATCCAGGATGGCACCCTTCTGTGTTGGTTTACTATGCTGTCCTCGGCACGTTTCATGAGACATGGTGCGAGGTGCAGCCATGAAGGCGCCAACTCTCACAAAGGCTTTCGGGGCAGAAGCACGGGACGTCAGCGAGACTGGCCGTCATGTTCACCCCGCTCGACTATTTCACCCTTACTGGTTCGGTAGTCTCTACGAGTGGCCGGGCATCACCGCGATTCCACTTTTACGAAAGTGAACCGTTTTTCAGCTGGAAAGCGCAGACAACGAAAACTGTCAGTCGATTTGGGTAAGTAGGCCAAATGCGGATATTTGCGCTAGCAGGACGTCAATTGTCGGTTGGATATGGCCTGCTGGTTGGTACCAGGCTGCCTCGTAATTAGCACGCCAACTTCTTCCGTTTATCTACTGTGTAACCATCATTCCAATCACGTTCTCCTCCTAACCACTGCTGCTCATCACGCTTAGGGGTGGTGCCGCCTAAGAAGCGCCCCAGGTTCTCGCCAGGTTACCACCGGCTACAGCTTGGCAAGTAAGCCACCCGGTGGGCAGTTGAGCAGCCTGCCACAAAACCGGCTTCAGACAGACAACACCCAAATGCAGGGAAGCGCCACTAGAAGCGCTAGCGCACAGAAAGGAAATCCTTACCCGTGTCCTCGCAGGCCTTCAATAGAGCGAATATTTTCGTCGTGGGCAGGCTTTTATTCGCCATTAGGTCCTTGTATATTCGGGCGAAATCTGCGACAGAGACAACAAGGCTAGGTTATCGGGCAGGCTGCACCAAAAGCACGTGCCACAGGCCCCAAAGTCTGCCTTCGATGGTGCTGGACCACTCAGCGTGTATCGTGCTGGTATCTGCATGAGCTCCGCTATTCTTGCTGCTTTTATTTTTTACGAAGCTGTTTGGTGAGATTGGTCTGACTAATTTGTGAGTAAAAATACGAGCAGGAACTGCTTCGCACAGTCCTGGACGCAATAATGTATTTTTAAATAGTAGTAAAATCGGAAACTCACGTCTCCACGGAAAAAAATATATTAGCTTCCCAAACGACGTCAGTGCCTTGTTTTCAATGTCATTGTCATCAAGGTTGTTTGTAATCGCCATTGTAGAATTACTACACAATCAGCGCTTCGTTTTTGCGCTGGTGAAGGAGCATCTGATGATGGGTAAAATAATGCAAATGGTGCCTTCAGTTACAGGTCGGCCTGAACTGCACGGAAAATAATTCAAATGGTGCCTTCAGTTACAGGTCGGCCTGAAATGCAGGGAAGCGTTTGCGAATGTAGCTGAGACGCACGAATTGCCTTTGTTCAGTCATTACGGCCAGCGATGGGACAGTTCCGTGAGCAGGATCTGAATAAGGTTGATTAAAAATTGTACACACATTGTTCTTAATTTCAGTTTCACTTTTGTAAGATTTAATTTTCATTAACTGCGGTTAGACATCGGTGGTATGAGCAGCAATTAGCTCAATTTTCCACCCGAGATTTAAAAACAACGCCATTTTACAGTGGCTACGAAGCATACAAACCCGACCTGCGGCGCAGCTTCGCTTTTACGGCCATCACGATACCTGCGCCCTTGGTTCCGTAGTGCGACCAGCGGAAAGCGCACTCACTGAGAACAGTTTCTTTGTACATGTTTGAATGAGTACATGGTCATCAAACAGCGATGTCGTGTACGGCTTCCGAGGCCGACGAGTGTAAGAGTAGAAGGGCATGATCGGCACCACATGATGCTGCACATGAGCGACAGTGTGCGCTACCGTAAGCATTATATTCCACTCCTTTATCCTCACTGCCGGAGAGTTTCTTAGTTCCTCGTGAGGTGGAGTGGGTAGTTGTCACTATGAAAGCTGGCCATTGGAAGAGAGAAGATTGCAATTTTTGAAATATTTTGTGCGATGAAATGCTATGGAGTCAAACTGAGCGAGACAAATTCATCAGAAGATGCCGATGCACACGCATGGGAGATATGCAGGGCCACTACAGTTCCCCAGAGTACATCCCGCCCAGCGACCCTGTGGACTTATAGCTTTGAGCGCTGGACCCAATACATGCAGTGCGACCTGGGCTTTTTCATATGTAGCGAAGACGTGGAGGTGAGCCTGGACAAAGGCGTTTACGCCGCCACCTTTGGCGTAAGCTGCGTGCACCACCACACTTTCTTCTCCTTGTGACAAAGATGGCGGCCGCACCTTCTAGGAACCAGTAGACGGCGCCCTCGATCTTCTGCACGAGCAGGTCCTGCACCGCCCAGAGGCGCCGGTTGGGTGGCAGTGCGTTCTGCGCCTGCCAATTGCTGCACACGAACTCGTAGAAGTCGCTGCACGGGTCCCGCGTCGAGCTGAACAGGTGCTTCATGTACGACGCTGCGCCGCGCAGTGAATTCGCGCCGCTGTCATCTGTTAAAAGCCGGACGCGTGTGAATGCAGAGCGTGTCAGCGCTTGTTGCTCCTTTAGGACACTTTGCCTCTGCCTGAAATAGTCTCCAAAACGTGTGTGGTGGCCCTTTGTTACGCTCCTGGCCCTTTGTTACGCTCCTAGACTTTTTGCAAAGCAAGGGCAGGCCTTAATTTCTCAAGTGTACGGAGCAGCAAACGCAAACCAAAAGGCATACAACACTGGCTTATGGCTGTTGTAGTCCTGCAAGAAGTGAGTTCGGAGCGTTTCGAATGATTTGGATGAGGAGATCGAAATAACCTGCGATACGATGACGGTCTGCAGAGAACCAACATTGTCCAATCATTTGAGCCTTTACTATCGCATCTACGGCACTATGGCATTGCTGCCAGTCGCACACAATAAATATCTGATAGCATTTCTGCCATTCTCCGCCGGTTTCCAAGCGGCTCCAGTATAATGAACTTAGCACGCTCGCCTGCTGTGCTAATCCGGTTTATGCACCCTATAGGAGGGAGATATACCCAGTGTTTCAGAGAAGACTACGTAATTTTTTTTAAAATAGGATTTTTGAGGTAAAAATATGGCTTTCAGGGTATGGTATTGCAAATATATTAGTTACAACTATTGAAAGAAACACCCTGTTCTTTCATACAAGTTCGCCGCATTATGATTTTCACCTGGACCAGAATTTTAGTTGTAGCACCTAAGAACGCGAAAGGCAGCCTAATCGCATCATCGCCATCTCACTTCCCGTAAATTATACATTTCAATATCCGTGAAGTGGTATTGTTCAAATCCCAATTATCTATACTGCAATGCAGGCTAAAACCACCCTTGCCGCCATCCACGAATACTCTCCATATTCCTGGGCTGATGGAGTGACCGCGCACTCGGCTGCTGACAGGGGCGCTGGCTGTTAGCTATAGGGCTGGAGGCGGCAGCCACATTTTATCGGGCCCTGAACTCTGTATGCCTGAACTAGAGACCCATCTCGCGGGGCATTTTTGTTTCCTATCTTTATATTTTTTTTTCTTGTCTGTCTTTTCAGACCCCGAAAAGAACTAAACCCGCCACCATCCTCTACGACAGGAGTGCTGTGCGAAACCTGCAGTGAGATCGGTCAATTTGCGGTAACGAGATGGCGCCACAGACGCACCTACAAAGAGTAACCAATCGACGGTGTACACATTTTCTTGCACCGCTGTAAAACAGTGGCCTTCGTTACAAGCACACGTGTATACGGGTGATTCGTTTTATATTCAGAAAGCTTGTTTTGAATTATGTTTTCCCAATGCATCCGAAGCAGAACAGTCTCTTTGAAGACAAAACAGGCGAAGGTAACCGAACGCAATGAGCTCAAAAAAAGTTGCGCAAATGTGGGCATACGAGTGATGAAATACGGCGGTCTCAGTGCACTGTTCGCAAAATCCGGGCAGCGTTTCAAGGAGACTCACTGAATTCCCAGAATGGAGCACATATAAAATACTGGAAAAGGTAAAAGGCACCTTGCGCTCAAATACGCTCAGGCATCTAATCATTAAATTCATTATAAGCATCAGCCTGACTGCCCCCACTACAGGACAAAGGCCTCCTCTCCCCCATCTCTCCAATTAACCCTGTCCTGTGCAAGCCGCGGCCACGTTACCCTCCCAAATTTCTTACTCTTATCCGCCCACCTATTTTTCTGCCATCCCCCGCTACGTTTGCATTCTCTTGGAATTCACTCCGTTTCCCTTAAGGACTTGCGGTTATCTTGCCTTCGCATTGCATGCCCTGCTAAGCCCGTTTCTTCCCCTTGATCTCGACTAGGATGCCATTAACTCTCGTTTGTTCCCTTACTCACTCTGACCGTTTCCGGTCTCTTAACGTTACACCTATCACTTCCCTTCCCATAGCTTGCTGGGCTGTAAATTTAAGTCGAAGCCTTTTCGTTAGCCTCCACGTTTTGCCCCATAGGTGAGTACCGGTAAGGCACAGCTTTTACGGTACACTTTTCTGTTAAGGGATACTTGCAAATTTCCATTAATGATCTGATAATAACTGACGAACGCGCTGCACCCCATTCTTATTCTTGTAGTTGTTTCAATCTCGTGATCCGGATCTGCGGCCACTACCTGCTACCCTGCGTTGGTGCACTCATAAATGAGCAGCTAAACAAGGCGCACGCTGCTGTCCGCATAAGGCCAAGCTGTAAAACTTTGTGACATGCCTTTGGTGCAAACTGCGTACATGGCTAATTCAGATGCCAAGCAGCCTGTCACAACGTCACAACCCCCATCCTGCGACGACGCCTGTCATGAGCCAGCCAGAGACGCGGCAACTGTGTTAATAGCCGTCCTCCGTGGCGCCGTCCATTCGACCGCCATTAAGCGAAAGTATGTCCTTGTTACGCTCATGACATCGTGCCCTCTTTCCACATTTTGGTGCACGCTCAGACGGAGAAAAATAATCACACCGAAAGATCGTCTATCAGTCACACAAGTGGCCTTCTGTAGATAGACGAAGTGCAAGAAAGGCCCCATGAAAGAAACGTCGTCAGTGGTTTTCTCCTACAGAACTCGCATCCAGATCTCGGACTGCACAGCATAAGGACACGAAGGTACTGAACAGTACTTTGACTGTAGGTTGCGCTTGGGGAGAGATTGGCGCAACGAAGTTATGCCACTTGCTTGCTGTTGTCAGGAAGAATGAAAAGGAAAGTGCACGGGCCAGCCCACTGGCTCAAGCTGAGCTACAATCGCTACCACGAGCGGAAAGTAGGAGAGTTGAAAGAGAGGAGAGCAAAGATTGGCAGAGAAGACGCGCGCTATAATGTCCCAGGCCGATCCCGGAGGCAGTGCGATACCGGGCCAATCTGTGGCGGAGGTGAAGCAATATTCAATCACTCCGCCATATTTCCAAAAAAAAGTTTGAAGTTATGACAGTGTGCTGCGGTTCTTTTTAACCCCTCCTATAGGGCGGGCGGCGCTTACTCTCGCTCTCACAAGACTCGTCGGCGCACTGCATGGCGTGAAGGCCGGCGGGCGCCTGTCCTCCCTTGCCGTCGCCGAACGACGGCTCCGTCGGGGCCGGCTGCTGCTGGCGGAGGCGCTGGGAGCGCCGCGGCGCTGGCCGGTGGCCCGCGTCCGGCGTGGCGGCGGCTGGCAGGCCGATCCCCACGGGTCGGCCGGGTGGCGACGCCGAGTCCTCCGGGCGAGACACCCGCCCTACAGTAGGTGTAATGTTCGGCGAAATCATGACGTCACTGATGACACGTGACCACTAAGGACCAACCACAGAGCACCGCGCACTGAGGGCAAATTTAAACCACCAAATGCAAAGTAGATTACGAAGGATTATGCGAGAGCGTTAGAGGTCCCGCTCTCAAGAGAGGCCGGCGTTGGACGTGCCACAAAAAAGCGCCACTGGTCGAGAGAGTGGTGACACAGAAAGAAAAGCAGTTTCGCTTAAAAGAACAAAATGCGTTCAAAGGCAATCGAATAGTCGCCCTTTGGGTCGCGATCCTGGCACGCTACCTTTAAACCACTGAGGAGCGTCCGACACGACGCTAACAGACTGTACTCTGAAGGGTACGTTAAGCGTCATGCAAGTTTTCCAGTTTTAAACGCAGTGGTTGTGACGACCATGGTGACCTCGCACTGCTCTCCGCGACAACCCTCTCCAAGAAAATAAAATCTCGTCTCCACGCCCGGCTCTGCCAGCCCCGGCAGCGCTTTACCTCAGTCCCGCGGAATCCACTCTCACAACTCAAAGACCCACCGTTATTTTTTTTTAAATTCGGTGGACTTTTTCCTCGTTTTTATGAAATACAATTTCCGGTTGTTGTTTTGTTTCGGTGAATATTATTTCCCGTGGAAGAATTAACCAGTTTTTTTTTTTTTGGGTGATGTATGGGGCATACCTGTACGCTATTAAATTCACGTACGGTTTATCTTGGCTAGTCAGCAAGAGCTGTTTATGTGCAAGTAATTAGCGTACGAATTTCCGTGCTTACTGCGATGGTTTCATTAAGAAATGCCATATCACAGTAGAAGAAGTAGAAGTTTACTTTTCTAAAGAAGATGCATGAAAGCAACCCCCCCCCCCCCAGAAAAAAAGAAAAATCAAGATAAACCAGGAGGGGAGCAACAAATATATAGGCTTTCCTCTCAGGCAAGTGAAGCAAGCCCTTTCGTCCAGTTGTCTGGTTGTGGGGATAAACAGATGTGTATTTGTTCCTCGCGACACAGTGCGCAGTCCTTAAGTCCTGAACGACCTCTGAAAGCACCAAACACCTCACGATAGCAATGCTTCGGTTCGGAAACAAAAATAACCGCAGCCGAAATTCAGACCGAGCCAGAAGGCTTGCAATCATGTTGCCCACATGATGACGGCAGCAATGTTAATACCCCTCAACTATTACAGGCAGCGGGAGTATTACGCTTTTGTCTCACGCTTGTGCATTGCTTTGAGTTGACAGTTGCTTGTTACGATTACAAACGTCGTCAGTTTCCTAAAACTGCCATCACCAGCCTGACCACGCCCACTGCAGGGCAAAGGCCTCTCCCATGTCTCTCCAATTAACTAATGTCCTCTGCCAGCAGCGGCCTCCCTATCCCAGGAGACTTCTTAATCTCATCTGATCACCTAATTTTCTGCCGCCCCCTACTACGCTTCCCTTCGCTGGAATCAATTCCGTTACATTTAGGGACCATCGGCTATCTTGCCTTCGTATTACATTTCCTGCAGAAGCCCATTTTTTCCTCTTAATTTCGCCTAGGATGCAATTAGCCCGTTTTTGATCCCTGACCCACTCTGCCCTCTTCCTGTCCCTTAACGTTACACCTAATAATTTTCATAGATTCTACATTTGTCGCAGCATGTGTTCCAACTTCTCTGTGTGTTTGCTTCAGTTCTTTGAAAACTGTCGGTGCATCAACTCCCATACTTTTCTCGATCAATCAACCAATTTTGTGACATCTGACGGCCCCGTGTTGCTCCTAATGGGAACTCTAGGGCTAAGTTATCTAGAAATTAGGTTTCTCACAACCCGCTGGGCAGGTTTTGACGACATCGCAAGGTTACGTGACCTCTCTCGACCAATCGATCACTTAATTGCCACCTGTCACAGTGGGCAGGTTGCTAACAATCCTGTGGGCAGGTTGCCACCTGCCGCGGTGTGCAGGTTTTGGTGACGTCGTTAGGTCACATGACTACCGATATCGACCAATCAGCCAATTTCTTAACATAGGACGGTGGATTTTGCTCCTAACGTGTACTGCAATGCTATCGCATTGAAATCTTCTCATTCTTTATTCATGATAACCCCCTGTAGTAATAGCGATTCAAGAACTTAATAAACTGCAGGAGATAAGAAGACCCAAGATGGCCATTCGTAGCACAGCTGTTCAACTTGGCTGATGTCAAAGACACGGGAAAGTTCCCCACGGCCAAATTGAGCTGAGCCATAGGAACAGCGTGCGTGTCCACGCGGCCAGAAAGTCCGTGGTTAGTAACTGTCCCAAAGTGTGTTTCCAACAAAGCTTCCGCCGGTTCAGTACGCCACAAGCCCGCTAAGTACAGACCCATAAACTCCGGCGGTCGCATGACGCTACACTATGGGATGTTTGTCCCAGGCCGTACATGCGCAGGGCACTGACCTTTGGTGGGCTCCGCGGCGGCGTCGTCTTTCCGGCTGCTGCTCCAGGAGTTCTGCTTCTGAAGGCTCAGGTACTGGACGCGAGCGTCTGCATGCGCCGCGCAGAGTGGCAGTCAGTGGTCGCGGTGAAGAGAGCCTCTTGTACGAAAGCAGTGTTGGCCGGCTCATTGCCCCTGTTCTTTAGCGGCGCCTGCTGCTAAAGTACCGAAGGAGGTCTTTGCTCTTTGACGCGATTCCGCCAAGACTAAACGCACAAATAAGGGGATACTTCACCAGGAAAGTTGCTGAGAGCAAGGGGAAAAAAATAAATACCGTACACCACTACTCCGATTCAAGGGCTCAAAAGTAGCTAATGAAAATATATATTCTGGTTAATGAAATATTCGCACAGGCTGGAAACATTACAGTCTTATGGAATTTTCTTTCTTTCAGTAGCTGCGAAGGCACACACAGGACAAATCCATTAAATTTTTGTTCGCAATAAAGATCGGTTCTTCTCGCTCTTCATGTGATTATGTTGAGCGCTAAAGACTGATTTACTGCTGAGAAAATTGCATTCAAAATGGGCACATTCTTTTTCCTTCCACTCGGTTCAAACTGGTGATGTCGAGGCCGGAAAGTGCTCCGTGATCGCCGCTTTAATAGAATCGTGTTATAGCCTACCCTCGGGGATCCGTGTTTAAAAAACTGTCGTGACGTTATAACTTCATCAAAGGGCCAGTGGCGGCTGCACCTGCCTTCAATTTTATGTTTTTGTCTTATTGTACTCCCGTTTCCAGTGAGTGAAGATGACCTCTTTGTCGTGTAGGGCTCTGCGGCCCCCTTTTTAACCATTTAAACTGCGCGCGCTCTCTTCCAGTCATCTATAGGTGCACGCGCAGGGAGCGCAACTGCGCATGCCAGAACTGTTGCTCGCTGCGCTGAAGGCTTAATAAGGCCAGCGAAGCGGCGCGCGGGGAGATTCCCGTGGGAGCATTCCTAGAGCGTGGTCATGGATTCGTTCGGCGGTCAGCACGAGCCAGCAGGATGTACATGGACGGAGGGCCGGCACCGTAGCGGGATGGAATAGCTGTTCGGCGTGAGTGGCTTCTACGCAAGCAGCCAGGTTTCATGTAGCGTTTCAAGCCGCTTTGTCTCATCCGCGTCTCACTGTACTTTCTATCTGCCCTTTCGACTCTGGATTTTTGTTCTGCCACGCTCAGGTGTAGCGCCTGTTTTCTTGTAGCCTAGTTCAATGCGTGCGACTGCTATACACACAGCTCGTTGGCCTACAGCGCGGCAGTGTTCAGTTGGTACCGCACAGTCCAAACATTTAGCGTGACATTTAAGCTCCTCCTTAAGGGTCTGACGCAATAGCGTTAATGGGCTCCTTCAGCGACCCGGGGTCCTCTCTGGACCCCACCAAGTGGACACGCCAACGCCGACGCTAGGTTCTTCGCTGAACAGGGCCCTTAAAGCGTCCCTGAAAAGCGTGTTTGAGGTTGGCTATAAAATGCTTGCAATATGTCGAGTACAGGACACCGAGAGTTCATGCCGCGTACAAGACCTCAAAAGCGAGCCGATAATTCACAATCGAATTTTTAAAGCTCCCGCTTCCGCGCCTAGCGTCGACCTGCGGTGCTGGGCTTTCGCCCGAATCCGCGCTTGTTACGTCAGCATCCGTTACGTCAGCAGCGGACTGTTAGCATTTGTTCGAGCGCGTCGGCAGCCGGCGGAGGGAGCGAGTGCGAGGGACCGGTGGAGAAACGCCGACATTTCAGCGTGCAAAAAGTGACGAGAGGAGAGGGAAAGGCGCGAAGATGTGGAAATTCAAATTTTGGCTACAGATCACTCAGTTTGCACAAAACGCATCTGAAATATTCTTGCTGGAGGATGTTTGTGAAGCCGCGTCCTTTAGCACCTTAGGCAAATCGCATCTAATTGTTGAGACCGCCTTTCACGGCCCCTTTAAAGGCTCCTCTTCTGCCGCCTAGGGTCTGCCTACATGAGGCTAAGCGAAAAACGTAGCGTTTCGACAGGACACATAAAGGCCAGGACAGGACGGGTGTTTTTTTTTCGTTGAGCATAGCGTCTGTCCAACTGTCCCCTCTGTATACTCTTCGTACATGGCAAGATATGTAGAACTGGTAATGCTCTACATTACATTCATTGATTGAGGGGAATCCTGATACAACTACTGTCACGAGGGTGCAGCGGTTAATTAAGAGATACGCCACTGCCCCGGCAGGTGGGTGTTTCAGACACAGCCACTGGTGGTTCTTGTGCGACCCAGGTTTCTCTTCACGAGCAACCTCTCGTAACCAATCATTATAACTGATCTGCCACCGGTGACGGCGGCAGGTAGAACTGCGGCATTTTTCGCCCACAACGGCGGCAACAACAATGACTTCGAATTTTCTGCACAACGGAGCGTTAACGCTATACCGTTAATACTACAGTTTCGCTAACAGCTGACAGCAGAATGGTACAGCATCCTACCTTTGCGTAAACACCACACCACACATGTGATTCTCGCGCTAGTGTACGTGTCTATACTCGGTGATGCTTTATAATATTACGTCGTCATCATTATTAGACTAACTACGTCCGCTGCAAGACAAAGGCGTCTCCCATATCCCTCCAAATAACCAGCCACGGCCACCTTATGCTCGCAAACTTCCAAATGTCATCCCGTTAGCAGACTCTGACAGCCCCTGCGGCGCTTTCCCCCTCTTGGAATATACTTCGTTACGGTAAGGAGCTATCGGTTATCTTGCCTTCTCATTACATTCCCTGCCCATGCCCCTAAACTTCTTGATTTCGACTCCCATATCATAAGTTCCCGTTTGTTTTCCAAGCAATTATGCTCTCTTCCTGTCTCTTGACAGTACAACTGCCATTTTTCTTCTCATAGCTCGCTGCGTTGTCAATTTAAGCTCAGCCTTTTTTGGTAGCCTCCAAGTTTCTGCCACTTTTAATCTTTGATGACGTTCATGATCACGTGGATGCTGCCTTCACTTGGTGCGCCGACATTTTTTTCCCCGACGAGGCTTCCAATAATGTATCATCAGAAACCGTGCAAAGGCTAGCAGTTGCGACATTCCTTTACTCTGGCCTTCATTAATCCCGACGAAGAGGAAGGTGTGATAAAAGCATACCGCGAAATAACGCAGAGAAAAATGCAAGCCAGACTTCTGCAGAGATAAAGTCACCAAAACAGAGATTTTCACGTCTAAGCAACGGAATTTTCGGTTACCCCAAAGAACAACACTGCCTTTCAGGTGCCTGGCAAGAATGCGGCCGTTTTTGAGGCTGAAATCTGTTTTCTTCTTTCTATTCATTTTAAAGACCCCATACCACTGTTCCACCAACAGCTCGGGCTGGAAGGAAGCAGCACCAAAGCGAACGCGTCATGTCGCAGCGGAAATTAGGACGAAGAGAAGACACCGTCCCACACTGTTGACGAGAACGCAAAGTTGAGCTTGTAGGTTGCAGTACATTTTTAAATCTGGTTAGCGTAAAAGAAAAGGACATATGGTGTCTGCTGTCCGGTTTTGTTGCTGTAGTCCTCGTTACTTGCTCCACCCTCATTTCAGTATGCTCTTAGGTGTGTCCTTTCTTGTAAGCCGTTTATAGAGCCGTCGTTTGACTGTCTTGGCTATATATAAGTGCGCTTGACTATAAGTTCGATAAACATGTGTACTATATACCGCAGGATGCAACTTCAAAAATAAAACAAGCCGTTATTAACACTTAGCCACGGTCCGTGGCGTCCTCGCTTGGTCCCCTGACCTACCACTACAGCATACGAAATAATATTTTTAATGCTTGACGATATTAAACACGCCAGACATCAAAATTCTATATGTTATAATTTTTTGTGGTTAGCTTCTTGTTTAGGTAACAAGAATTTTTAACTACGAACTACTTTTTTTGTCATGGAGAAATTCTGCTCGGTGGTCCTGAATGTGGGCGGAGCTTCTCTGCAGACTTACCTTGTATACGACTATAGCGCTACAGCCGATTTAGACAATGTGGTGCTCGAGTGGGTTCGTAAAGCACTTAGTAATAAACGTTGAGGGGCAAGTTGGTGCATACATGACGGAAGAAAGTCACCGAAACCAAGGAACATAGGGGATGTTTCTTTAATTTTTGGTGTTCATCAGTAAGAGATTAATAATTTTATTAAAAATTTTATTAGAAAGCAGAAGAAAACCAACCACCTGCTGCCGGTGGGATCCGAATCCACGACCTCCGTATTTCGCGTCCGGCGGTCTATCAACTGAGCTACGACTGCGGCAGTCCACTCTTCTACTTTGGGGGGTATTTATATGTAGTGTAAGCGAACCTTAAGAGTGTTCATCGGCGCAACTTGCGTTTATAGCGGCGGGCGTGGTAGGTCCTGTATTACCGCGAGTGCCGCGTGATCAACCGTCCGGGGCAGGAGCGAAAAAAATACAGCTCACTAGGAAGCGGGACAAGATGCGCGTGCCTCCTTTTTGAGCTTCGACTTTTTGTGAAGCACCCGAACCGCGGAAGAGGCAGGCGAGACGGCGCCAGGACGCCATTACCAATTATGCGGTACCTTCAGAGAGGGCGATCATGACGGCCGGGAAAGCCATGATGACCAGGACAAAGGCGACGCCACCTGCGAGGGCTATCCAGCGCATTGCACTGTTGTGGGTTTGGTTGCTGCGAGAGACAGAAGGGAGGGTGAGGAGAAGGTACGGCACGGCAGCCAAGCGCCGGGCAGCCCACCTCGAAGCGGCAGGCAGAGCAGCCTGCATGTTTCCAAAAGCTGTGGCTGGCAAGGGCGCCTCGGCGGTGACGGCCACTCGTCGCGTCGCCATCTCCTGCGCATCGGTCGTGCGTATGAGCTGCACATTTGAGCGCAATTTTGCCTTCAGTGGCCTTGTAACGGAAACGCCTTTGTAACGGAGACGTAACGGAAACATGCATCCTACTATTGCATGCTCTGGTTTTGTATTCGAATTTTAGATGAA
This sequence comes from Amblyomma americanum, assembly GCF_052857255.1. NCBI lineage: Eukaryota > Metazoa > Arthropoda > Arachnida > Ixodida > Ixodidae > Amblyomma > Amblyomma americanum. The sequence goes on along the minus strand of NC_135498.1, from coordinate 184,265,851 downwards.
ATGTTAACACTTGAGCAGCCGACGTGGCTCAGTGGTAATGTTGCTCGGCTGCTGACCCGAAAGACACGCGTTCGATACCGGAGGCCGCATTTTGATGGCAGTGGAATGCTAAAGGTCCGTGCACTGCGCGATGTCAGTGCACGTTAAAGAACCCCAAGTGGCCGAAAATATCCGGAGCTCTGCACTACGGCATCCCTCATAGCGTGAGTTGCTTTGGGACGATAACCGCCATAGAACCTAAACCAATATAGCAGTTGAACTTGCTGACAGCTATAGACACCAGAACGTAATTATAGATTTGCATACCTAGACTTTAGTATTATCCCGATCAGTCTTGAAAACGTCAAGAATTCTATTATTTTCAACGCTATGGCTGTGCACAGTGGCTCGTCAGAATGAAACCTCGTTGCAAGGGAGCACACAGGAAGACATCCCCAAGCATAAGCCACTCGGCTGCGTCTGGCGCGGCCTCCGCTTGGAATCCTAGCGTTTGAGGATTTTCCCATATTAAGCGTTTTGGACGCCGCTGTTGTTAGTTGCAATAGCGGCACTAGTTCGTCGACGTAAAGATACAGGCACGTACGACGCACAGACACAGACTCGTGTAGAGATACAGACTGGTGCTGATACAAATACAGACAACCAGAGCAAGTCGAATGTGGCCACGGCGTTTTCCGGACAGTTCGATGGCGGTGGCTTCAACATGCTCTATAGTGACGCCAGAAAAGGTGCAATGTGTCACGAATTGTTTCAAGCGCGCATTTTTGCTGCGACTGCAAAAGTGGCAGGCAAATTCAGCTTACTGTTCTGATACCCATGATCACGCTTCGTGAATTAAATAACCTCCAAGACTGCACCGCTTCCGAGGCGAAGCGAAGGAGTGTCGCGCGAGAATTCTGGCTTCTTCCTCGCACTCAATCACCTAACAAAGAGCGTCGGACGAGCAAGCGCCAATGGCAGGCGAAGACATTGCGAGCAGTTGCAAAATCTGCGCAGAAGGTTGATTAGAGGATAAGTCGCGCCCAGGATCGCAATGACAAATGCGATACCGCAAAGGCAGCGGAAACTAGCACTCTTCGACGCCTACCTCTTCCCACTTCTGCGCTATTTCCTCGTTGACGCTGGCGTCGGTGGCGACTGGGAGCTTACCGGTCCTCGGGAGCCCAGCGAAAGGATGGCCCTGCCTCGGAAGCGCCCTTTCTTCTTCTACGTCTTCGGCACCTTAGGCTCGTGGCTCGTGCTGCTTGACACCGCTGTCGTATTGCTTCATTTCCTCTGCTTTAGCGTCGCTTTGTGAGAGCGAATGTTGTTGTTTGATGTGCCGTGGACGACCTTTCAGCCTGCACTGTCGCGCTGCTCTTGTTGAGCGCAAACTGTGAAAACTGCGTCAGTGGTCCCCTTGGGAATTCATATTCTCGGATTATAGCATGAAGCATGCGAAAAATCCGCGGAAAGAATAGCCAGTTTTCCGATGGTTTATCAAGCAATTTCTGCCTTGCCCTTATATACATCTTCGAATCGGCTAAGAACGCCTTTCAAGGTTTAGTTATGCTACTTTTGACTGATTTCTGGCATATGAAGTTATTATATATCTAAAAAACAGCACATTTAAGGCAGTTTAAACCACTCATGGGGGGGCAAGCGAGCGTGTAGCTTTTGTGTAGCTTTTAGCCCAAGAGACCATCCAGTTGTCTTCTGGAAATAAATGAAGAATTATATATAAAAAATTATATTGATTTCAGTATAGAATCCTCGCTGTTCTGCAGCTTATGCGTGCAACAATGAACCCTCCTGGCTCAGCTATGAGAGCTCTCTTTTTGTACTTCTCTTCGCACTGTGCAGAGCAGCTTATAAGGAGCAGGGCAGTAAGGCAGACTAGAACGTGCCCCAACTGCGTCAACCAAGTCGGCTTTTCTAAAACTTTGCCGGTTGCAGCTCAAGCGTCAGTCAAATGGAAGCAACAGTGCTGAGAGCTGGTGCCGAACAGAAGGAAACCGCACGCCGCATTTGCTAATAAAGATCTCATGTACCGGCCGCAGAAGAAGAGCTAAAGGGAAAGTACTCCTCAGTATCTAAAGCCTCCCTTCCAGCGAGCGCCGACCACTACAGCGTTACCACTTAGCCACGTGTCAGCTGTGATCATTTTCGCCATGGCCTAGAAACCTTTGACAAAGTCTGTGCAGCTGCTACTTTTCTGTCGTTCTTGTTAATCCTGCTTGCACTGAATTTGCCGCTGCTTCTAATGCGAGTGTGAAAGAGCTGCAACGTCAAAAAGCAATTATGCGCAATTAGTCATGTCTTCAAAGGCTAATGTGTACATCCTCTTTAATAAAGAACAAACAAGAAAGGCCTCTACGATGATTTGACAACAAAGGCGAAGAATGTAAAACGAGATTTGTTGCGTCAATGGACCGCACTTTCAGTTTGTGTCCCCATCCTTGCACTCTATCAGGTTTGCTCAGTTCGCGGAACCACGCCAAGCGCTCACACCTGCACAAGCGAGACTTCCCGAGATCGAGCTAGAGGTTGCCACCGAGGCCGCCTCGTCCGGCTTAGGCGACGCCTCGCTACGGCCGCCAGGTTTACGGCCAGTTTAAGCCTTCCCTGATGACGAAGCAGCGACGAGGTCGCCTGCTTCTCGACCAATCTTCTGGATCTTCTGGTTCTCGACCGATCGTTCATTCTGACATCTTCGCCGTGAGCACGTCTAGGTCGCCGACACCGCTCGACTGACTGGCGCTGTCGACGGCCGTCAAGTCCTTCGTCGGCTTCTTGCAACCACTCCGGGCAGCGCTGTTCAGCAGACCCACGAGAAACAGCAGCAGACAAAGTTGCAAAGAGGCGACGCCCAGGTGTGGTTCGCAGCATCCGTGTCCAGATTAAGGCAACCTTCACATCGCTGCGGCGAGGAATCTGCACGAAATGAAGGAACGGAGGCATCGTCATCACTCAAGTTTAAACTTTCAGAAGCACGTGCGGGAGACAGCGTGAAGTGTGTGTGTGTGTGGGGGGGGGGGGGGAAGGCACGCACCAAGTCAGTGTGTCTTTCATCTTAAAAATAAGCACAGAAATATAATAGGCAAGAACACCAACCCGGAAATAAAGTGACTCGATTGCATGTGCTTGACAATTTTGGAACTATTCATACGACAGCGAAATTGACCGCTGTCTTGCACACATGCGTAATTTCAAGTCTCCGTGATAACACCACTTACTTGGCTTGACATGGCACCGTATACTCAAGTAGATATAACATTCAAACAGATTTCTTGCGTAGGCATCAAGCTAGCACACTGGCTAGCTGTACCAGGACACAATCGCATATTGCGTACATTTTCCAAACTTAGCAGTATCCGTTAAAATGTTGCGTACCTGTGACAACTAAAAGTTTAAGGAAGCTTTTCGAAGACTACGTCGGAGAGCAGTACTGTTTTAAAAATTGTTTTAGTATACTAATTGGATACAGCTCCAGGAGGAGGGGATCAGAGTATTAGTAGTTGTATCTATTAAAAATATAAACCTTTAGTGTGCATCAGTCTGCTCCAATGCGGTGTCCTAACTATTTTAACGGAACAATTTCTTTTTGATGTAGTATTGTCTTATACAATAATTTATTATTCGTTCTTCACATATCCACCCGCCGCGGTGCAACAGTGGCGACGACATTTGGCTGACGGGCACAAGGACATGGGATCCAATCTCGATTGTGGGTACTCGTCAGGCGACCGTCCCGTGGAGTTGAGCTTCCCCGCACAACCCTCCCGCAGCAACAAATTTAGCAGCAACAAATGCCGCTTGCGTCAGTGACCTTGTCATCTTATTTGTTCCCAAGAACACGGCCTGCCGTGATCGGCTTGCGCGCTGTTGCATTCACAACCACGAGGTCGGGTTGGCGGTCTGACTGTCGTCCGCGAACGAGCGGAGAATACACATACGTATATACCTCCTTTTCATTTACAAGCCGACAGGATGGAAGAGGATGGAAGCTAAATGCATAAGCGCACATGTCATTAAACCCATGGTAAAAGTAAACTGCAAGGCGCCAAGAATTTCATCAAACGTATCACTGTACGGATATGCTAGCCCCAATTTTGAGAGCACTAACAATAAGCCACTATCTCAATGCTGTTATCAAAGCATTCATAATATCAGAAAGTGAGCAAATGAGGGGGAAGCCTCCAGGTGCTTGCCAACGTTTCGACAACAGGACTTGTCGACAGCAGGCCCAGCCTCGGGTCTGCAAAGGATGGGGGAGAGATAATTTGAAAGCAAGGGTGAGGGAACGAGGGGGGTCGAAGTCTTTTTGACGCCACGCAAACGCGCCTGCGAACCAAGCCGAGAACAAGGGAGCACGTCCTCAACCTCTCCTCATCATTGTTCATCATTGGCGGTGTTTAAATAGGGTCTTCACTCCGAAGTGTTTCCCGGTTTGGACTAAGACCGTTTTCCCAAGCATCTCACCCCAGAAGAGCCAAGCACCAGGCAGGGGGAAATCTTGTACCCATTAGAAAACCGATGGGTACCTGGCGGCACTGGGGATCGAACCCAGCACCTCCCGAATGCCAGGCGGATGCTCAGACCACCAGGACATCGCTTGTCCTTCCTTTCCCTTCCTTTGTTCGCTTTGTGATTATTAAGAACCATCTGCCCAACCTCTCTCTACCGTTCACAATATGGTAAGCCATTCGCTCCTAGAGGGCTTCACCACAAAGTTCTAGTAAAAAAAAAACATTGTTCAGCGAGATGAGATGAAGGGCGAACAGGGACCAAAATTTGTGCTAAGTTAAACGACACTGTTGTTTTCTCGTATAACGGCGAAAAAGTGGCTGAAATATAACTTTTTTATTAGCTATCCTTTGGAATGCACCCCAACCAAGCTCAGCAACAACCACTTGGGCCTATTCGCCGACAGATGACACCCTGTCCCCGTGAAGCCCAAAGCCCCTCAAACTTACAGGGACTTCAGTGAAGCCTCTCGGCCATCACTGGAACACACAAAATGCGCATAGACAGGAGCAGTTCTTACCGCTTCTCTGGGAAGAAGTCCTCTGGCGCTTTCCGCCAGCCGCCGACGTCGGCACGTCGGAGTTGGACGAGTCGTCGGCGCCGCGCTTCCGGCTGTCTCCGGCCGTCAGCAGTCGGTCGTGGCGTCGCCAGCGGCTCTCGTGCACCCACCAGAAGACCTGTATGGCACCCGCGGGTAACGGTAAGAGGACTCGCAGCCATCTTCGGGCCGACGCTGCCGTCGCACCAGCCATGGTCACCACCCGTCGAAGTTGATGGCTCGCCGAAGCTCGGACGACCCGATACCTAACAAAGCCTGCGCGATTGGTTTTTCCCTACTCGGAGACGGTCACGAATCTGACATCAATGCGACGTCCGCCTTGACCTCATATGATATCACCAAAGCGAATGCTCAGGCCGTCCAAATGGCGACTGTTCCTTAGTCTGCAAACACTCGAACCTCTTCTTCTTCTTCATTTCCTCTCGCTCCGGCGCCGCTGCGCACAGGTACTGAAAAACGTACAGTCATGGACAAACGTTAGCGGGATGCGGATTCGCAGAAAATAAAAACCATTTCTGCGTTGCCTCGCTAGGCAGTCAGCTGATATTTTTCCTGCGAATGAAGCACGCATGCACCCTCTTGATTCATTCAATTTCATTGCGTTGATTTGCTCGACCCAAGGATGTATAACCTCCTTGGCCCGACCGCACTGTAATAACTTTTTTTTTCCGCGAACCAGCATCTCGCAAACTTTTGTCCATGACTGTGCTCGCATCTTTTGCGGATATGGGCACCCGTGGGTTCTTGATTTCACCGTTGTTAAGTCTTCTCTCTCTCAAACATCATAGCTCGCAGCGCTAATACGACAAAGAAGGGGAAGGACGTATGACTGGCGCAGTCATTTCTCCTTCACAGGCAGTATTCTCCATGTCAGTGCTGTACAGCGTATAAAAATGAATGAATACCAACTTGCCCTGCTCGCTATCTGTTCAGTTCGCAGCGCCATGAAAGAATATTGTGATATGGTCAATGTAACAACCTCAACAATCGCAATGTATTGTCCACCAGGTGTATGCGGCTGCATCGGCCACTTCCGATACCTCGAGTCGCCTACGCCTGTACTCTCTCGAGTCACCGATGCGCCTTCACCATCTGCTGTCTGTGCTCTTATCTGCAGCGTTTCAAAACAGCACCTTACCGGTCAACCGTCATCCGCACGAGTGTCCACTCCGTTCGTGTCACGTTGATTTGTGCAAGCGCTGCCAGTGAGGGTGCACAATGCGCGTATTTCCAGTAGGCACCTGCGCCCCCGTCTATGTACGCACTGGCCCCGCCGTCTTCCACAGGCGTTGTAAGCCGGGCGGCATGAAGCACCCAAGTCGACAACAGTAGTCAAGACGCCCGGGGGTCCTAAGAGTTCCGCCTGCATACCCGGTCAAATATGACAACGCTTGCACCTGCACCAACATTGGCAAATGTAGCCCACTCCCGATGCAGACGCGTTCGTGCTTTGTTTCCCGCAAGCCATGGACTATCGCCTCCCAAGCCGCTTTCATCCCTCCCAACTACTGTTGGTCGCACTGGTTCCGGCTTGGACTGACCCTCGATTCATTCACTTGTGCATAGTTCGTACGTAACTCTTTTCAGCATGAATGAATGAATGAGCTGTTTATTTAGAAAGGAGGGCTCAAGGCCATTTGTTGGGGAATTGGGTTGTTAAGGAAGAGAAAATTAGACCTATTGATACATGAGGGGACGGCTTGGGCAGTCGAGCCACGCTCTAAACTGCTTTGGAGAGGCCACATAGCATATACCTTAGGAAAGCGCGCCAGTTATGTTTAAAAACAGTGTTTCTGAGGTAATAACGTTGATTTTGTAGCACAGTTATATCAGTGTTGGCGGACGTCAGAAAAAAGGTACAATGAAAAATGCCGACCAGAAACCTGGATAACAATAGATAGGCGCCTGCGGTGCAAGCAGTGCTCCAGCCGAGGCGGGGCAGGGATGGCCACGTGGTACGTGCACCAGAGTGACGTGCACACGTGGGCGTCGCAGCGTGCGCCGGCGCACGATTTTCGAATCGCGCGTGAAATTTTCAAAATTTGCTGAGTCACAGTGCCGAGGGTGGTCGCGATTTCGAAATTCTAAAATGTAATTTGGTTAGTGCTAACGGCCAGCTACAACCCTCTAATTGGAACCAGGTGCCTATCTTCGTCAAGGGTTCCACGGAATCCTGTCTGGCAAGGGGGAAGCATAGTGGTTGAATAAAACATGCACTCGTCATAAATGGTTTGAAAACATGACATTTCGGGGCCCCTACGAGTCCGTTGTTTACAATGAGGACGGACGGAATGGGCAGCTTCTCATATACGTACTTGACAGCGCAGTTAGTGAGTGTAGTTAATGGGGAGGTCGTCTCTCGTCCTGTTCATAACATTTTTGGTAGTCTGTATGCAAAAAAAATTCAAAAAGCAGTCGTAAAGATTTCCTTGTGTCAAAGATTGCGGCATTTTCCCACTAAGTGGGGTGCTTCATCATTTGAGCATGCTCTGAAAGGGCGTTGGAGGACCTGTGGCATTGGTTGACGTCGTTCTTGTGCTCTCTCAATCCTAGTCTAAAATCACCTGGCTCGCCAATGTATAAAGCATTGCAGTTTTTGCAGGGGATCTTGTATACGACTCCGGGGTAACGTGGGCTCTTCAGACGAGCTTTTAGGTGACAGAGCTGTTTCAGTTTTCTGGACGGCACGTGCGCAGTGTGCACATCGTATTTCGCAAATATTCTGTGACATTCCGTGTGTGCTACGAGGATCCACGTTCGACGGCGCGGCGTAGACGGAGACCCGTGACAGCGGCATCATCAATTACCCAGCCATGCTCTTTGAGTGACGACCAGAACAACCGGACCCGCCGCCGCCCCGGGGAAACAGGCTTTATCCTCCCCAATTTCCGGGCACATTCCAGGACAAGGGAGCTGTCAGCGGGCCAGAGCGCGCCGTACCACAGCCGACGCTATGCGCTACCGCGAAGACAACATTCTTTCCCTCCCCCCCCCCCCCCCCCTTTGTCGTGGGCTATCGCCGGGAAGGCACCCACAGCTTCCCAGAAGGGCCGTGACGGACACCTGTCAGACAGACAGGCAGTACTCGCCAAGAATGTGGAAAGACAGGCGCTAGTGAATTAGCTCCGAAGAGAGAGCCTGTGTATACTCTCACTTGAGAGAGAGTGGTGGCGTTTTTGTTGTTTATTTAGTTTGTATTGTTAACAGACTCTGGGGTCGAGGCTAAGCCCAACCCAAGGGGTGGTCCCCATCTCGCATGTTATTTTGGATTGGAGAATTGATGCTTTGGGCGGGCCACTGGAAATGACCGCCCTTAGTCCTTTGTTAATCAAGTGCTTAAAAGCGCATGTAAACGGATGCAGTTCAGTCTGAGCTGGGGCTCCATGCTTAGCATGTAATGTGATGCTACTTAGGCACTAACCTGCCCGGTCGATGAGTAAAGTAGTGCAAAGTTTGTTCTTTTGAAAATTCAGTTCTGCTTTTTCCAGTTTAACTCTCTGTATATGTATGTTGTAAAATTATGCTGTGCTGTCATCATCTACAAGCTCGCCTCCTGTTCATCTTCCAAGCCGAACGACACTAGAGGAAGGGTTTGTGAACCATCCTCGAAGAAACGGACGACTATTGAAATTCTACTGCAAGAACGCTCACGACGACATCGTTCGCGAAGAGGGCCTTCAGCGCCGAAGCCCGACGGCGTGCAGCTTCTGCCAGCAACCGCTCGAGCCCAACTCCGGAGCCACTCCATCGCCCCCATGAAGTCGTCGGCACGTAAGCTCGGACGCCCCAGCCTCTGATGTATAACCTTATTCATGTGTAATTATTGAATATACCTGTTTGTTTAAACTGAGCCATACGGTGTCTCTTTGCCTCTCCGTCCCGTGTGGACCTGCGCATTATGGGGGTCATCACACTGGTGTCAGAAGTGGGGTCTCAAAAGCAAATGTCCTCTGAATGCTGTGACATTCATGACTTCAAAATTGTAATCAAAAGGGAATCACGGGACTGATTGTGGGACTTTTACCCCCATTTGAGAGGCTTGAGGCACTGGAGGGCTTGAAAAAAAAAAATGACTGTATCTGAGGGAGCTCCCACTCCACAGCCGTCGCTCGGAGCAAGCATGCTGGCATTAGGAAGCGTCATTCCGACGTTTACGGGAGATAAGACAGGGGTTCCAATCTGCGATTTCTTTTCCATGCTAGAAGAGATTGGGAAAATGGGGGGATGGTCCGATGCTCAAATGCTGGGAATGGCGAGGTGTAAGATGGCAGGAGCTGCTCATGATTTTGCCTGGCGAGACGAAAAAGTAAAATCCACAAAATCATTTGCGGAATTTAAGAAGCTCGCGTTTGAGCATTTCGACACTGAACCACGTCACGTGCGGGTACAGAGGTTCCGTGACGCCGGACAGATGGTAGGGGAGGACGTGCGAACATTTGCGTCGCGGCTTCAGCGCCTAGCACGCGATACGTTAAGCAGGGAGGAGGAAGGAGACCAGTTAAGGAAGAAATACGCGGAGGATATACTTAAAGAGGAAATGACCGCTTTGTTCGTGGCTGGTCTGCAAGACCCCGTGCGCCGGTTCGTGCTCTCGCGCAAGCCGAGCAATTTCGACCAAGCCGTGGAGGCCGCATTGGATGAGGAACGAAATGAGGCGTTAACGACAGCCGCAGCGAGAGTACGCGTCATAGAGAGAGCGGTGCTCAACCCTGAGGTTGCTCTCTTGACAGAGCGGTTAGATCGCTTGGAACAGCTGCTAACTCAGCAGGTAGAACGCCAGGTTGAAGCGCGCGCTCAACAGCGCCCATTCGCTGGAAACCGGAGACCGCCACAAAGCTACAGGCGCGGTATGCGAGATTTTGAAGAAATCGTATGCTTCGCTTGCCAGGGTCGCGGACACATCGCCAGGTTCTGCCAAAACGTGCACCGTGGGGAGCCACAAAGAGAAGCAGGCGAGACACGCCCTAAGCAAGCCGACAGCGGGGCTCCAGATACCGAGACAAAAAACTAGTTAGTCCTCCCCAGCCTGAGGAGCGTGGGGAGGGAGCAGTGGATGATGAGGTGGTGGTAGTTTGTGTGGCCGACGAGGCATGCCCTGTTGTGCGTTGCAAATTAAATGGTTGTTGCATGGAATTGTTGATAGATACGGGGTCAAAGGTGACATTGCTTAAGGAGAGCAGTTTTAACACGCTTCGAAGGAAGGGGGACCGCGAGGTGTTGGAAGCGTCTGGTGGTATGGCAACCAAATTTGTAGGCATAACGGGGGATCCTCTTGGCATAAGTGGACTCTACCGGTTACACTTCTCCCTCGGCGGAATTGCATTGGAGCACCCCTGCTACGTATGCCCGGACACGGTGTCTCTGCCAAACGGAGTGTCAGGTATATTAGGGCAGGATTTTTTGAGAAAAGGGAAGGTAGTAGTCTCATTCTCTGAGGAAGAGGTTAATGCGGGCGGCTCAAAAGTTCCGTTTTTGAACAGGAGAGGGGCTGAGATTCGCATTACCGATATTGACACCCGTCAAACAGTGGGATCATTGGAGAAGGTATATTCGCGGGTTGCCGTCCGGCTGGTCGAGGAGGCGGTCGTCCTTCCTTGGTCGGAGCACATTTTGTACGCGTTTGTGCCTTCAGATGTAGAGAGCGGCGCCGTGGGAGTGCTTGAGCCGGTCGACTCTCTCAGCAATGGCCTGAAGGCAGCCGCGTGCCTCGTGACAGTTAATGACGCCCACAGAGTGCCGCTACGGGTGGTTAACTGTAGCCAGCAGCCACTGAGCCTTCCCAAGAACAAAACATTGGCTTTCTTCACCTCTGCGATAGAGCAACGTGAGCCCACCGATACGGTACTCGCAACTGTAGAGCATGCTAGTCCTTCGGCTGCTCCAAAGGTGTCGTTCGATCTTTCTCACGTAAAATCCAGGGAGAGGGAGGCTCTGGCTGGTTTGCTGAACGACTACTCGGAGGTATTCGCCGCGTCCAACCTGGATTTGGGCTGCTGTGGCGTTATAAAGCACAGGATAGAAACCGGCACTTCATCGCCCGTTTACCAGCGTGCGTACAGGATTCCTTACTCCCAACGTGAGGAGATGGAGCGGCAGGTGCAGGACCTGATTGATCGCGGCATTGTCGAACACTCAAAGTCACCCTGGGGAGCACCAGCACTATTGGTGGAAAAGCCAGATGGCTCGTATCGATTGGTAGTGGACTACCGCAAACTAAATGCCGTAACTCGCATCGATCCATACCCCATCCCCAATATACAGGAGACGCTTTCTCAGCTGGGCTCTGCCAGGTACTTCACGGTAGTGGACATGGCGGCGGGATTCTGGCAGATAGCAATGGATCCGGCAGATGCCGAGAAAACGGCATTCAACACGCCCTCAGGGCACTATGAATGGAAAAGAATGCCGATGGGTCTGGCCAACAGCCCTGCTGTCTGGCAGAGAACCGCTGATGTTATCCTGGCAGGTCTTCTGGGGAGGCTGTGCTTCGTGTATATGGATGACATTATCATATACAGTGACAGTTTTGAGAACCATTTGCGCGATATTGAGCAGGTTTTGGTGCGACTAAGAGGAGCGGGTCTCAAGCTGAAGCCCTCTAAGTGCCAATTCCTCAAAAACGAGGTGAAGTACCTCGGGCACGTTGTTTCAGCTGACGGCGTGCGACCGGACCCTGAGAAACTAAGGTGTGTCTCGGATTTTCCATCCCCGACTAGCGTCCGCCAGGTCCGGCAGTTTCTCGGCCTGATCGGTTACTACCGAAGGCACATAGAGGAGTTCGCCAAGCTCGCTAAGCCGCTCACCGCCTTAACAGCCAAAAATGTCGCCTTTCGCTGGGACGAAAACGCGGAGAATGCTTTTGGGGCCCTGAAAAGGAATCTAATGAGTGCACCGCTGTTGCGCCACCCGGATTTTAGTTTGCCCTTCGTTATGGCCACAGATGCGTCAAAGTTCGCAGTTGGTGCCGTGCTATCTCAGGTTATCGAGGGCAAAGAACATCCCGTTGCTTTTGCTAGCCGACAGCTGAGCCCCACAGAGCAAAAGTACGGAGCTACGGAAAGGGAGTGCCTCGCCGTTGTCTGGGCAGTAAAGCACTTCAGATGCTACCTTTACGGCCGCAAATTCAAGCTAGTCACAGACTGCCATCCTCTGAAATGGGTGATGAGTGTCAGGGACCCTAGCTCGCGACTCGCTAGATGGAATCTACACCTGCAGGAATACTGCTTTGAAGTTGAGCACAAGTCAGGAAAGACACATCTGAATGCTGATGCACTCAGCCGCACAGCTGCCGTGGCAGCTATAGATGAGTTTGTCCCCGTAGTCGACCCCGCCGAATTACGCACAGAGCAGTGCAAAGATCCTGACCTGAAGCGAATAATCGAAAGCTTAGAGGGCGCACCGTCTCACCCCGAACAGCTAGGTTATTTCATTGGCAAAGACGGCACCCTGTGTCGGCGCACGAGGCCAACCAGGAAAGGGAGACCAGAAAAAACCGCTTGGGAGAGAGTCGTCATACCTCGGTCGTGGACAGAAAGGGTTCTTCGCGCGTTTCACGATGCGCCATGCGCCGGTCATTTTGGCGTAGCGAAGACACGCAGGCGTGTGGAGCGTTTGTACTTTTGGAGTGGCATGCGACAGGATGTTAGAGACTACTGTGCGAAGTGTCATTCCTGTCTCGAAAGAAAAACACCCAAGGGACGAAGACCAGCTCCAATTCAGCCGTTCCCTGAGGTTTCGGCTCCCTTCGAGCGGACAGGTATGGACATAATGGGCCCATTGCCCACGACCACTTCCGGAAACAAGTACATTTTAGTATTTGTCGACCACCTTTCAAAATACGCGGAAGCGGTAGCACTCCCAGATCAGAAGGCAGACACGGTTGCAAGAGCATTTGTCGAACAGATCGTGCTCCGACATGGACCCCCGAGGCAACTCTTGACAGATCGGGGAACGAACTTCGTGTCGCAGCTAATGAGGAGAGTTTGCGAGCTGCTTAAGATCACTAAGAAGCAGACAACACCGTACCATCCGGCTTGCAACGGCGCGGTGGAGCGACTGAACCAAACCGTGGCCGGGTTCCTGTCGCATTTTGTTTCGCGCGACCAGCGGGACTGGGACTTGTGGCTCCCGTATGCAATGTTTGCCTACAATTCCGCAGCACACGAGAGCACGGGCGAATCGCCATTCTTTCTTCTCTACGGCCGAGACCCGGACCAGCCTAGTGAAGTGCCAGAGGGCCCCCGTCGTGTCCCATACGCTTCACTGGACGACTATAAGGTTGAGCTAGAATCGCGCTTGCAAGTGGCGAGGGACATTGCAAAGGAGTCCTTAAAGAAAGCGGCGAAGCGCAGGAAGGAGGTGCACGATCGCAGTGCTAGAGACGCGCCGTTTAATGTGGGGGACAGCGTGTACATTGAAAACTGCCAAAGGCAGATTGGGCTAGCTCGTAAGTTCCAGACGAAGTGGAGAGGACCGTGCGAGGTTGTCGAGAAGCTTTCTCCGGTAAACTTCAGAGTCCGAGACGTGAACCGGCGTTTGATAAGGATACACGCAAATCGCCTCAAGTCGGCACCGGTTCAGTATTCACGAAATGAGGAAAGGGAAAGCGCGGATTTTGATGGGGACAGAAGTGAAGCGGAGCGCGCAGATAGTTCGCAAGAAACGCCCTCTCCTGCATTTGTTCGGCAGGCGCCCGAGGTGACGGCCGGAATGCCACCGGATTTACTTCATGCATTGCTAGAAGAAGAAGCGCGCGAGGTTGCCGCGCAGATAACGCCAGGAGAGGCTCCTGCCACAAGCCCTCGCGAGTCCCAAAGCAGACAAAGGGGCACAGACTTACTTAGTATGACTCATGAAGGCCGATATCCGCTGCGAAATCGGAAAGCTAAGTCGGACTAATGGCGTAAACAGAGCGGAGTTGTGAACTGGTTAGAATTGTGTGATGCCGCAGCTCATAACATTGCTATGTGCTTATGTGTTAAGTTATCGGAGTTGGTAGTTAAACCTTTCTGTCATTAAGTAACACCTTCACAGGAGAGCATGCGGAGCGCATGCAGAACCTGCCCTACTTCCTTTCGTTATCTATATTTTTGTCTGTGCCGTGATCGTGCTAGAAGTGGGAGCTCCTTTGTAACTGTGGTAAATTTATTTCGTCCAGTTTGGACTAGAAAGGAGAGGCTTGGGTGCTGAGTTTCATGTTTATCTGTAAAAGAAGATCAGTGCTGCCCCTGGAGACGCCAGTATTGACAGCGGAGGCATATGGTGTTGTGCAGTGGTGTTGAGTGCAGCGAAAAGTGTTTTGTCGGACGCACTGTGCGAGGCGATTCAGAAAGACAAGGGGAGCTGCGTGGACTCAAATGTTCGGAGAACATTCTTCTGGAGGGTGAGCGAGTGTGACATTCCGTGTGTGCTACGAGGATCCACGTTCGACGGCGCGGCGTAGACGGAGACCCGTGACAGCGGCATCATCAATTACCCAGCCATGCTCTTTGAGTGACGACCAGAACAACCGGACCCGCCGCCGCCCCGGGGAAACAGGCTTTATCCTCCCCAATTTCCGGGCACATTCCAGGACAAGGGAGCTGTCAGCGGGCCAGAGCGCGCCGTACCACAGCCGACGCTATGCGCTACCGCGAAGACAACATTCTTTCCCTCCCCCCCCCCTTTGTCGTGGGCTATCGCCGGGAAGGCACCCACAGCTTCCCAGAAGGGCCGTGACGGACACCTGTCAGACAGACAGGCAGTACTCGCCAAGAATGTGGAAAGACAGGCGCTAGTGAATTAGCTCCGAAGAGAGAGCCTGTGTATACTCTCACTTGAGAGAGAGTGGTGGCGTTTTTGTTGTTTATTTAGTTTGTATTGTTAACAGACTCTGGGGTCGAGGCTAAGCCCAACCCAAGGGGTGGTCCCCATCTCGCATGTTATTTTGGATTGGAGAATTGATGCTTTGGGCGGGCCACTGGAAATGACCGCCCTTAGTCCTTTGTTAATCAAGTGCTTAAAAGCGCATGTAAACGGATGCAGTTCAGTCTGAGCTGGGGCTCCATGCTTAGCATGTAATGTGATGCTACTTAGGCACTAACCTGCCCGGTCGATGAGTAAAGTAGTGCAAAGTTTGTTCTTTTGAAAATTCAGTTCTGCTTTTTCCAGTTTAACTCTCTGTATATGTATGTTGTAAAATTATGCTGTGCTGTCATCATCTACAAGCTCGCCTCCTGTTCATCTTCCAAGCCGAACGACACTAGAGGAAGGGTTTGTGAACCATCCTCGAAGAAACGGACGACTATTGAAATTCTACTGCAAGAACGCTCACGACGACATCGTTCGCGAAGAGGGCCTTCAGCGCCGAAGCCCGACGGCGTGCAGCTTCTGCCAGCAACCGCTCGAGCCCAACTCCGGAGCCACTCCATCGCCCCCATGAAGTCGTCGGCACGTAAGCTCGGACGCCCCAGCCTCTGATGTATAACCTTAATCATGTGTAATTATTGAATATACCTGTTTGTTTAAACTGAGCCATACGGTGTCTCTTTGCCTCTCCGTCCCGTGTGGACCTGCGCATTATGGGGGTCATCACAATTCACAAAAAAAAGATTGAGAGAACACAAGAACGACGTCACCCAATGACACACGTCCTCCAACCCCCTTGCAGAGCATGCTCGAATGATGCACACCGCTGAGTGGGAAAATACCGCAATCTTTGACACAAGGAAATCTTTATCGTCACGATTGTTTTTGGAATTTTTTTTGACATACAGCCTACCAAAAATGTTATCAACAGGACGAGGGGCAACCTCCCCGATAACTACGCCCACTCAATGCGCTGTAAAGTACGCATATAAGAAGCGGTCCATTCGTTCCATCCTCATTGCAAACATAGGACCCGTTAGGGTCCCGAAACGTCATGTTTTCGGAGAGTGTATGTTTTATTCATCCACCATGTGCCAATCTGTAACAGTGATGTTAACTATTAGAAATCAGTCACTGGTTGACAAGATCAACTTTTTTTCTGATGTTACCAACACTGATAATGCCACAAAAGCCATAGCCCGAAAGCACGTAGTTTTTTTATTATTTAATGGCGGGCAACCCTGAAGTGCCTGGTATATACAAGTCCAGCTTTATTGGACATCACTTTTAATTGTGAGGAAGCTGTGGTACATTGTAAGGTACTGTTATGAACTCATTTATAGGAAGTCTAGCCTTCCAATGTGTAGCCAAATATTGTTTTTAGAGTGCGCTCGCGCTGAGTATTTAATACTGCCATCGAAAACCAATGAGGTATCGTTTTGACAATACTTAGCAGAAAACTAAAAGCTTCCCGTGCGGGGGGGGGGGGGGGGGATCTGCGAATATATTGACTGTTATGGTGCAGCCACAGGATATACGAAAAATTGAGTTCATAAATTAACTTCCCGTCGAAAAATGCGCTTCTCCATAATTTCTGGGTATAAGCTGCTTTCGTTCATTTTTCATCTTTGACCGCAGGAGCGGACCGCAATATGCATGTCCCGCTCACGCTGTGGTACTCGCTGCCCACACGAGAGAAGGAAGGTCACGTGACGCGTGCATGCGCCACGGAGTGACGCGTACGCCAAAGAAGCGCTTTGAGAGGACGCACTAAGACGAACATTTGTTACAAGCACTGGTGGAAATCGCAGTTTCGAAATATTAAAACGTGGTATGGCAGTTACTAACCACCCGCTATAGACTGCAGCCAGGCGCCGAAATATTTGAGTTAAAAAGTTCACTATTCGAAATTAGTTAACCGGCATTACTAACGATTGCAACTACTTATTAGGTATATTGCAAAGTCGAGAAGCCATCTCTACATCTCAAAAAAGCCTATTTCTAAATATTCTGGTTCAGCTTCGCTTTCTGCGGAGACGGTTCGCCCACGAGCGCCATGAAATAGAAATAAACAAGGTAAACGATAAAGGGACGGCGCTGCGCACAGGCAACGACGAAACATTATATACGAGTACGTGGACCAGGAAAAGAAACTAGAAGAAATAGAGCGAGCATTTAAGCTCCACCGTAAGGGTATGATGCGATAGCGTAATGAGTTAATTCTCATACATGAAAAAGGCCATTCTCTTATTCATATATCCCTGGGAGTCCTCATACCCCTCCTGGCCCAGTGGTGCAGCGTGTTGCAAATGGGTTGCAAGCCCCAAGGGTAGCGTTGGCCTAACGGCCTGGGGCACAGCTGGAAACATCCGAAGGTCCCGGCAAAGGATGAGTCGACTGCCAACAGAACAACTTGTTTATTCTGGCATCGCAAAAGAGCAGCCGGTCAGGGCGACCACGTTACTCGAAGGAAGAAATCGAAGTCTCTTTGGCGTCCGGGGCAGCCGCCTTTATACCCTCGGAGTCGAGGGCAAGAAGGAACGGCTCGGGATGAGGCGCCCGATACGGCGACGCTCGGACATGTTCAGACGTGACGTGCGCGTCCGCCGGGCCGGCGCCGGTCAGACCTCCTCGCCTCCCAGTTGGGGAGCTCCTCTCCCCGGCTGCCGCGCTTTGACAAGCGTGGGCACCAACATGCACACGCACACACGAAGACACGTGGCATTGAAACCTGCCTGGACGCGCTTGGCGGGAGGCGTTGCGGCAGCGATGAACGGGTCAAAATGACCGCCACTTTGAACGAAGCCCCGGCGTCCGTTGCATCCGCGCCGGCTATACCGCGCGTCGTAGGCGAAACGTAACAGACCGCCCCGCCGGGAGAAGGAGATCCCGATGGTCAGGGAACTGCATCCGCTGTCCGGAGGGATGTCGCTCGATGATGCTCGTAATCGAAATCGGCCGTCCCTCGGCGTTGCTTGAGCGCAGCGCACAGAGAAGGCCTCGTTCTCAGGTTCAGGTTCACACAGGTCACTGCAAAGTGACTTCGGGAGAGTTGCCATTTTTGTTCTCGTTCCCAGCAAGCGTTAGAACTACGCCGAAACGCAACCGCTCAGTCAGCAAGCATGAGACAAGCCTCACTAAGCTCTGCCAGGCTCTCTCCCCTTTTATACTACTGCCTAGTTCCTTGCAGTAGTCAAGCAGCACTCAGAACGCATCCACAAATGGGAAAATTGCACTAGAAAGCACGTCATCACTTTGGAACACTAAACAAAAGCAATATGTTAAAAATCCTGCCTCAGGAAGAAAACATCAGTAACAAACAACTTTGAGGCGGATTTCTACGTTAGGGGCCTCGACTTAAGCCATCGGCGTTACCGTTGAGACTCCCCTTTTTGTAACGCACCTCAAAGGAATATTGTTGCAAAGCGAGGCTCCAGCGCAGGAGGCGGCCATTTTTGGGAGAGATGGTCTGCAGCCATTGGAGAGGGCAGTGATCCGTCTTAATGATAAACCTCGAGCCGGCTAGGTAGCATGACAATTTCTGAACGGCCCACACGAGACACGCACACTCTTTCTCGGTGGCGCTGTACGCCTGCTCACGACAGGTCAGCTTACGACTAGCATACAGGACGGGGTGTTCCACTTCTCCATTTTCCCGTTGGCACAGTACAACGCCCATGCCTCGCTCACTAGCATCGCACTGAACAACGAACCCTTTTGTGTAGTCTGGCGATCGTAGCACAGGCTGGCTTGTTAGGGCGCTCTTTAGGGCGCTAAAAGCTCTTTCCTTTGTCTCGCCCCAGACGACTGTTTGGGGCTCTGTTTTTCTTAGAGCATCCGTCAGGGGAGCCGCGATATCGGAGTACCTGGGGATGTACCTCTGATAGTAGCCGGCGACACCTAAGAACGACCGAATATCGGTCTTCGTGCGCGGTTGCGGGAAGTCTCGCACCGCGGCCACCTTTATTTCAGAGGGGCGGCGACGACCCTGTCCAATCACGTGACCGAGGTAGACAACCTCGGCCTGTGCTAATTGGCACTTCGGAGCCTTGACTGTCAAGCCCGCTTCGCGCAGGCGGGTTAGCACTGCCCGCAAGTGTGCCATATGTTCAGACCAGGATGCGGAGAATATCGCTACGTCGTCTAAATACGGTAAAGCGAATTCTTCCTGTCCCCGCAACACTTTGTCCATGAGGCTTGAAAAGCACTATGGCGCGTTCTTCAAACCAAAACTCAAAACTTTAGGACGGAATGTTCCCATTGGTGAAATGAACGCCGCATACCTACTAGCCTCTTCTGTAAGTGGAACCTGCCAATAACCCCTGACAAGATCTAGGGTGGAAATAAACTGAGCGCTACTAACTTTCTCAAGGCGCTCCTCGATGTTAGGGATCGGATAAATTTGATCCTTAGTGATGGAATTAAGCCTGCGGTAGTCGACGCAAGGACGAGGTTCCTTGCCCGGTACCTCAACTAAAATCAAAGGGGAGGTATAATCACTCTCACCCGCCTCAATAACACCGAGCTGTAGCATTTTCTTTACCTCAGCCTCCATAATATCGCGCTGGCGGGGTGACACCCGGTACGCCTTGGATCGTACTGGCTCTGGGGAGGTAAGTTCTATTTCATGAGTAAGGACAGAAGTCCTACCAGGCCTCTCAGAGAACTGACCTTGAAACTCTTGTAAGAGTTGGTGTAGTTCGGTTTTCTGCTCAGGCGACAGCGGTGCTTTACCGATTAAGTCACTAATGACCTGATCGGTGTCTTCCCTGTTCGTCACTGAGCTTAGTCCCGGAAGCTCGACCGGAAGCTCTACTAACTTTCCCGTGTCGGGCATTTCCTCTCCAGTACCTGGTGCCTTCAACGCTACAGGCTCAATTTTATCCAGTTCGGACGTGCTCGGAGTATCAGCTTGCTGCGCCTCCGACCTTTTCTCATTGTTCGACAACGTCGGCCCCGCAACTACCGCCTTTGCAGCGAGCTCCCGAACTCTCGATCTGGTTAAGGCCTGAACGCTAGCCTTACCAAACAAAAGCCCCTTCTCGCGCAGGAGGTGATCGGACCTGTTCGAAAATAGGTACGGGTACTGGGGGGGCAGCATAGATGACACTGCGGCCTCCGTCTCAAGTGCTCCGAAAGGTCCTTCAATAAGCACTTTTGCTACGGGCAGACACACGCTATGAGCTTCCACGGCTTGCTTGATCCATGCGCACTCGCCCGTGAACATATCGGGTTCTACGTAAGAGGGGTGAACTACATCCATTGTAGCTGCGGAATCACGAAGCACTCGGCACTCTTTCCCGTTCACGAGGAAGTCTCGCATGTAAGGCTCGAGAAGCTTCATGTTCTCGTCAGTGCTACATAATGACAAAAACACGACTTTTGTTTTTGTTTCTGGACACTGCGCCGAAAAGTGACCCGGCTTCTGGCACGTATAACACACGCGCGCTTGCCTCGTCTCGAACCGCTTTCTGCGTTCGGCTTCGGCTGCCGCCGTCTCCTTACGTTCGGTCGGACTGCTTTCACTCGCATCCGCACTACGTGTGTCCCACCTTGCTCTCATGGGTGTGAACTTCGGCCTCTCAGACTTGGAGCCAAATACACCCTTTTGACCGTCCTCAGCTCCGCGAGCCCGACGCGTCACAAACTCCTCGGCTAGTTCGGCGGCTTTAGCCACTGTACTAACGTCTGGCCTATCCAAGACCCAGTACCGCACGTTCTCAGGTAACCGACTATAAAACTGTTCCAGCCCGAAACACTGCAGAATTTTCTCGTGGTCACCAAACGCTTTCTCTTCTTTGAGCCACTCCTGCATGTTTGACATAAGCCTGTAGGCAAACTCTGTATATGACTCACTTCTGCCTTTTTCATTTTCCCGAAACTTCCGACGGAACGCCTCCGCTGACAGCCTGTACTTTTTTAGCAGACTCGATTTCACTTGGTCGAAATCCTCTGCCTCCTCTCTCTTCAAGCGAGCGACTACGTCGGCCGCCTCGCCGGGTAACAAAGTGAGCAAGCGCTGTGGCCACGTTTCCCGAGAGAACCCCTGCTTCTCGCACGTTCGCTCAAAGTTAACCAGGAACAAACCAATGTCCTCTCCAAGCTTAAACGGCCGCATCAGGTCAGTCATTTTGAACGATACTCGTTCTCCTGCACCGTGTGCCTGACTTCCATTACGAGCGCGTTCCATCTCTACCTCGAGACGCTTCATTTCCAAAGCGTGTTGACGGTCGCGCTCTTCTTTCTCTTTTTGTTCTTTACGTTCGCGCTCGTCTTTCTCTTTTTGTTCTTTACGGTCGCGCTCTTCTTTCTCTTTATCTTTTTGTTCTTTACGTTCGCGCTCGTCTTTCTCTTTTTGCTCTTTACGTTCGCGCTCGTCTTTCTCTTTTTGCTCTTTACGTTCGCGCTCGTCTTTCTCTTTTTGCTCCCTCTCCTCAATGGTCTCAAGGCATTCCGAAAGCTCGTCATCCTCAGCCTCCAACTCCAGAATAGCCCTTAGCAGTTCTGGTTTTCTGAGTTTGTCTGAGACATCCAGACCCAACTCTCTTGCAAGCTCCAGCAATTTCGGTTTGCGCAACGACTTCAAATCCATGGCTGCTCCGAATGCTGCTTTCTCTACTGCCTACTATTGTCTTGCCGCAAACTAACCCGGCAGCAACGACAACCACAATTACCAGCTCTGTTTCTGACACTAACAAAAGCCTGGCACAACTCAGAAGAAGAAAGTCCCGCACTCACCAAACCTCGCAGCCAAGAATTCAGCGCAGTCGTTCCGCTGCAGGCAACCAGTCATCACACAGGGCTCGTTGCACTGCTCCCGGATGGTCGTTGTGCTGCTCAGCATACAGCTGACCGCATATCTTCGCTGCTGGCCTCCGTTGTCGCGATCCCACTGCTGGCAACCAGTTGTTGCCAATGGGTCGCAAGCCTCAAGGGTAGCGTTGGCCTGGCGGCCTGGGGCACAGCTGGAAACATCCGAAGGTCCCGGCAAAGGATGAGTCGACTGCCAACAGAACAACTTGTTTATTCTGGCATCGCAAAAGAGCAGCCGGTCAGGGCGACCACGTTACTCGAAGGAAGAAATCGAAGTTTCTTTGGCGTCCGGGGCAGCCGCCTTTATACCCTCGGAGTCGAGGGCAAGAAGGAACGGCTCGGGATGAGGCGCCCGATACGGCGACGCTCGGACATGTTCAGACGTGACGTGCGCGTCCGCCGGGCCGGCGCCGGTCAGACCTCCTCGCCTCCCAGTTGGGGAGCTCCTCTCCCCGGCTGCCGCGCTTTGACAAGCGTGGGCACCAACATGCACACGCACACACGAAGACACGTGGCATTGAAACCTGCCTGGACGCGCTTGGCGGGAGGCGTTGCGGCAGCGATGAACGGGTCAAAATGACCGCCACTTTGAACGAAGCCCCGGCGTCCGTTGCATCCGCGCCGGCTATACCGCGCGTCGTAGGCGAAACGTAACAAGCGGTTAAGTGATGGTTCCACTGCCCTGCGATGCTAAGGTGCTCCCAGAGGTGGGCCTTGTGCGGCCCAGGTTGCTCTTCCCGAGCGGCCAATGATTAATTGCCACCTGCCACGGTGGGCAGTCTGCTCACTACCTGATGGGCAGGTTATGACGCCGCAAGGTCACGTGACCTAGGTGGCCCACCTGCCTCCGAGATCGCTCTCTGGGCAGCACCTGCCAGAGTCATGCTCGTGATTTTTATATAGTGTACTGTCTGTGCAGCAGGCTGGCCTAGCGCGAGCTCCCTGTCCCGCGGCACTGCCCACTCATCTTCTACATGGTACTAATCCACGTGGCTCACGGATGCCTATTGCGCTTCGGGATGGATGAGGAAATAGGTTCCACCGCGAGGGCCCTTGGCACTCGTCTGGCGAAAGCCTGTGCACTGCAGGAGCAGCATGTATTGACCAGCTGCGTCACTGCTGGATCCGCGTAGTAGCATAAAAAATATTAAATTAGCCTCGATAGGTTTCTCGCCCATAAATGCCGCATTCGGAAACTGGCTAACAGGCATTGGGCCACGGTAGTAAAGCACGAAGTCTTGGAGTCGATAGGCACTGCCAGTCAATGCACTTAATAGCATGCAAGTTACTGCGTTCATTCACCTGAACTTCAGGATAGTAGGCTTATATTTGCTCAAGGAAAAAAAAGACATATGCAGCTGCACACGTACTTATCACCTTGAGCCGGAGTGTACGGGGCGCCGACAGGTTCACTCACCCGCAAGGAATGCGTTTTTTTTTTGTTAATAGCACACCATGTTTTAATGGCGCGTTTTATTACATTTATTATTTACTTGAAACTGTTTCTTGATATGACGACATAAGTATTTCATTCGAGTAGAAAGAAGTCTGGTAAGTTGTGTCAGTCTTGCGCGGTCGCGTTGGTGTGCTTAGAATAGCGTACCTTAGTGTGCTAAACGCCATATGCTTTTTCATTGCATCATGCATGTGTCATGTTTCATGAGGTAGTACATGATCGCGAAGCTTGTTTGGAAAGAAGCAGCCGCAGGCGTGCTACTAACAGACACGTGGCGAGATTGAGAGGGGACGCGGCAATGAAAAGTGTTTTCGTTATTCATTCTTGCAATATGTAACGAAACTTGGTGCAAATATGAAATTCCTACGCTAGTTTCAGTAATTCCTTTTATTTATAGCTATATCTCGTGCAGTTTTGGGTAATTATAATTAACACCGTCGTCAAGTCCCCCAAGGTCTCAAATAATTGAGTAGATAGTGCGGTTTTTTTATGCCAGCATGTACATAAAGCCTTGTTCTGTACGATGACGCGATTAGTTTTTTCTATATGATCAGTACTTATGCATGCATAGTTACATGAAAACGTTTCTTACAATAAATAACTAACACAGTACTTACTGCACGTGTAGGGAAAAAAAATCGAGATTTAGTACGCTCCTCAACGTCTCAGGAATAGTTTGCGACAAATGGAATCATTTGATTTTCATGCGAATTACGAAGGTGAGTGATCCAGTCGCAGAAAATGTGAGAGGTCACAAAACGAACCTTAAAGTTCATTCCCTCGTTTATGGCATCTTCGCTTTCGCTTTGGTCAAAGAAATGCGGCACTGAAATCAAAGAAATTACCTCACAATTTTTGACGACCACACTTCTAAAAAGCGTAATTTATAAATTTGTACTCAATATTTTGCTATAATTTTTCGTCACGAAACTAGACTTCAGGGCTAGGAAAGAAAATAATTCTAGAAATCAAAAACTTTCACCAAATCGACCAGCTTGACAAGAGGACAAGTCGGCCTGGCTGGTGCGTGGTCGTGCGGCTAAAAACAGCGCTAAGCGAGACAGGAGATCAGGGACACGACGCTGTCCCCACTTTTCGCACAGCGCGACACGTACGTATGTCAGCAGACGATGAGCGCATGTCTGCTCCGTCGAAACAAGGCCAGCGCTTCCCCTCACTATTGTCCTAGTGCAGAGTGCAAAACTAGTGCAGTGATACTAGTGCAGAGTGTCAAAACTTGTTTTATTCAATGCAGCACGTGGCCAACGCGAGCTCGTGTACTTCAACAAATTACAAGTTGGAAGCATCGACCATTGCTATGATTCGCAGAAACTGGAAACGCGCCTACAAGCCTTGAAAACACGCGCACAACACCTATCCGCGACGCCACTCCCCGACCTTTTGCCCTCCTGCATGTTTGTAAACAAACGAGGTGGCGCTGCAGTCGCTAGCGAGCTCGTGGTAGGCAAAAGGTCGGGGAGTGGCGTCGCGGATAGGTGTTGTGCGCGGGTTTTCAAGGCTTGTAGGCGCGTTTCCAGTTTCTGCGAATCACAGCAATGGTCGATGCTTCCAACTTATTAATTTGTCGAAGTACACGAGCTCGCGTTGTCCACGTGCGGCCTATAAAGAGAAATTGTTTGCCACTGTGTATTGTATATATAGTTAGTAGTAAACATGTAGAAAGCGTTCCTGCCGTCTATTTATGCGCTAGGCATTGAATAAAACAAGTTTTGACACTCTGCACTAGCCGGAATGATTTTACTTCGGGACAGTAGTGAGGGGAAGTGCTGGCGTTGCTTCGTCGGAGCAGACATGCGCTCATCGTCTGTTGACATACGTACGTGTCGCGCTGCGCGAAAAGTGGGGACAGCGTCGTGTCCCCGATCTCCTGTCTCGCTTAGCGCTGTTTTTAGCCGCATGACCACGAACCAGCCAGCCCGACTTGTGCTCTTGTTAAGCTGGTCGATTTGATGAAAACTTTTGATTTCTAGAATTATTTTCTTTCCTAGCCCTGAAGTCTAGCTTCGTGACGAAAAATTATAGCAAAATATTGAGTCCAAATTTATAAATTACGCTTTTTAGAAGTGTGATCGTCAAAAATTGTGAGGTAATTTCTTTGATTTCAGTGCCGCATTTCTTTGACCAAAGCGAAAGCGAAGATGCCATAAACGAGGGAATAAACTTTAAGGTTCGTTTTCTGACCTCTCACATTTTCTGCGACTGGATCACTCACCTTCGTAATTCGCATGAAAATCAAATGATTCCATTTGTCGCAAACTATTCCTGAGACGTTGAGGAGCGTAATAAATCTCTCGATTTTTTCCCTACACGTGCAGTATTGTGTTAGTTATTTTTTGTAAGAAACGTTTTCATGTAACTATCCATGCATGAGTACTGATCATATAGAAAAACAACTAATCGCGTCATCATACAGAACAGGGCTTTATGCACATGCTGGCATAAAAAAAAACTGCGCACTATCTACTCAATTATTTGAGACCTAGCTTGGGGGGACTTGACGACGGTGCTAATTATAATTACCCAGAACTGCGCCAGGTATAGCTATAAATAATAGGAATGACTGAAACTAGCGTAGGAATTTCATATTTGCACCAAGTTTAGTTACATATCGCATGCATGAATAACGAAAACGCTTTTCATGCCGCGTCCCCTCTGAATCTCGCCACGTGTCTGTTAGTAGCACGCCTGCGGCTGCTTCTTTCCAAACAAGCTTCGCGATCACGTATTACCTCATGAAACATGACACATGCATGATGCAATGAAAAAGCATATGGCGTTTAGCACACATAAGGTACGCTATTCTAAGCACATCAACGCGACCGCGCAAGATTGACACAACTTACCAGACTTCTTTCTACTCGAATGAAATAATTACGTCGTCATATCAAGAAACAGTTTCAAGTAACTATTAAATGTCACAAAACGCGCCATTTAAACATGGTGTGCTAATAACAAAAAAACGCATTCCTTGGGGGCGAGTGAACCTGCCCAGGTGAAAATTTCCTGCTGGGAATCTGCTGGTTTGTACTGGTCCCAGCAGCAACTTTGCTGGTTTCGGTCTGGGCCTGCTGGTCCCAGCAGCCCACTTGCTGGTTTTGGTCTGAACCTGCTGGTCCCAGCAGCACTACTTGCTGGTTTTGTGTTGGGAACTGGTCCCAGCAGCAACCTTGCTGGTTTTGATGTCTGAGCCTGCTGGTCCCAGCAGCACCACTTGCTGGTTTTGTGTTGGCGGATTGGTCCCAGCAGCAACCTTGCTGGTTTTGTACTCGATCAACTGGTCCCAGCAGTAAACCTGCTGCTTTTGTACTCAGTCAACTGAAACATATTGTTGCTTTTAAAATCAAGTAGCCGGTCGTCAGAAGGGTTCTACTGGTCTCAGTAGAGAAGAAACCGGCTTTATATTGAGATTATTATTTACTTGCCTGGAGAAAAACTGATCAGCTGGGAATTCAACCTGGCGTGTATTGGACCAGATGACCTAGCTAGTTGGAAACCAACTAGACATGACTAGTTTCATTCAGAAGGTGTGTATTAACAGCCATTTGGCAACTGCTTCAGCGCTTGAAACTTGAGTATTTATTGGGAGACAGGTGTAACTAAATAAAGAAACACAGTGACAAGCTTCTGCGACAAGCTTCATGCACGGCTAGCAGTAAAAGTGGAACTTCGCCTTGTGAATTCCAACTCCAACGCTTTTCTTAAAACGATACTTCGTCAATGGAAGATCATGCCTATCAAGAATATATAATATCAGTCTTTGAAGCGCTTTGATTGCCTTCCAAGACAATCCACACTCAATGGCAAAATTCACAGTCAGTGCAAGGAAGTCCTCAACAGTTAAATTACTGCATTGCGTCTGATCTGACGTCTCAGGGTGCTCGGAAAAGTCAGGCAGTTGCGTGTGATTGCTCGACGATGTAGGAGTTTCCGTAGGACCTGACCAATTATAGCTGCTGCCATAATCATCCCCATCATGATGCGTGGCCTGTGGTGATGTCTGCGCTGATGAAGATGACCGCATAGGTCCTTGCTCTGGCGAAGCTTAGCGTGTAGATCCTTGCGCTGGCGATGGTGGCGGCCGCGGAGATCCTTGCGCTGTTGACGTCGGGTGCGTATCCCCTTGCACTGGTGACGATTACCGCGTAGGCCCTTCAGCTAGAGACGGTGGGTGCGCAGACATCCGAAGATAACTTCTGGTGGAAGTCGGAAGACCAGCATCGCAGCCTGGGTCAAGACAACGCCGGTACCGCTTATTCCTGCGGCCCATTCTTTCAGCTCACTGTGACAATAATACCACGGCCACCATCCGAATAGCACTTGAACGTCGACCGAAGAGAAGCACTAGGCGGGGATTGCTGTTGCTGCTGCAGGATTTGGATATGGGGCTTTCTCTTTGTATCGGGCGGCCCTTACAAAAAAAAAAAAAACTCGTGTCCTAGCCTATTTTGCAGGAGGCCCTACAGTTACAGAAAATATACTAGTTCACTGCACTACAGTCGTCGAGTTGAACGAAGCGTCTAGTTGGATTTGGATTGGATTTAGACAACCTGGACTAATGAAAATGCCGATGTGGCTATCCTTCAAGAGCTCATTGAACTGATTTACGAGTAAATTAGCACATTTAATTACATGAACATGCCACTAAAACTTAATAAGTAACTGTGTATCAATTGTTTTGTTTTAAACCAGTTTTGAAAAACTTGCTTACTGACTACCTTTTTTCTTGTCCGAAGTTTGTCGCATCGATTTTTGGAGATAGCAATATTGGGTACCTGTTTACCTTTCTTTTCCCCTTTTTCCCTGTCTTCTCGGAGTGCACGGACGAGTATCGATCCCCGTCTCTCTGTTCTATCATACTGTGGCGGCTTTTAGCTTTTTAAATTACTTCGCTAATCCGAACTTATTCAGTTAAATAATCTGCGGCTGATCTGCGCTTGCAGAGTTATTAGTGATCCTTGGTGTGCATCACGCTCCACAGATACGTGCGATGTTTGCCGTTGTCAGGTTCGCGCACGATATAGATAAGAAGTTGTACGTGATTCCTGCAAAGGATATTACGAATTTCAACCCGAAAAACAACACAGACTTCAATACGCGGTCTGTGTATACCACGTTCTGGAGAGATCCGCTGGACGGAAAGGACAGCAGTCACTACAGCACCCAAGTCCTGATGCTAGGAGGTAATGGCTCAGTTTTGTGCACCTTAATTGCATGAGATTTTGCCACGCGAACTGGGTTACTATAATATATGTGTGTGTATGTCTGAATTTCTCACTGCAGAGTCGGAGAAAGAAATCCAGGAAAGGATGAAAAAAAAAAGACTTGGGATGCCAAAAATTCTAGATTCGCATGATTCTTCAAGTGAGACATGTGAAGAGGAAACAGCAGCCCAAAAGAAGAAGGTGTGCTTGCATTGTGCAGTGTTATCTCTTGTTTCATTGTGCAATCTCGTGAAATTTAACCTGCGATGTGTTGTAGTGTATGCTTGTTGCAGCACATCCTGTGTTTTTAGTTTTTTCGTTCTTTAGAAGCAAAAGCGAACTCTGCTGGCATCCAAAAAAGCAGAGTATGATGAGACCATGCTAAAAAAAACATGGACGATGCCAGAAGCAAAACACTGGCAGCTCAAAGCCGCGACAGCCGCCAAGTGGTAAGTAGTACGCCTGCTTAGCTATAAGCTGCCTTATAATTATCAGACACCTTTAAACGTCAGATTAAATCTGAAACCGTGAATGATAATTCTTTATAGGCCAAGAAGCGAGTTGGCTAAAGTTCTTTAGTTATTATAGCAAGTTGGGAGTTATGCGCACTATGCCCCTGCAATCACCTGCTGGATCATGCGCACTATGCCCCTGCAATCACCTGCTGGATCCTACTGTGTCACACCCCTCCTTTCTTTCATATGGCAGCTATCTCTGCAGCACCTTATTAACTGTTGTAAATACTTTTTTGCAGCCACGGTCAAGCACTGGGGTCTACAAAAGGGCGTGGACGTGGACCCCGTCGTAAAAAAACATCAACAGGATCCTCAGCGAGAAGATTCAAGATGTCTTAAAATCCAAGAGGAAGGATATGCAGTGAACTGTCCATTCACATGAGAATACACATGCTAAACTGCACAAGACAAGTAGAGCTTCTTGCCTTCTCCTGCTGTTGAGAACATGCAATGCATTAGTATGCGTCAAAGCAGCAAGTGGGAACCTGTTTCCAATGAGCTGTGTTTGCTCGGCAGTCTCGGATGAGCAGAACTGGCACGTTGGTTTAGCTTGGGTTCATCGAATTCTGCGTGAAGGAACTAGAACAATAGAAGTGACACCAATACCATACAGCTCTGTGTTGGTGGTATTTGCCTCGTTTCTACTGATCTTATTCTTTCACACATTTTGAGAGGTCAAAGCTCATTTCAATGCCTGCTGGCCCCACTAACACCTGCTGGTCCCAGCAGCGCCTGCTGGTCCCAGCAACAACTGCTGGTCCCAGCAACGCCTGCTGGTCCCAGCAACGCCTGCTGGTCCCAGCAACGCCTGCTGGTCCCAGCAGCTGCTGGGAATCTGCCAAAATCCCAGCAGTGTTGGGACCAGCAGATTCCCAGCAGGAAATTTTCACCTGGGTGTCGGCGCCCCGTACACTCCGGCTCAACGTGATAAGTACGTGTGCAGCTACATATGTCTTTTTTTTTCCTTGAGCAATTATCAGCCTACTATACTGAAGTTCAGGTGAATGAACGCAGTAACTTGCATGCATTAAGTGCATTGAGTGGCAGTGCCTATCGTCTCCCAGACTTCGCGCTTTACTACCGTGGCCCAATGCCTGTTAGCCAGTTTCCGAATGCGGCATTTATGCGCGAGAAACCTATCGAGGCTAATTTAATATTTTTTATGCTACTACGCGGATCCAGCAGTGACGCAGCTGGTCAATACATGCTGCTTCTGCAGTGCACAGGCTTGAAGCAGCCGCCGGTAACTGCGGCAGCTGCGGTAGGCACGGCCAAGCGGAACCTGTTTTGCCTACCATGCGAAAGTCGCTGCTAACATCAGCGCCACCGCATTTTCGTGACGTCGCGGGGTGAAGGAGGTCCATAGGAAGAGGTGGTGACGTGAGTTTTTAATATTCCTGTCACACGGCATTCCTCGAAGGCCTTTCAAGCAAAGGCCTTTTTTCACCAAAGGAGCGAAAGCTTAAAGGAGCAGCGACGCAGCTACACGGTGCAGCCCAAAGGTGAAAGTCGTTCAGGCTTAGCACCCGCTGCTGTGCTCGAGGCGGTTGAAGTGAGTATTTTAAAATTAAAGCGGGGTATTCTGTTCATTCGTTGAGCTCAGACAATTTTTTTAAATTTTGATAGCTTCCTTAAAAGGACTGCAAGAGTTACTCTCATCAGCAGCAGCAGGTATTGTGTGTTGGTGTGTTGCCTTGGCCACCAGGGGCACTTGGTGTTGCTGCAGCACTTTCACCGTCTTGAAATCTGTGCATAAAATATAAACACCCGCACCAAAAGCAAAGCCAGACACACCTTTCATATTTTAAAAAAATATTTTCAAACATTGTTGGCTGTATCTAGTTTTTATTGCTTTTACTTTTGACGTTGGATGGCACTGCGATAAGTCTCTAAGGCCGCACCTTTGGGCTCCAAAGGTCTCTGACGAGCACCTTCGCCTCCAAAGCCCTTAGCGGCACAGGCGCAACTTTTTTGCCGTGTAGCTGCATACCTTACGCCTTTGGATATAAGGACCTGGTTTTTAAAGGCCTTTGCGGTGCTCGTGTGACAGGGGTATGTCTTCCCTCTGCGCGATGCATGGCAGAAGACCAAGGGCCTGCCAGTGAGCAAGGGTCTGCAGTCTCAAAGTGAGTCGCAGTGCAATTCCCAAGAACCGCTAGTACAGTACTTAAGGGAGGAGCCTGGTCTTGAAAAAAATTTTATTAATGTAGTCAGAAGTATGAAGTCAGCAGGGAACATGCATTTTTGTGTGCAGATTCTCACTTAATTTCATTTAAACAATTCCTTGAGCAATAATGTATTTGTTATGGAAGTTTTTCATGAGAAGCTTTCAAGAAAATTTTCTGCAGGAAACTTGCTGAAATGTTTGTCGTGGGCTCTCTTGAAAGACAAAGGAATGCAATAAGGGTGAAATTATCATTCTGCCTATCGTAGAACTTGAGTTATAGGGAACTGAAGATGCCACTGAAGTGAAAACTTCAGCAAAGGGAGGCTACACCACTTTTACGCAAGCAGAGTTTCAAACCTTGCACAGAAGTGATGCAGCATGACATGCAATGGCACCTACATCCCCGCATGCTAACTTGCGCCCATACTTGGAGCAAACTTCTCCCAATTTCACACTGACAACGGTGCCACTGCCAGAGGATGCAATATTGAACGGGACCACTACGACGCACACGCAGCCGGGAAATGGGGAATGCAGATGACAAAAGAAATCGCTATGCATGTGTTATGCTGCCCAAGTTGTGAAACTCTGCGAGGGCAAGCGAGCACCTGTTTTTGAATTTCCAATTTCATGCCTTTAAGAATCCCTTCCTTGATGGTATGGTCCATCCACTGCAAGATAGCTAACGCACCGTTCTTTAGAGGTCAGTAACTCCCAGACAGACCACACAGAACGCCCGAAAGTCATTTCGAAGTGTTTGCCGGCACCTTATCACCACTCCTCCCACTCGATGGCAACAAAGGTTGCACGATTCACAAGGTTCGACCCGCACACATGCAGTAGTAACCCGACTGCAAGTGGAGAAACACGTGCGGTCGGTGGAGCAGTTGTGTGCATGCGCACTGGTAGCACTGCATAATTTTTCTGAGCTTCACACGCATCCGTGGCAAATGTCCTTCCAGAAACAGCTGCTGCTGTTAACAAGCACGCTGCTGGGACTAGCAATGTTGGCCAACAGTTTGTTCCGCTTGGTGCATGCAGCCCAGCTGCAGCCTGACTTCAAGGTCAAATATGAAAGGGCACCACACACAGCAGCAAGTCCAAACAAGCATACTTTATTTAACACACACAAATGCCTTGCTGGGCCAATTCAGTTCACCAATGCTGCCCACGAGGCACAGTCCCTAAAAGCAAACAAACAAGACACCAACAGCAAACAAGCACAAAAAACATTTTCTGTTCTTATCAACCTCACTGAAGGTCACCCCTCTGCCTAACAGCCTCACATTCTATGGGGCCCCTGCAATGAAGCCATCATTTTGTCAAGTAGAGGGAACCACGAAATTAAAAAGTAAACAATTTGCCTCAAATAATCTGGCACGAAATCAATCAGTCCTGCGAACCTTTCTCACTTTTTGGCTTAAGAAGAAATGCTGCACTCCAGTGTATTGTTGTTGTTGTGGATGCTACTTGCTACGATTCATGGAGGTTGCAAAAAGCAAGGTCATGTTTTTTTTCTTGTTCTTCTTAGATCCAGGCTTGCCCTTGGAACCATCTGGAACACAGAGAACATCACTCACAACCGCATCCACAGAACATGGCAAGGTTGAAAACATTAGGTCGTTTGTTCACATCAATTTGGTTTATGGTGGTTTAACGTCCCAAAGCGACCCGGGGCTACGAGGGATGCCACTGTGAAGGACTGCGGAAATTTCAAACACATCTGGGGTTCTTTAACATGCACCGACATCGCAGCGTACACGGGCCTCTAGGATTTCGCCTCCAACAAAATGCAACCGCAGTGGCCGGGATCGAACCCACGTCTTTCGGGTCAGCAGCCGAGCACCATAACCACTGAGCCACTGCGGCACCTGTTCACATCAATTTAATTACACCAACAACAAAAGAAGAGGTTCATTGGAGACCATGGTTTGCGAGCATGGTTCAACGCATTTATCCCAAACATAGGATAGCACCCACTAACTGATGAGGAACTTGAGCTGGTCCTGAATGTGCAATTGCCCTAAGAAATTTTAGAAACTGCAAAAATTTTTAAAAATTGGTTGGAGGCACTCTTAAGTGTGGGAAGGTGAAAGCCATTTGCGACTCATTGCACTGATTTGAATTTTCCGCGCTAGAATTCATTATCATTCAATATCATTACAGTATATAAATCTCAACTAAACCCTGTACCACCACCAGAGCTGTGTCGTAATGATCAAGACAGCTCGGCAAACACGTAAGAGGTAGCAGGTGGGCTGGAATTCTGTGCAGTGCCACATGCGATGCACTCCAGGTTGGCATTCCACCCTACCGAAAGACTGTGACGGTAACCGGACACCGGCTCCCTCGCCGGATTGCGGGTTGGGTGCAGTCCTCCTCTATCAGAAGCAAAACCATTCTGCAGCGGTTTTTCTCCTAACCTTTTAGTTCCCGAGTTAAGGGGGGACGCGGGTCTTGAAATCGCGAAAAATGGTCAAAAATGGCAATTTTCAAAAATTGCGATTTTGAAGTCTTTAATGTCCCAACTATGCCTCTACAAAATATTTTAGCTGAATTCCAACTCAAAGTATGAAAAAAACGGCAATTTAGAAACGTCGGTGAGCCGAAATTGAACGCCAAGCGCGAAGGTTTGCCCCATTTTCAATCTGCCGCAGCTCTGCGCGACGCGAACCGATCGGCGCCATCTTGGTCTCGTTTGAAAGCTGGTTTCCCGCTCTCCAATTTGGCGCCTTACGGCAAGCTGTAAACCCTCGCACAGCGGAGCTATCAGCACCCGTTCGCAAGGGGGGAAAGCGTCGCGAGACGGCCGCCGATTGGGTAAAACGGGCGCTCCTCGAGGCGCAGCCCTCTGATTGGCCGTGACGCATGCTTTGCCCCCCGCGGCCGCGTTGTTCGGCTCCTTCCCGTCGTCTGCTTTCGCCTGCACGCCCGTCATTTTTCGCGCTCCTCTTTGTTTCCTAGTATTTTTCGTTCTGCCGTTTTCCTTATCGTTATTGTAGACATTTTGGCTATTGAATCGCTTCTTTTAGCCCCGAACTTCGTGCTTTTGTGTGTATTTGCCTGCCTGATGTCTTTGTTCCGTGTGTCACGATGGCCCGAGACGCGCGCTTGAAAGCAAGCACGCGAAAAACAGTCGGCAAAAAGAGACGCGCATGGAATAAGTAGAGCGCTGCATCGTCGAGAACTGCAGCTTCGGTGATGCCGCAAGCTGCTGTACCCTCGGTGGATGCGGCTGGACTGAGCTCGCCAACAACAGCTTCGCCGGTGGACGCGGCTGAACAAACCCTGTTGACGCCAGCATCGCCGGTGGACGCGGCTGGACAATGCCGATCGCCGTCAACTTCGGCGTTACCGCAAGTCTCTGCAGTGCCGGTGGATGTGCCTGGACTAAGCCCGTGGAAAATATCGACTTTTGATACGCTGCAAGCCGCTTCGAATTCCATGTCGTCGGAAGCGGCCGAGCCGGCTGACCTAAGCCTAACGTCGACTTCGGCGTTTGCGCACGCCGCTTCGTGCCGACGGACGCGGCTGAACCGAGCTCGCGTGCTCAACGCTTCGACAAGCACGCGCAGCGCGGACCTTGGCAGCGCGCCAAGCCGCTGCCGCCGCTGATAACGTCATTTGTTTTTTTTTAATATATATATATTTTGAGGAGAGCTCCGAGGGGGGGGGGGGGGGCGCTCGGCGAACATGGCAGAGCGCCAAGACGTTGTGCGCTCTAAGCTGAAGCTTGAACATTTGAACATTCGCATTAGACACTCCTCACTGTCCTGTTTTTAACCTCGCAAGAAGCAGTTTCTCGCTTCAACCAAGGAATGGCAACAACCAGCAGAGCTGTTGCAGCACAGCTTGGTTACAGGCCTGGGAGCTGCCTCATTGGTAGGAGCCTTGAAAAAGATAACAGAGGCTGTGCAGGTCTGATAAGGGTCACACCAATGCTGAAAAGGTGAAGAAGAGGATGGCCAAGAAGCACAAGCCTGACAGCACCCATGACTACTGCCCAGGACTTTTGTGAATGTGTGGCAGATTCAAAGAAAATAGCAAGTGATTTTCGGAGCTTTTTTTTTTGTCAAGTGCCAATGCAATACAGAGGTTTTCATAATCTTTACATGAACAGATTTCTGTAAATTTGGTGTTATTGTGTTCAGCAATGACTGGGCGGCATGCTAAAGCATTAAATTTTTCCATATGATCAGTAAACAAAAATGGCAGAGTAAGCAAAACTTTGAATGCAATTTTCTCAGCTTTGCTTTTTCGATCAAATGCCTTTGCCTTACGGAACTTTTCATAATGTTTGCATCGACTGATTTTATTGAAGTAGGTATCATTTTTTTCAGCAACACCTCAGCTACATCCTAAAGCTTTCCAATTTTCATTAAACCCAATAGACTAGCAATTAGGTCAGATCTAAGCTAATTACTCCCACATTGTTTTTTTCTTTCCTACTTTGTTATTCATTCATGACCTATGTGATGACTTTTTAAAAATTTCTTTAGCTTTAGGATGTGCAATAGGCCCTTAAGAATGACAGCATTACTTTAAAACTAGTTTTTTTCATTAAGAAACCACCATAATGGCCCGTAAGAAAAGACCTAAGTGGCATAAATTATTTTGCCATATCTTCATTTCTAGATGAGATATATAAAATCTGAATATATATTTGGGATTAGCATTCAAAGATATATCTGCATGCCAATTTTCAGGAAGATATGTTAAGAAATAAAAAAAAAGTTTTCAAGACCCTCATCCCCCCTTAAGACTTCCGGCACGTGCAAAGGCCCCAAGTTTATAGGTCCGGTGACAAGGTTACGTGACCTAGGATGTAACGGACGGACACGAGTATGAGCCATTAAAGGCTTCCGCCTTAAAAAGGGGGATTTCCTGGCTGCTTGGAGTGCTGTGCAGGTCACAAGTGCGCTGTGCAGGTCACACAGAGGAGTGCAGAGCGCAACCTTCAGTTCCAGGACCGCATGATTGGGCCACTAGGAAGAGAGCTTTTTCGTGACATCCGTGTTCTGAGAACTTTTGTGGGTACCTATACATACTACCGTGCTCAAATGCAGCGATGTGATTTGGGAACAAGACTGAGGTTGGTAGCTTCAGCATGTCTACAGGCCACGTACATATGCAAAGCAGCCCATCTGCAGGAGTGGTACAGTGTAACCCACTTATAACAATATGAGATATAACAATACATCGCTTATAACAATCAAATTCTATAGTTTTATCAATTCGCCCATTACCTCCAAGTAAAAATAAACCATATGTAACGATATAATTATCGGCAAAATAACGTATACTGCATAGACCAGTCCTAACGCATATCTGGGAGTCTGGAAAATCCTCATTATAAGTGGCATTGCAGTGTAACCAAAACGTAGTTTTCACACGCATTCGCATTTTCAGAATGGCAAGCCTACCTTTTAAAGTGCACCTGACAATGCATCAGACGCAAAACACTGCAATCACAGGCAACAAAGAAATTTATTTGATCTTTTTGTCAAAGCGTCGTAATGGATGAAAGAACGACGTTATTTTAGTCTGGCGCTGCAATTGAACAGCATTGCTAATGACGTCATCTTCAAAACAGTTAAGCACCTGAGCTGTTCCAACAAACTGCGCCTCTACTGCGCTCAGAGAAACCTCAGCAAGCAAGCTCTCAAGTGCTTCACTGTTGTTGAAGATGAAGTCATTATAGCAGCGCAGTTCAATCACAGCGCCAGACTGAAATAACGTCGTTCTTTCACTACGACGGTTCGACAAAAAAGATCAAATAAACGTCTATGTTGCCAGTGATTGCAGTGTTGTGCATTTAATGCGTTGTCAGGCGCACTTTGAAAAATAGACTGGCCATTCTGAAAACGCAAATGCATGGAATAAAGCTATGTTTTGGTTACAGTGCAGTACCGCTTATAAAGCGGATTTTCCAGAATCCTGCGGTATGCGTTGTAAGCGGTCTGTGCTGTAGTTTCCG
The DNA here is from genome assembly GCF_052857255.1 of Amblyomma americanum. NCBI lineage: Eukaryota > Metazoa > Arthropoda > Arachnida > Ixodida > Ixodidae > Amblyomma > Amblyomma americanum. The sequence continues at coordinate 184,228,790 of NC_135498.1, read as the reverse complement.
CTCGTTTGTGGATTTGTGAACTGGGTAAAACCCCCCTCCCCCCACTACCACTACTGTCATTGACGTGGTTGAGAATTTTTTTTTAACTTTTCTTGTGCTTTTCCCCGTTTCGCATTGTCTGCAGCTCAGACCTCGGCAGCGCAGCAAAATGCTGTGCGCCGATAAAATCGGGGCATGCTTATCTTTTGATGGGAGCTCCGGAGGGGTGGCTCTCTCAGCGAACTTGACAGAGCGCCAGGACGCTATGCTCCCTTGGCCGGAGCACGGGCAGTAGTGGCTACGTATGGGCAATACCTTTTTTTGCCAGTCCAGACAGGACGACAATCAGTTGTAAGGATCGGATTTTCCAGTTTTCTCAATATCGCTATAAATGGATTGCACTGTACAGAGATCCATTTGTCAACACAGCTGGACAAAATACATGCCTTTGACATGGCGGTGGCCACGAGACGTCATGGTTTGAGAGCAGTTTTTTTGTGCAGTTTATTACACTAACTACGAGGGCACTCTGTTAGCAGAGTAATAGAACCCCATAGAAGTGCACCATTACCACTGTTACTGTGGCGCACAGCAAGCCACAAAGCCAAGCCAGAAGGGCCAGTTCCAAGAGCTGCAAACCATTTCAATCACCGTTCGTGCATGCTGAGTGGGGAACCCCAACAAGCAGCCAACAAATAGACACACAGTTCGTGAACAGTACACAATAGAGCACCGATGCATCCAAAACTCCATAAAGTTCTACTTGTACTGCATTTGCACAAATGTAACCACCAAGCAAAGTGTAAGTGGGTTTTTGAGCGTTTAGAAAGTATAAAAACTAGTTAACTAAATTCACTATGTGGCCACAAAACGTTTAGGGCACCCACAACCAAGGATATGCATGAACACAGCGTTGTTAGAACGTTATTTGAAAAGGAACACTTCAGAAGTGCATGGAGCCCAATGAAACATCACAGCAAACTGAGAACTGAATTTTAAAGACGTATATTTTTTTGACAAGATCGAAATATTTATGTGCAAGGGGTTCGATTCTGAAATGGCAGAGATTTTTACAGACAATTTTCTATCAACGGATATATACATTTTTACTTACTCTGATGCTGGAAGCCATGAAAAACAAGTGTGAACAGCATGCTCTGCGAAGAACCGTTTTTTTTTCTTTGGCCAAAACTCGCTGTCATCACACATTCTAAGCAGCTTAAGAATCATCAAAATCATCTACAGCAATTTCCCACCAGCAAAGGTGCGGAGTCATAAAATGAGGTGACCCAGTCTGCCAGACACGAGTTAGATGGATTCGTTGCAGCATAGCATGCACGTATGTTTCTCCATGTGCAGTCGATAGGGTGCACTGACCGTACTGCCAACGACAAGAGCTATAGTGGAGTGTGGTACCATTGTTGCTTAACACTGCAACCCACTTGCCTTCAGGAGCCCAGCAAAAAATTTCCATTCTCACATAACATCTCGTGTCATGCAAGAAGGTGCCTTCCTCCTCACCGGGTGACCGGGTGGTGCCGTCGGCATGGGCGGCAGCAGACGCTGCCGCAGCTGCATTCAGGGCCTCTTCCAGAGCAAGGCTGAAGGAGTGGCGGAACAGGGGCACTGGGCAGCCTTCCTCGTCATCGTCCGCATCAGAGCCGGTTGCTGCTCCTCTGGTTGAGGAAGGAGCACCTCTCACTGGTGGGCCACGCTGAAGGCGGCTGGCCGTTGCACCCGAAGTGCCGGCACTGCGTGTCTGCAGCATCTGTGGTGGGAAGTAACAAGGTACGATTGCAAGATCTAGGCCAGGGACCTCCAGGCCGAGTAAGAAGTTAAAACATGCTTCAAAATGAGTGAGCAAGCACTGTTTACAGTGGATAAAGATGTAGTGCGTGTGTGCGCACACCGCTAATTGTAAGCTGGACAGAACAACCAATAAGAGATTGCTGGCAATGGATGACACTGGTTTCTGAGGAGAGTGACAATCTAAATTTCAACTCCTGCGGTGCAGTAGAAGTCTCTCTGTAAAGGATGCCCAATGGCATAGCCCATCACTTGGAGACTAAGGAAGACCTTTGCAGCAATTCAACAATGTGAAATCCCTTTTTGATGAATACTATAGACAACCTTCAAACAATGGCATCAGGGCAAAATTGGCACCACTGATGCTGATGGCTGTGTCCGCCACTAGCGATGCAAAGACCGGCGCAACAAGTGAAGGTGTCTGCATATGCAGTGGTGTTTTCCACTGTTACATTCCACACTCTGACAAGCTCCATGGTGCCACTAATGTGCCAAAGCTCAAGACACCAAATTCAATGAGTGCTCTCATCAAAGTAGTAAATTTACTCACTGTGTGGTAATTGCCGACTGGCAGCACATCAGGCATGTATATCAAACCCCACAAAAGATGCTCTGGTCGCTGCCTCACCTAATCAGGCTAGTGCGCGTGTGCAAAGACACCTTTTGAAGCCTGTCAGAACACCCCCAGTGTCTTTCTTTCTCAGCACTGCAAGGCATGCTGCCCCCACAGGAGTCAGCTGACCTGAGCAAAGGACACCCGGTTCCCTGAGCCGCCTGCGGTGGCAGCTGCTTCCTCGGCCAGGCTGCTTCCACTGCTGCCACGCTGCGGCTGCTGCTCCTCTTCCAGATCACCCACTGCAATGCACACAGTTCCACCCATGATGCACAGTTCCAACCACCACACTCACCATCCCGAACGAGAATAGAAACGACAGAAAAACTGAAGCCAACACTCTCATGGAAGCTGGGACAAAAGAAATAAACGCAGCTCAACCAATGCTGACATCTGTCTTGGAAACGTGAACGGTGCCTTCATCCCAGCACTGAGCTCTGAATCAGACCAAAGGAATTAATTTGCGCTTCCAGTTACCATGCCCATGAAATGCTAGGGTTCAGTTACAGCTGGTTGTGGCGGCGAATATAATTTCACTCAAGCCATGCCACACAGTGAACTCTGGAAGTACCACGAAGAAGTTGGCACAAGCAGCAGCAGTTCACGCCACTGCAGGCAGAGGCCGCCACCCGCCATGCCTCCTCGTTCTTCCACACTACACCTATGCCACCGATACCATAGGAGACATGCTGAACAGTATGTTATGCACGAAGGAGGGCACCAAGAGCAGACTGGTGTCTACTCAGCTAATCACCCTGTCACATCCAAAAACCAGCAAAGAAAATACAGTAGCAGACAGATTTTTTTCATACTTGACGATGTTTCAGGCCTTGATGGCAAACCGTCACACACATCACAGGAATGTGTACATATTCGCAACCGGCACATCAAACTTTTTTGAGCCTGAAAGTTCAATCTTTAGGACTACATAAGTCATCAGTAAGCACTACTGCTGTAGTGAAGCAAACTCTCCGCTTTTAAATGAATGTATAGATGAAGTGACTTGAATATGCATGTAATTTTTGCACCTCGTTGTTGCCACTCAAAGCTTGCACACACTACTCTTCTTTTAGAGAAAGGTCCTGAAACTTTTATGCCCCAAGAAAGCCCAACAGCCTTCAATATGTGCCAAGGAATTCCTTCTATTCTATGTGCCGGTGCTCGTACAGTGAAAGCTCGTTAATTCGCACCTCGTTAATTCGAACTTTTGGATAATTCGAACTGACCGTTACGGTCCGGCCACGCTCCATAGGTGTCTATGGGTAAACCAACTCGTTATTTCGTATGCACGTCGGCTCCTCCATGGATAATTCGAACTGCGCGCCGCCGCGTGGTGATATTTCATACTTCACTACAAGCTTTCTTTGTGTAACGATAGGTGGCGCGAACGCTCCAATCCAGCTCACCCACTATCATCGCCATCAGCTCAGTCCCGGATGAGCGGAGCGAGGGGGCGAGGGCAGCGAGGTGTCGCGAGTAGCAACAGGTTCTTTTTCCTTGTGGGTTGCTCTTTGTGCCGGGTCGCCCTTTGTGTCGTGTCACTAGGCCTAGTATTTTCTTCGACGCTCCGGAATCGTCCTGCTGCTGTGCGATCCGTGCCTCGAGTCTTAAGAGCTGTTTCCTTCGATCGTTGCGGAGTTCGCAATGTCTTCTCGCAGCCAAGGCTACAGCGCCAAAACGCTCAAGGAGAAGGTAGAAATCCTTCGTGAAGTGGATGCCGGGAAGGTAAGCAAATTGGAAATTGCGAAGAAGCATGGCATCCCTAAAAGCACGCTCTCAACTTATATCAAGAACAAGAGAGCGATTGAGGATGCCTATGAAAACGAAGTTTTCGCCAGCAGTCGCAAGAGACTTCGGCCTGCGAAGCACCCGGAATTGGAGCACGCGATGGTCAGTTGGATAAGAGAGATGAGAAGCCAGGACATTCCAGTGAGTGGCCCGATGGTCATGACGAAGGCAGCAGACTACGCGCTTCGCCTTCACATCGAAGGTTTCAACGCCTCAGAAGGCTGGCTTCATCGCTTCCGGGACAGGCACAACATCGTGTTTCGCGCTTTGTCGGGTGAAAGCAAAGATGTCAACAGCGAGACATGCACGACGTGGCAAATGGGTGCTTTGCGGGAGTACCTGGAAGCCTATTCGCCGCATGATATATTCAATGCGGATGAAACAGCGCTCTTCTACAAGCTGCTACCAAGTAAGACGATGACTTACAAGGGAGACAGCTGTGCAGGCGGGAAGCGTAGCAAGGAGCGCGTAACCGTCTTGGTCGCAGCAAACATGACCGGGACGGAGAAGCTGCCCCTGCTCGTCGTAGGTAAGGCCCTGAAGCCTCGCTGCTTCAAGAACATCTGGACGCTGCCAGTGGAATACACCGCTAATCGTAAAGCGTGGATGACGCGGGAAATATTCAGACAGTGGCTGATCAAGCTCGACCGCAAGTTTGAACTGAGTGGAAGAAAGGTTCTTTTTATTGTGGACAATTGTTCCGCACACATGGTTGATGTGGAACTGAAGACTATTAAGCTGGCCTTTCTCCCGCCGAACACAACTGCAGCTCTGCAACCCATGGACCAGGGCGTCATTAAGAATGTAAAGTCATTTTACAGGCGCCACATGTTGGAACGCTTGGTTTTGTGCGCGGGCACGGACTACTCTGTGACACTGCTCACAGCTTTGCATATGTTGGTGCGTGCCTGGGATCAGGTCACGGCAGCAACAGTTTCTAACTGTTTCCGGCACTGTGGCTTCAGTGTGGCCGATGAGGGCCCAGGCACGGAAGCAGCTTGTGAGCCAAGTCAGGAGTGGATCATCCCCGCAGGTTTGCGTGACGCGCTGGAAGATGTCAGCTTCGACGACTACATCGACGTAGACAACAGTGCAGTGGTGTGTGGTGCTTTGACCGACGAGGACATCATCGCGCAGGTAACGGGCGAAGAACCTGTTGTCGATGACGACGAAAAAGACGACGAAGAAGAGGCGCCAGTGCGGCCTTCAGCTTCACAAGTGATGGAGGCGATCGGTGTCGCGCGCCTGTTTTTCAGTTTTGAGGAGGGCGAGGATGATGCTCTGCGTCAATGTCGCACTTTGGAAAGCAAAGTGATGAACATTGCTTTCAAAGAAAAAAAGCAGAAAGTGATCACTGATTACTTTCGTCAATGAATAAAGTGAGTTGCAAGTGTTTTCTAGCAACCCAGTCTCGTTTCTGGCGTTTTTTTTCATGCCTTTCGTTATTTCGAATTCGGCTTAATTCGAACTCGTTAAGCGTCCCCGTGGAATTCGAATTAACGAGCTTTCACTGTACAAGGCGAACGCTTCAATCAATGGGCGTTGCTTGTGAGTGGACCCTTAGTGCTTATTACAGTTATCTCTTCTGTAAGCATTTGTTTGTTTCCTTGCTTTCAGAAAACAGTTTTTCATTATACAGTCAAACCCACTTATAATAATATTGAAGCCATGGAAATACCAGTAATAACCGACAGTTGTAATAACAGGGTTGTGCCAAAAAAAAAAAAGAAGAGATGCATACATTATAGCATTTACTGACAGCAAAGACCCAGAGGGGATTTGATCATTGTAATGCCTGCAAAAGCTCACTAATTTGAACTTCACGGGAACCGGAACAATGTTCAAATTATCGAATGATTCTGAAAAACTAAGAAGACCGACTGGAACACGGTGTATGTTTGGTGAAAGACTGGGCAATGGTTGCTTGGTTTTGAGATGGACAGTGCCACGATTATTTTTTTTTTTATTTTCATAAATGCTTTATTGCACGCATACTGTCGAAAGCGTCGAAGCAGAACTGCTCAAAAGTGGTAAGGGCCTCCCCAACAATGTTCACGGTGCGATGCGCAAGCGCTGGAGCTCCACCGCTACTTCGTCACACCCCTCACAAGTGGCAGTGTCACGTGTGAGGCAGCTTCACTGTACAAACTGCGAACGGCACGTGACGAGCGCGCAGTTTCAGTGAACTGGAAGCACACTGGCGTTGTACGCATGTCTCAGGTGCACGGATGACTCTTCAGCATAGAATACAGATTTTAACAAGGCTATCTGGTCGATCGCCTGTCGTGGCAGTCATACCGTATTTACACGATTGTAAGTCGACTCGAATGTAAGTCAACCCCCCCAAAATCACGTTTCCGAAAAAAAAAACTTCCGAGGTTGTTTAAGCTTGGCCTTGAATAGTTGAACGCAATAGCATTATCCAGCGGCCACCATTTATCGCCAGCCGCTATCGGCTGCCGCGCGTCGCAGTGCCCATGGGCACATTCCAAAAAGAAAATGTGTTGCTCACTGGACTACACATCCACACTTGCGCCATCGCCCTCACTAGCGCTGCCATCGTGATCGCTGCTGCGGTCCCACAGCACATCGTTTTGATGTCGTCATCCAGCGAAATCCCGCACTTCACAAACAACCACATCATGATATCGCGTGGAACAGCTGAAAATTTTCCTGAGTAATACTTGTTGGGGGGCTAGTTGGTGCATATTTCCAGAAGAGGGTTGTAGCGCCGAAAAAGAGGGCTGTAGCGGCTGTCCCGTCTCGCTTGCTATGTTTTGTCTTTTTCGGCGCTACAACCCTCTTCTGGAAAATTTTCCTAATTGCAGCTGCCACACCTGTATCACCCGTTGCGAACGTGGAACTTTTGGCCTGGCACGCAGTTGTTTGTTTCTTCGGCGTAAAGAATGACAGCCATCTTGAATGTAGCAGTGAGCGGGCGCCGGTCGCTTACTAGACACGGAGCACAAATACTGACGAAGCACTACATTAAACCTTTTGAAACGCAGCCGGCAGTAGTCAAATGCGTCAGAGCCAAAGAGAAACTACGCGTCAATGATGTCTGCTCTTCCGTCAGCTACCGACACTCCCCCACTCCACTGCCAATCCAAGTGGGGGTGCCACCTCGACTGGAACAGCAGCCCTTCCATCAACTATCAATGCTCCCTTGAGCGCCCGAGCGCACATTTGAAAGTAAAAAAGAAAACGTGTTGGACGCTTGAGCTTCCCGTAAAACGTGATTGCGTTATCAGGCCGGCAGTAGTCAAATGTCAAATGAGTCAGAGCCAAAGAGAAACTACATATGAATGGCGTCGGCTATTCCGTCGGCTACCGACACTCCCGGTGCTATTCCCGTTCCGAGTGGAAGCGCCTCCTCGATTGGAACAGTAGCCCTTCCATCAACTATCAGCGCTCCCCTGAGCGCCGAGAGCGCATTTGAAAGCAAAAAGAACAAGTGTTGGACGCTCGAGCTTGCCGTGGAATGCGATTGCATTATCGGGCAGCCACCGCTTATCAATGTGGGGTGCCAGTTTGCTGCTTATCGATAGCCGCCATCGGCTGCTGCCTGCGGTGAGAGGGGATGCCAGTTCTGCGCGCTGACATAGCAGCTGCTCAAGGCCAGCACCAAGAGTGTTGCAAAAGAGCCGCGCAGCAAAAATGCAACCACGCTGTAGCATGCCTGGTGTCTCGTTTGTGTTGCCTTTACTTATAGTTCCATGTGTTCCGCCCCCCGACCTCGGATTTTCAATTTTTGAAAAATAGATCGACTTACAATCGTGTAAATATGGTACCTGAACGCAGCCTCCGTTCGGAACCCATTTGAATTAACCAATACGAGAACCGTAACGTCAGAATTAGCGAGCGTACGACGCCATAGACTTACAAAGGCGTTGGCCAGGACTGCTCTGGCAGTTCGAATTATACGGATTTCTGAATAAATGTAGGTCAAATTACAGTAATCCCGCGTTATAACGAAGTCAGCAGGACGGCGAAAAAATTCATTATAAGCGGTAATTCGGTATAAGCGACCACCCGAGAAAAGCTAAAGCAGCCGAGCTTTAATTGCGCCGCAACTGCAAGGACAAGTTATTAGTGAAGCAGAACTTTATTCAGGTACAAAAAACGGCAGTGAGCTTTGACTGTTTCAAGCTCTTACCGGGCACGTGCAACCCCTGCTCTAATATGACCAAGCACTGCACGAGGCCACGGTCGCCGCCCACGCATTCAACCTTCAGGGTATTTTCAATCGCGAAGGCAGCAGCCGCTTTTATAAGGGGGGGTCACGAACTACTAGAACAGTACCGCACTAATACCCCTGTCACACGGACACTGTAAAGGTACTTTAACTAATGCTCCATTACTCTAAGGACGAACGCGCGCTGCAACACGGATGCGCCAAAGGACACCTAGCTCTAAGGAGCTTCGAAACAAGGCAGCTCGAGTTCGTCCTTTTAAGCTTCAAGGGAGTACTCTCTCTCCCAGCGAGTTAACAGCATAAATAAATTGAGAAATGAAACGTTCAATTTTCATTTATATATTCGCTTCATAAGATTAGTGGTGCTTTAAAATATAAGATCATTTGTTTTGTGGCAGTCTCACCACGCCATACTCGCGTCACGGTAGCCACGGCTCAGTATGGCCAGCACTGTGATGTTATGCTCTGTACTCAGAAAATCATGTCATTATTGCAGTTGAAATTGCTTTGCTTTAACATAATACGGTTATAAAACTAATTTACTAAAAAAAATGTGACATTTCTATATTTACATGTGCAGTGAGGTTTGCAATTTTAATAACGCGTTTCGCCGATGAGGGCGCTAAAAACTTCTTGCGAAGGTCGTTCCGCGACCGTGTAGCACAGACGAACTCCCTTGAAGTAGTGCTCCGTTGGGAGCGTAAAGGAGCAATAGTTCAAAGTGCCTTTAGCGTGCCCGTGTGACAGAGGTATAGGACAGTGCCACAAATGCCGTGGTTTAAGTCTATGGTGTTTGTTGTGCTCAAAAAACGATTAGCCGCTCATTGTGGGTATGCAGCGCGATCGTGAAAACTGAACGGTTTTGCAGTAAGGGCTTAGAAATTTTTTCCCAAGGTGTGCAGCCGTGAAGATTGCAAAACGAGTTTTTCGACGCACCGTTGTCGATGACACTGTGCTAACTCTACGGTTCGAGTGTCTGTGTTAGCGCACCGTCGCGTCCGCGCCATTGACAAATGTCTAGGAACAAAATTCAATGACTGCACCACGCATTTAGACCGTCTAGTCGGAACCGATGGCACGAATCGAGCATGACCGGCTCAAGAAAATCGCCGGGGAAACACCGTGGCTGCGTTGACCCGCTATGTTGACAGCCTGACTCGCCACTGGCGACACTGATTTTTCGTGTTTTCGCCAAGTTATCGGTCGATTTGCACCGTCAACAGTGCAACGAAGCTAGGGGCGGTGTTTTATTGCGATGATGGCCGATCATGGCGAGCGGCAAGCAAATTTCTAGACCGGCTCCCCAAAGTAGTCTTCCCGATTTCTTAACGTAGCTTCTAGCATCAAACATGGCAAAGGGCATGTGACCAGGCAGCAGCTCGACAACACCATTGTTCACACTTGCAAGCGCGACCTGCCGGTCACCTTCACGTTTGAAGCTAAATCTCTCGGGAATGACGTTCGCGCACTTTGGAGAGTTTCATATGCTTTGGCTGTTGTGAAATGGTTAGGCCAGCGACAATTACGGCAGCCAGGGAGCAGCTCAGCTTGTTGCCCAAAGCTCGGCTCACTCGCAACTGGCAAGTGGCGACTGGACACTTCTTTTGTGCTTTTTGGCAAGTTTCAGCGCCAGAATGCTCTTTAGAGCGGTAAAATTTTGCTCATAAAGCGCACCTCATGGAATGCTACGGCCCAAGTCTGACCACGGTCTTTCGGCCACTTTTCGGTATCCAAGAGACCGTGGTTTCCTGGCATCGCAAAGCGTCAGGAAAACTTTATTTTTGTGTGGATTCTATCACGGGAGACACCAGCGATGCGATTGCGACCATTTCAGGCACGCTGCTCCATAAAATCTGACAGTTTCCGTTCGCTCTGCTGTAAACAGCTGGGGGCACCCAGCACTAATTTGGTACATGTAACAAAGCAGGTCAGCGGTCGTAGGTTTGGTACTTTTGTGGCCTGTTCTGTGCATGCATGAGACTAATTCGTCGGCGGTATTAATTTGACACTACATGCACAAAAGGGCCGCCGCTGCTCAGCGGGTCAAGCTCTTGGTGCACTTAGAGTAATGCGGCTTAAAATGCATGCGTTTGGGTCGGGACCAGAAGAAACTTCGAACCAAGTGATATTTTAAGTAAAGCGATCTCATTATAACAAGTGATTACTGTACGAGCCTTTACAATTAATTACAACTTGCAAAGGTTCCTGTTCGTTGCTATCCACGCCGGTGACAGCTGCCATGATCGCCCCGTCGGTGAGGTCTTCATTTGTCAGAGACTGCATTATCAGCGTGCAAGAATTTTTTTACTCTGCATGCCGCAACGATCATCATTTACCGATGGCCAAAGCACAGTCATCACTGCAGCGGAGGGAGCTTCGCGCGCCTCCGCGTCCCAGGCATCAAGCCCGCTTTCCGGAAGCAATTCTTACAGGAAATCCAGGGAGCGTGCAGAACCAAAGGAGCGTTGACAGCTGACAAGAGAAAAACCATGTTGGCAACGCACATGCTTCGCACCGATTGGGAGTACGCATAACACACGTGGCCAATGCAGCAACGCAACAACTCGCCTGACATGGTGACGCCTGCTCTTGGGACACGTAAAATCTGTGAAGTGGGGACCATGGCCAAGTCGAGACGATGAAACAACCACGCGCTGCCTGTGTCAGGCATAGCTCAGAATGACAAAACACACTGGCGCGTTTTCTTTCTTTGAGCGGCGCACCCCTCAGAAACATTATAATAGACTGTTCCACCAAGGCTCCCTACCTTGCTGCCTATTTTCGTCTCTGCACTGGCCTTTTGCACCGGGGAACGCATCCGCCGTTTCTCTTGACTGCATTGCCGCGACAAGCAAGCACCCTTGGCGCGCCCTGTGGCGGTGTCACCGAGTGCGTGGTCGCAGATTCTTTCCCTTTCGCAACGTCGCTGCGCGGGCTCGGTCCACGAGTCGGCCCCACACGCATGTGCTTTTGTGTTGTAGGCGTGGTTTTGCTAGTGCGGTTGTAACGTTTCCATGTCATTAAACTGAAGAAAGACATGTCATCGGCATAAAGAAAAAATTGTGCACTGTAATTAGTGTTGTTTGTATAAAGCAGGGCCCTTTGTTTTCTAATTTTATTTCTTCCTGAATTAGCGGGGGAAGCAGTAAATATTCAGCGACATTATATGAGCTCATATTCGGCAAAAAGTCTGGTTATTCAGTAAAATATTCCATGATGCGGGCTTTATCTGAAGATACAATATTCTGCAGGAGACTCCATACACCGTACATACTCAAGTGCAATCCGCCTGCAATCTCACTTTCAGCCCCAAATATTTGAAGAAAACAAAACTATAACACGCCTAGTCCCACAAAGTGCTACAAAATGGTGCCAGTTAGTTTTTCCCCCACCGCAGCTACTATCATTACCCTTGCACAGCACGATGTTTCCTCGGCTAACTGTTTCCGGTTTTCACGGTGCCTTGCCAAGCGCCATTTAGTCTTTGTTATCCACTGCTTCGTTCGGAAGTGTGTGGACTGCTTGCGGAATCTGTTGTGTTGCGAGCGTCGTCGTGTAGCAGGCTGCGTGCTATTTAAATGCGAACAAAAAGCAATGGGCAAGCGCAGACAATCCTACATTGCAGGCTTCAAACTTCAAGTGGCAAAATATGCTGAGAAACATGGCAAACGGGAGGCCGGGCGCAAGTTTGCAGTCAACGAAAAGTACGTTCGCTGCTGGTGTATGCAAACGCAAGACCTCGCCGAGACTACCCAAACCCAGAAGGCCTTCCATGGAAAACAGTGCAAGTTCCCAAAACTTGAAGAGGACCTCATCAAGTACGTTCGCACTACTAGGAGTAACGGTTTCATGGTGGTTATGGAAATGATCTGCATGAAAGAAATTGCTATCGCTCAGCACATGAACATTCCACTTGCGGACTTTGAAACCAGTCGAGGGTGGCTTCAGCATTTTATGACCGAACTCTCCATCCACTGTCGAAAGACGTGCTAATGAAGTTTCATCACTCTGTCAACACACTTCGGAGGGAGCACGAGTATGACCTCTCACAAATAGGCAATCCTAATCAGAGCTGTCTCGTTCGATGACCCTGAAAATTGCATGGTGGAAACAAAATGGGAAAAGAGTTTCTCCGTGTGCACTACTGGCACCAACAGCAAAGGCGCAGAGTGATGCTTTGCATCACCGCTGATGGAAGAAAGCTTCTACCCTATGTTGTCATTAAGAGAAAGACTCTGCCAATAGAGAAGTTCTCCCAGAGTATCATAGTCCGGCTGCAAGAAAAAGGTTGGATGTCGAACGAATTGGTCAAAGACTGCCTGAAAACATTGTGGCGGAACCAATCAGGAGGCCTACTACGCCGCAAAGCCCTTCTTGTGCTCCACAGCTAGTGGACACCTAAGAGACTGAGTGAAGACTCGGCTTGCAGACTGCCGAACTGACTTGGCTGTAATTCCCAGTGACCTGACAAGCGTGCTGCAGCCGCTCCATGTTTGCGTTAACCGGTCATTCTGAACGGAATTTCGGCGGTGCTACACTGAGTGGATGGCCACGGGCAACCACAGAACAACTCCGACAGGGTGGCTTAAGCGTCCAGCAAATGTAAACTTGGATTCTGCACGCGTGGCATTCGTTGTCAGCGGACATCATCTCATAGTTTTACAGTCACAGGGCTGTCAAACGCCATGGACAGCACAGAATACGACCAGCTCTGGGGGCACGCCAATGAGGCGAGCTTGTCCAACAGCGGTGAGACTGCCGATGAGCTGAGCTCGTCTGACGGTTATTAGCGCGAAAGCTGCGATGAATGATGAAATAGAATATTTGTATCTGTCGCCAGCTTTTTATCTGACACAGCAGTCACAGTGGCACCGCAGTGTGTTTATGTGTAGATATACGCCCGATTCATTTATAAGCCGCACCTGAGAAAATTTGATGAAAAAAGTGCAGCTTATACACGAGTATATATGGTAGATGCTGCAGCCTGTCCAGAAGCGCAGACTTGAATTTTTGGCAGCATGTTCAACATATTGGTCATATATGCTCAGTAGCCTAAAGAGCAGTAACAAATGAGTTAAGGACGCATCAGAGCAGTGCTACAAACAGCATGAACCACGAAGGAAACTAAACCAAAGGATCAGCTCTGCAAATAGGAACACGAGACTAGCGCTTCAATGGTAAGCAGCTTTGTGTTCATATCTGACAGATGGCACTACTGCTCAACCAACTGCCTCGGCAGAACATCCCTGCCTTGTTGCCCATATTCTCACTAAGCAGTAATTGGCCAATGACTTGGGAGTGTTCAACCAGGGCCACTGGATAAGCCGCAATACCATCGAACGCATTCTACTCATGCTTGCACTACGGCTTCACTTCGCACCAATGTCAACAGGTGGTGTGATGGTGGTGGTAGTGAAACTCTGAAAGTGTGCACAGAAGCCCGCCTACTGGAGAAGGGGAGCGCAGAGAGCGAAAGCACAGGAAAACATTGAGTGCATGAAATTAGTGTGGCCTTACCAATGCAAGTCCAACGCACTGCAGTGCACTAGAGTAGGAGCACCTGTCTATTTTTCTCCATGACCTCAACACTGGATGTCTGTTTAGTGGACACAAGTGAGAGCTGCGACCAAGGACACAAACAGGAGAGAAGACGAACTGCGCCCCGAACAGCACCAGGGGCAGTAGTCCCCCCATCCAGACACTCACCGGTCTGGATGGAACCCTCTGAGCAAACTGATGAAGGCTCTGAGGGTGGCGGGGGAGAAGGAGGCGAAGGCTTGCCCGATTCGCATGTTGGGAAGTGGCGCACACTGTCCAGCTGGTAGCGGGCACCTCCGCCTGCACAAGCATATACGACATGGCGAGCTGACACTCTGCGGGCACAACCCTACTCCCAGCAGAGCAAGGTCATTAAATGCATACTCTTGATAGCACAGCCTCAGAGGCCACTTGCAGTCCTGTACAGTGACCGGCACAGTTCGCACAGATTCGGCTTCTAATGCTAATGTATTACAAAGCAAATATTCACTGAAACCTTGCTTTCAGCACATTTCAGTCAATATTTTGCTGCACCACTGTGTTACAATGAGGCTTAGCTTTAGCAACAATGTAGATTTACAGGTTTGTCTGAACAAAGGCAAGCACCCACTGCACAATGCACAGCGTCTACAGTTTACACATCAGCGACGGTGGAACCACAGCTCACCCAGCTCGCACATCGAACACCCAGCAACGGGCGACAGCTATCCTCACACCACCAAAGGGTAGCCACATGAACGTTGCAGACTAAACAATAAGCTCCGCAGAGCAGCTCCTCACCAAAGCCGTGGCGGCGCATTTCCTCCTGCGCGCGCAGCCTGTCCTGACGCTTCTCGTTGCGTGCCCTCCGCGATCGTTGACGACGGCGCTTCTCCATGTCCGCTGCAGAGAGGACACAAGACAGGCATGTAGACACCCTGCCAAAGTCACAAAGACACGACAGAACAAGAAATGGAAAAGACAAAAGAATGCCCCAGTGGTAACAGAGATGCTTCAAGTCAACTAGTGCGGAAAAACCGTCAGATAACACATGCTGCCTCCTCTGCCTTGTGATGTGCCTGTTCCATCCTCCTGTGACACCCTCAGCAACACTACTGCCCTGCAAAGGGAGCTGCGAGCAAGGCAATAGTATGGTGCCTGGGCACCTGCTGTCCGAAGTGACATTCAACAGGCTTTCTATAACAAATTACCCATAATCACAATAGGCAAGAGGAAATGCACAAAGCGCAGGCTTCAGCAATGAGGGTCAGTAGCCAAAGGTAAGTACTACTTCTGTTTTCAATTCATGCAAAGCATTTACAGGAACTGCCCCTTGGATTTTGTGATGCCCCATATAACACCAACAGATTGTAAAGCTGCCATGTATGTGAAAAAGAAAACAAGAAAAAATTAAAGTAAGTCACCAATCACCACAGGCAATTTTTAACGACTCTGATACCCGACCTGACCCTATTGTCAAGGGCAGTACAGTGGAACCCCATTCATGTGATGACCCGCATTTTATGAACCATTGGCGCGGGCCCAGTGAATGTCCCATAGGGATAATACATTAAAAGCCTCGATTACATGACTGAAAACTATGCACGCCCCATTTCGCACAATGGCCGGCGGGCACCGGCCAGAATGAGAGACACTGGAAGAGCGGTTTACTGGCAGACGCAACGTCAACCAAGTTAGTTCCAGATAGGAATCAAGGAGATGTGCACTTAAGGGGGGACGTGGCATTCGGGATCAACTTTCCCATTTCTTCATGGATTCTGATAAAAATTGGCAGGGTTACTGGTAATGTTTCTGTGATATCACCATAAAAATTTCAAACTGATATCTCAACAACTTTTTTATTTAAAAATTTTCCTCCTTTTCATCTTGTACCAGGCTTGAGCGACTTACAAAATAAGATAGAAGACTTCTTCAAAGTGTGTTGCATTCCAAAATGAATGGATGAGGTCGTGACATTCTTAGATTTTTTTATTTACAATGTAAAAGTTTTTAGTTTAAATATTTGATGAGCGGACATTGCAATGGGCACCTAAACAGTGAACTAGTCGAATCAGTAAGTCAGCAAACGGGATGCCGGAAAACCAAGAATTTCACGACCTGAAACATTTCTCAAGGAATGCAGCGAAAAAAACCGTATCAAAATAGCCCCAGCGGTCGCGAAGAAATCAGCGGAACAATCAGAGCAAATGACAAAGAAAAACAGTTTTGAGAAAATGGCTTACGAAGTTGCACCTTGTATTTCACTCATCAAAAGGCACCGGGGTTGTAGTCTTTTGTGTCCTTTTAAACACAGGGCTTCTTGGATGCCTTGCCTCGAGGTTGAAGAGCTTTCGCTGCCTTTCTTTTCCGCAAGGCGTCCTTTTCCGCTGCTCTGCGAAGAGCATGTTGGCCAGTTTGCAGCCCAAGTGTCAAACAGTACTCTGTGTAAGCACGGCGGGTCCCTGCATTGAACTTGCAAACCGCTTCGTTGAGAGCTGTCTCGGTTGCAGTCAAAGATGCGTTTTTATCTTTTGGCAGCAGCGACCAAATTACTGAATGAAGGCTTTCAGCCGCATTCTGGGTTTTTACCCCAAGACAACGGCTGAGGAGCTGGACATCCGATAGCCGCCGGTAAACAGGCAACAATGCATCTGTGACATGCCTTGCAACCTGGTGCTTGTGGGAGGGCAGAGGTTTGCCCTCTGCTTCTGCAGCCTGGTGTTGGCACCAACTCTGTGGTCCTTGGGGGCAAAGCTCGTGACGTGGGCGTTCATCGGTAGATGTTACGTGATAAAAAGTTGCCATCACAGCTTTCTGCATGTCCTCAACGTTGTCGTGATCGTGCAGGGCCTTGCCATAATAATTTGTTAACTTCTTAATTAAAGCCTGAGTGAGGCCACCTTTCCCACCAATAGGTCGACCCTTTTCGCCTGGTGCTCGTGGACGGCGTGGCGTCGTCGCGTGAAGTGCCAAGAGGACCCACGACATGCACGGTGCCTTCATCACTTGATGTTCCCGACACAAAACGCTGCTCCAGGTGCACCTGAATGGTGCGCCCGGTGCTCGTGGACGGCGTGGCGTCGTCGCGTGAAGTGCCAAGAGGACCCGCGACATGCACGGTGCCTTCATCACTTGATGTTCCCG